>NC_141900.1:107472176-107782272 GCF_057802395.1 Ceratotherium simum simum
CTTGTGAGATGACCACTCAGTTTGGGACAAAGGCCTCAAGACGTATTAATGCAGCGACAGTCCAGTCTGTGCCACCAGACGGCTTTTCTGGTTTCCTCTATTTGATGTAAAAACAGGATTTCCAGTTATTTTACTATGGGACACATGTACTGTTTAGTTTTCTATTGCTGCCGTAACAAATTACAACAAACTCGGTGGCTTAAAACAATACAAATTTATGTGGTTACCAGAGGCGGGGATGGGGATGGGGGGGCGGGGTGTGTGTGTGTGTGCATAATGGGTGAAGGGGGTAAGAAACTACAAACTTCCAGTTATAAAATAAACAGGTCCTGGGGATGTGATATGCAGCATGGTGATATAGTTAATACTGTATTGAATATTTGAAAGTTGCTAAGAGAGTTGGTCTTAAAAGTTCTCATAGCAAGAAAAAAAAATTTTGTACATGTGTGTGGTAAGGATGTTAACTAGATTTATTGTGGGGATCGTTTCACAATATATACAAATATCAAATTATTATGCTGTATACCTGAAACGAATATAATGTTATCTGTCAGTTATACCTCAATTTAAAAAACCCCACAAATGTATGATTTTACAGTTCTGGAGGTCAGAAGTCCAGCATGGGCCTCACTAGAGGAAAATCAAGGTTTCTGCAGGCTGCATTCCTTTCTGCAGGCTCTAGGGGACAATCCCTTTCTGGCATTTTCCAGCTTCTAGAAGCCACCCACATTCCTCGGCCCTTCCTCCATCTCCAAAGCCAGCAATGGACATCTGTCTGACCTTCCCTAGTCACATCTCCCTCTGACTCTCTTCTTCTGCCTCCCTCTTCCACAGTTAAGGATCCACTGATTACACTGGGCCCAAACAGAGAATCCAGGATGAGCTCCCCACCTGCTGATTGACGACCTTAATTCCATCCACAACCTTACTTTTCCCTCACTGTATACGGAGCATATTCACAGGTTCTGGAGATCAGGAGCTGCACATCTGTGGGAGACCATTATTCTGCCTACCACATTTATCCACTCAACTGCAAATCTTTACTTGTGAAGACATTGAGATTTGTGAGGTATGTTTTAAATAATTGTGGAAAATCATGAGGATTTATAAAAGTACTTGCCCACTCCAGATGTAATGGAACTTGAAGCAAATTTACCAAGTGTTATCCCCCCTTCCTCAACCTGAATCTTTCCATTCTCCAACACTGTACCAGTTTCTGTGACTTCTGGTGTTTGAAATAGCGGTGATTCTGCTGTCTCCCCTCCTCAGTGGTTAAGTAAGCAAGCTTCGGCCCTTCTCTAAGGCTGGGATACAAAGTTGAACTTGGTTCTTTTACACATTCTCAGTCTGTGCTTAACCCTGAAACTGCTTCCCCTTGAGATGCCAAGATGGCTGCAGCAACCCCAAGAGTCACATCACATCATAGCACCTTTGGAAGTGAGAAAAACTTTCCCCAAGGCTCCTCCCACTGCCCAGCCCACTTCCCTTGATTGGCCAGATGGCGATCGCGTGCCTATCACTAAGCCAACTACTATCACAAGAACTATGGTTATCATGCCTGGCTTGACCAATCATCTCCCACACTGAGACAAGAGCTTGGCTGCCATGAATTTTTGGGATGTGATCCCAGGAGCCACAATTGATGGAGGAGAAATGAGACTGGGCAGGGAGACAGCCCTAAAAAGGGTACATTAATGAGCAGGTTACCCATGTGGGCAACCGGATTTGTTTCTCTGGGGACCCTCTGGGGAACTGTGGCAGAATATGCCTCAAAATTAAACCCAATACGAGACAGGGAAGTTGGGATCATTGTCCATGACTGTCCCTCAGGCTTCACGGCAACCTGAGCATTATATGCTGACCCCTCCCCTGGGGGATGAAAGCAGGCAGAGCAGTGAGAGATGCAGACTTCAGCGGGGAAGCTGCAGGTGTGCCCCTGGACTGTGGACTGCAGCTTGAGGTGGACGCAGGTGGGCAGGGACGTGGGCAGGGCACTAGCCCAGTCACCTGAAGTGCTGGTAAAGGATGGTCTGGCCTCAGGCCAAGCAAACCTGCCTAGGATCAATGTCTACTCCTGGGACCACTTCTGGAAAGCACTTTACAGTCCCAAAGCCGTCACGGTCCATGTCCAAGGAGCAGAATGTGGGATTTAACACGTGGCTTAGTGGACAGAGAGGCCAGACTGGATTCCTTTAGACGTCAACGGGGTAATTTCTGCTCAGGAGGTGCTGGCTGTAGCATCTCCCAGTGTGATGGAGAGTGCCTGGATTACCTGAAATGTGATGATGTAAATCCTCCTTGCCACGGTCGTGACCCCTCTGCACTGACCACGCTGGGCCGCTGGGCCTGAGGGCTTCCATCAGGGGCGGAAGAAGCCGAAATGTTGAGAATTCATCCTTTGGGGACAGCTTGAGGGAATTTTGACTCTGGCCTTGGAAGATAATGAAGACTCGATGCTTAGAGAGAACTTCCCCCAAAGGCTTGGATTGGGAAAGGAAGCCAGAGCTTTGCTTGTTTATCCAAATAGAAAAAGAGAAGCCATTAAAAAACCCCACAATTTCACCCTGAAGTCAACTGTGGATGAATTTGAGGGGAGCATGAAGCGAAGAATACACTTAATACAAAGTTTTATCTGACCCACAGTCCCCAACCTGGCTTTTTCTTAAAGTCCAGGCTGAGTAGCAGGATGATCAAGTGAGGGGGTCCCCTTTCCTAGGGCGGGGGACTTGTTTTTCGGAGATGATTTTGGTGTGACCCTGCAACACAGAAGATCAATAGCTGAAGTGACTGGCTTTCAAACTTATGTAGCAATAGGACCCTTTCATCAAGTGCAAACATTCTCTAGAAGACTTAATAGCAGAAACTAGACACTGTGTGGTTCAGATGGTTTTCTACCTCCTCCCTCCCGGGCTAACAAGGGGCCCTCAAGCTGGCTGGTTTAGTTATCGCCTCACAGATACTGGGATTGTTCTCTGCTCCGTGTGGCCAAAACCCCAGTGGGAACATTTCTGAGGTGCTGAGGTTCTGAAAATTGCATATCTCCTCTCTCCGTATACAAAATAAAGTAGCTTTCTGATCTAAATGCCTTGGGAAGAGAAGAACTAGCGTGAACTGGTATTTTCTCCCTGGTGTAAACCGACTACTTTAAAAAATAATAACCATATTTTGGTCACCACTTCCCATCCTAGCTGTGCCTCTGTGCTTTAATTGAAGTGTTCAGTTTGCAACAAAATCATTTCCTTCCTTGCTCCTTGGAAAATTTTGAGGCAGCTTATAGGAAAACCAGACAATAAAATAACTGTTGTAATAAAACCTGAAAGTGCTTCAGAAGACTTATAAGAATGTCTAGGAGGAGTAATTGCTTTTCCGAAAGTATAAAGGGTGCTTGCCATCATAGTTACTTCTCTTCACAAATTCTGAGTAGCCTGATAACTCATCCCCACGTTGCCAAGTACAGAAGGAACAAAGTTAGAGGCATAGAAGCAGATCCTGCAAACAGCCAGCGTCCCTTCCGACCAAGTCACCATGAGAGCCCTGCTGTTGCCATCGTTAATAAAATGCGAGTGTTTGCCCTCAGACTGTGCCAACACCAGTATGAATGAGTCTAGAAATTCATTTTGGTCTCAAGGAACTATAATTTTATATTCCTCATGGCTACGGGAAGCCAGTTCAGTCCTGGGATAAGATAAAGTGAGCTAAACTCCTACTGCTTGGTGGCTGTTGGAGCCAAATTTCTCCTATTTTCTGAGTCTCCTGCAGGTCCAAGGGCAATAACCAATGTTGTTTATGCCCAAAGCACTGGACCTTAGATAATTTTCTCCAAAAATGGAAGGCATACGTGCTAGCTGAGGTCCTAATTAGAGATTATGACATGGCTCACGGGCCTATTCTTCTACCAAACAGCTTCCCACGGGTCCTATTCACAGAGTGTGCAGAACTCATGGGACTCTTAATTAACTAGAGATTTTTAGCACACAGGATGTTTGTTTTAAAAATGATGGGTTTGTTGTTTTTGAACTAGTCACATCTGCACATTCTTTAAAACAAGATAAACCGACTTTAAAAAAGGGTTAAAAAAACTTAATCTCTGATATTTCAACAACGAATTGAAAACTACTTTCTGTAGTGGTTATTAGAGCTGGTTCAAGGGAAAGGTAAAATCAAATTTCACCCAAGTAAACCTTTTCCTCCACTTCATCTATATGTACATCCTCTAGTCCACATGAATTTTGCTTTCAAACTTTTCTCCTAAGGTGCAAACTCTGGTGTTATGGACACCACAAATTTATATGTTGAAGCCCTAACCCCCAATGTGATGGTGTTTGGAGATGGGACCTTTGGGGGTGATTAGAGTTAGATGAGGTCACAAGTGTGGGGCCCTCAGGATGGGATTAGTGCCCTTATAAAACGAGACTCTGGAGAGCATGTTCTGTCTGCCCTGTGCACAGAGAAGAGGGCAGGTGAGCACACAGTGGGACGGCGGCCATCTGCAAACCAGGAAGACACCTCTCATCAGAAACAGATTCAGCTGGAACCTTGATGTTAGACCCCTGGTTTCCAGACCTGTGAGAAAATAAATTTCTGTTGTGTAAGCCACCGAGTCCGCGGTACTTGTTATGGCAGCCTGAGCTGACTAATACACCCAGGATTACTTACTCAAAATGCAAATTCACGAGTCATTGGTATACTTTTTAAAAGAACATATTTGTGTGTCTTATTCTCATGCGTTTCTAGGCAAACAGACTTCTCCCCGGTTACCAGAGGTATCCGTCTGCAGGATTGGAAGGTAAGACTGCTAAGAGTAGGAATGGCTAGATCCTTTCAGCTCTGAATAGGAGTTTTGAGAAGACATTATCAGTGTTGAAGGCTTTGAGAGGAACGAGTTCCTAAATTCCTCTCAGTCTTTCTAGAGAGCTCAGGAGACTCTGAATTCTTCACTTGTGTGGAGAGGATATTAGTCAAGGTTCTCCGGAGAAACAGAACCAATAGGGTGTGTGCGTGTACGTGTGCATGTGCGAGAGAGAGAGAGTCTAATGAACTGGCTCATGTGGTGTGGAGGCCAGCAAGTCTAAAATCTGCAGAGCAGGCCGGCAGGCTGAAAATCCAGGGAAGAGCTGATGTTGCAGCTGGAGTCCAAAGCCGTCTGCTGACAGAACTTCCTCCTCAGGAGAGGTCAGTCCTTTCTATTAAGGCCCTCAATTGGTTGGATGAGGCCCACCCACATTATGGCGAGTAATCTGCTTTACTCAAAGTCTACTGATTTAAATGTTAATCTCATCTAAAAAATACCTTCACAGAAACATCTAGTATGATATTTGGCCAATTATCTGGGTACTGTGGCCTAACCAAGTAGACACATACCATTCACTGTCAGAGAGGCTAACTCTCCTGCCTATGTAGCTAGGCTATGAGCCTTGCTGCCTGACAGTGGAGGAGATGTGTATCACTGATTCCTCTTCCACAATGATGTTAGTGATGTACTCAGTGCCTGGAACATAGAAAGCTCTCAAAAGTCAACATTTTTTGCATGAAGTTAGAAAGGCTGTACCCTGCCTTTCCCACTGGGGAATTGAGAAGAATGGACATAGAGGTGGAGCGATGAGGACAGGCACCACGGTCCTTGTTTTCCCACCCTGTCTGGGATGCTTTAGAAATATTCAGCTAAAATGTAGCAACTGAGAACAGCTGTGTCATGTGTCTTTGTGCCGCAGTGTCGGGTACTGGCTCAGCACTGTGTCTGATGTGGAGCCAGAGCGACAGTGCTGGGTGGGCAGAATGTGACCTGGACGGGGGTATAGGGGGCGTCTTTGTGTTGTGTTTTGAGACAACACACAAGTGCTGAGAAGGAAAATGAACTGACAGAGGCCATAGGTGGGGTTATAAACTGAGACACAAATGACTGGGGTGGCAGGCCCACGGGGTCAGCACCAGGTTCCAGCAGACAATCTCAAAGGGAAAGATGGGACCAGTCTTGTCCCAGAAGACAGCCAGACTAGCTGTTACACAGCAGAGACGCTTGTGGATCCAGAGGTTGCCTCCTACATCTGAGCCCATCCAGGTACGGGGAACCTCAGTTTCCCCTTACCTTTTGAGAATTTGTACAGTGAACAATCTCAGAACAAAATTGAACTTTGACTGACTTTCCCCAGTTTAAATCAGGTGTTGGTATATTTTTTCTTTGAAGAGCCAGACAGTAAATAGGTTAGGCTTTGAGGGCCATAAGATCTCTGTCATAACTATTAACTCTGCCATTACAGCACGGAAGCAGCCACAGACAGAACAAAAATCAATGAGTGGCTGTCTTCTAATAAAACTTTACTTATGGACACTGAAATTTAGATTTCACATAATTTTCACATGTCACGAAGTAGTATTCTTTTGATTTTTTTCCATCCACTTAAAAATGTAAAAACTCTTCTTAGCTGGTACATCACATAAAAATCAGTGGTGGACATGGCCCACAGACTAATTCTCTGAACCCTGATCTAAATCTTTAAAATCTTTAAGCTTCTTTCTTCCTGAGGAACAGTCATCTTGAACTGTTCTCTTGTTGCAACATTTTAATAAAGACTTGTATTCTTTCCTGAACTTTCTTGAAATGTCATTCTATTGCTCATTCCTGTGTATGTTGCTGTTGAAGTCTGATGCCAACCTAATTTTCTTTCTTCTGTGAGTGTCCTGACCTTCAACATTTGTTTTACTAGGTTCTATTTCAGAGTGGACTTATCAATTTTCCAGGCACCTAGTAGTGGGACCTTTCAATACATAGATTCAGTACATCTTTTATTTCAGAAAAACTTCCTTGAATTAAATTCTAAATAATCTGTTCTAAGGTTTTATTTTTCTTAAGGGACTCCATTTGTTTGTATGTTGGATCTTCTTTGCTAATATTCTGTATCATGAACTCTTTGATCATTTTTATTTTCTTTTTTCCCTTGGCATTTCTTATGTCTCTCCTTCACGTTCCTTATTGTGCTTTTGGTCATATCTCCTCTCCATTGTTTATTTTTGCAATTTAGTGTTCATTTTTGAGTTGACTTTGTCTTTTGCATCTATTTCTTCCCTGAGTTTGATTAGTCCCTACTTCATGCCTTAATATTTCTCTATTTCTCTTCTGAGTTTCTGAGTTTGAGTTTTTGATTCATGGTGATCTTATTTTTTCATTTAATAATATATAATTTACATTAGATTGTCATGGTTTTCATCTGTGTTAGTTAAATGTCTTATACAAGAGAAATATCCAAAGAGAAACCTGAGCTGAGAATCTAGGCAGCTCAAAAAAGTTACATATCACCAATAATAACATAGCTGTCATTTATTATAAATAATAATAACTGTATTATTAAAATATTATTCGATCTTTTAGTTAAGAAAAGAATCAGCAAGGTTAAAATTGTAACACACTGGCAACAATGAACTGTGCCCAGTGCGGGGGATGGTTATGAGCACCCACATTCCTGGCTGGTGGGGGTGAAAAGTGCCTGAATACTTTTGGAGTTCCATTTGACGCTATTTAACAAATGCCTTGAATATGTATATAACATGGAAAGCTTCTGCTTGCTCTTCCTACCCTACATTAGAGATGAGTCCCCAGAAGCGCAGAAAATAAGCTTTCCATTCAGAAAAGAAGACATTTTTGAGAAGGCGATAGTTGTATTTGAGTACTTTGATCTTGCCTGACCTGGAAGGGTTGAAGACTTTAAGCAGTCATTTCTTGGCTTCCTTGTTTGTTCGTTTGTTTTTAGTACTGCTGAGGCGGAGACTGGATTTCACTTTGCGGGGTGGGATGTTTTCTCTGGAAAGAGTCCGGCTGTGCATCGAAAAGTAAAATCATGTTCTCAAGTGAAGTTAATTCCTAGGAGTTTAAAATATTTTACATCATAATGCAGGATCATTTATTTCTAAGATGCAGAGATTAAGATTCTAACTGCCTTGTTTGCTTCCCATGTTGAGGGCTGGGGAGAGAAGGGAAGAGGGGGAGGAGACTTGCTGAATGAGACGCCCATTTTACAAAGGTCAGATCAAGCCCCTGAAATGTTAAAACAAGCCAGGATGTGTCTGCATTAGGAGTCCCATGTCTGAAGGTACATGGCTAGTGGACTCCAGAAGCAGTAGTATGATCTAGTTTTTAAGAGAATTACATTGGAAGAAAGTAAAGCCTTCAAACAAGTGTTGGTGACCCCACAGGCTGGAGTTGGTTGTGACTGAGGAGTCAAGGGAGGTGAGTGTCCATTGGGGGACGGCAGATGGACCCAGCGCGGCAGCCGCGGGAAGAAGCAGTGCGGGCCGGCGGGAGTGCCGGCAATGCCCGTGTTTGGAGGCTTTTCTCGGGCTTACATGACCCTGTCCTGTTCACTTCTGTTACGGAATGCTCTGACACTCTCTTTGTTATAAGTCCTTGAGAAAACAATCTGGATAGCCATCAACTTCAGGAAAACCTATTTTATTGTAACATCAAGATCCAATGCTTATGGGCTAGGCTCCAAAGCTCTCAAATCCTCAATTCAAAAAATGCCTTCCCAGAGTTTCCTGCAGGGTGACTCTGACTAATTTCTCAACTGTTTCTTTGAGCAGGACACCAACCCCACAGGGAGTCGGTCTGGGCATAGCTCTCCTGCTGTCCATTCTTATTGCCTCTGCCCCTGTGTCCTCACACTGGAGGAAAACCCATGAACTCCAGGTAGAATGATCAAAGATACCGTCACCTACTGCTCTGCACTCACTGGAGCGAAGTGGTGTGACAAGAAGGTCAGGTCTGTGGACACAGATGTCTCCTATCAGGATGGAGGACAGAGGAAGAAAAGGAAAAGGAAATCAGTCACAAGACATGGCAACACAGGAGTGCTCATCACAGTGTTTTCTTGATAATAGAAAAAAGTAGAAGCAGCATTAATATTAATCAGTAGGGAATTTGGTAAGATGTTACAGAATAATATGTACCATGGAAGGTCATGAGGCCATTACATTGTGTGTGTGTAAATTATGGGAAATGAGGGTTACAATGTATTTCTACTGGAAGACATTTACAAGAACTTAGAGTCCAATACTACTTTTGTCTTTAGGTACATGTTTATAGTGTCGGGAGAGAGGGAGAATCTCCCTCTGCCCTTTCCCTTAAGGTTCTTATGGCTGGCCAAATAATTAACAAGACAGGTTAGCAGGAGAAAATAATACCAAGTTTAATAACATGTATACATGGGAGAAAGCAGAGACACTACGTTTCTCAACACAATAGCAGAAATTCTTGTCGTAAATACCATGTTCAGCCAATGACAAAGGAGGATGTTGGGGGGGGTCAGTTACAGGAGATTACGACTAAAGCACAGTAAACAAGAGTAAGGTTATTATGTAGATTTAAGGCCTCACCTTCCACATTGATAAGTCTCTAGAAATGAGGCCATCCCCCCTCTTCCCAATACAGAGAGGGAGATACCTTTACAAATGGAGATTTCCCTTATAAATGTAAATGTTTTTCTGACAACTCCTTGCAGGGCCATCCAGAGAATGTGGCCAGAGAGACATAAGATGGGCTTGTTGATGCCTTTTCTATTGTAACATCTATTTTACATTATATTACAGCCATCAGATAGAAGATCTGTTCCAGGAAGGAGTTACTATGTCAAATTCTTTAGGCAGATAGTGGGGGATGTCAAATGGCCCTCAGAGAAAACAATCAAGGTAAAGAGATATATTTCAGGGTGGCCAAATCTTGATCTCCCGCAATAGGTATAGGTTTGTATATCCTAGCGGTTATAAAGCAAGACATAAACGGTGCTTTTTTCTCCGTGTTAGGATTACAGGTGAGTTTTTCCCTTAACTTTTAAAATATTTTCTGACACTCTTACAATGAATATAATTTATAATCAGAAACAAAGATGTTTGTAATTTTGAGACCTATAGGAGCTGGAGACAAAGCTAACTTGCATGAGGAAGAAAGCTTCCTCATGTATTTAAAATAGACTAATTTAGCGACAATATTTGGCCCCATAATGACAAAAGAAGCCAAATGTTCCTCTTAGAAGTTTGGCTGGAACAGCAATGCTTTTTTCCTGATGATTGCCCTCTGTGATTTATTAAAGTAATAAAGGCTGGTTGTACAAAATTCCAACAGAGTGTGTTTTATTATCTTTCACAGAGCGATCCAAACAAGGCATGTGGCTCCCCATCTGTCTGCTTCGGGTCCAGGGACTTCCAGGGCGAGGGGAGGGGGCTTTTCTGTCCCCCTCCTTGCCTGTGCAGAATTGATGATGGGTAGATGTTACTATGCATGATGAATTATTAATGGAAGAGGCTGTGAGACCATAAATATTCAAGCAGAAACGTCTGGTTTCCCTGATGCTTTATTTAGGGCAGAAAAAGTACATTTTACTGCATAGAACAACTTGTCAACCCCAAATCTCTTCTTGCCTGGGCGTGAGCTCCACAAGGAGAAAAGAGAGTCTTCTGACACTTCACATAAAAGTCCAGCTGAGACTCACTGGTGTGAGGACATGTGGAGGATTTTGCCCGGAAAAGAAAGATAATGTTAACAAATAATTTCAGCCATGCTCCCCTTAGCAGACACGAGGCTGTTTGCAGGGTTGGGGTGGGGAGGGGAGTCTCCCCATGACATTTTTATCTACATGGAATACAGCCTTTAAGGTGCGAGTTGAAGCCTTAGAAGAGGAAAAAGGAGAAGGAAGTGCCCCAAGGCAGTTTGCAGTCAGAGGGGAGCATCGGGGTGTAGGGTGCGGGATTGGGTCCCACTAGGACTTTGCAAGAATTCTTCCTCCCACAGTGTCCACCCGAAGGAGATAAGGAAAATCGCCTGGATGCCCATGTCTTTGGTCTCTAGGGTGTATCTCTGCTTTAACATTCACCTCCAGAAGCAGAAAGCGATTGGAAGAAACAGTGTTTGAAGGAAAACAAGCTTAGATAGACGAGCCATGCTCCTGGTCACGTGTGCTTCAGCAGAGTCTCTGATGGACGTTCTCCATGTAACACTTCACAAGACTGTTCATCAGCATGACCCTCCATCATGACCCTTATGGGTGGAATATTTCTCAAGCCAAGTTTTTTCAAGATGTGTTTCATAAAACCCTAATTCCAAGGAATGTTAATAGATGTTATGTGAACGTTAAGGGTTTATAGCTAAATAAGTTTTGGAGACGCTGAGCAAAAGGACCTTGTTAAGACTCTGAGAAGCCAAAATTGGGAATCTCTAAGACTCTCTAGGGGAATGCCAGCCTCCCACCCCCAGGGGACATTTGGAATGTCTGGAGAGTTTTTATTGTTAAAGTCGGTGCCACGAGGGGCAGCGGTGCTACTGACATCTGATGGGGAGTGGTCAGGGCTGCTGCTGACACCCTGCAATGCACAAGACGCCCCACAACGGGGGAGTACTGGGCCCAAAAGGTCCACAGTGCTGAGGTTGAGAAACCCTGGCCTAAATGCGCTGACACAGGACCTCCCAGCCCACCCCGCCCCTCCCCCAAGCCTGTCTGTGGACCAGTCAGCATCTGGGACACACGGGTGAGGAAATGCTCTCTGGTCCTCCGCTCTACAGTGATGAGAACACGCCAGGCTGCACGCGAGGCCTTATAAAGGGTTTGCGTCCCCCAGACCGCTGGGGAGTCACCTGCTCAGAGATGACCACAGCACACCAGTGCAGGCCCCCTCGGGGCTCCTCCTCTGCGCCTCTCTCTCTCTCTCATAATGCTAATCCCAGTAGACAGTGAGTTCTCTAAAAGAGGTGGCCTCTGCTCCCTCCATCTCGCTCACATCCAGCGCATCGTTCATCTCCAAATATTTGAATGAGGATATGAGCCTGGAATCACCTGGAAAAGGCATAGCAATGAATTCTAGTTAAATCTAACAAGTGCTTAAGCAGGTATCATTGGTTGTGGAACACAAGAGCTTATAAATCAATGCCCCCCACCCTCAAAAAAATAAAATAAAATAAACCCAGCCAGGAGGAAAAGGATGGCAATTGAGGAAGGAGTGATTTCTATGGGTGGAGAGATAGAAACAGAGAGGATGAAGACAGATTTGTGCCAGGCCCCCAGAGTGAGGGAGGCAGAGGGCGTCCAGACGGAGGGTGTGAGGAGGACTGGCCTGCAGTACAGAGGAGCCAGGGAGCCTGCAAACCAGCCGTGGGCGGGAAGGACTCATTTTATAGAGGAGTCTTAGTAGATAAAACTGGGGGGAAAGACAATTATTTAGCTCTAGTTGGTTGCAAATTATTTTTGGCCAAGACTTTTTTTTAAAAGCACTGTAATATTCATGACTTCAGAGTAAAAAAAGTGTCAACAGGACTTCCATTTACAAGACAGGACCTGTCCTTTGGAGTAGTCTCGAATTCATGAATATAAATACTGGATCATGGTGTTTTAACACTTTGTTTCTATCCCAGGTTATTTTGAAGCTGATTAATTATAGAAATACAA
This sequence comes from Ceratotherium simum simum, assembly GCF_057802395.1. Lineage (NCBI taxonomy): Eukaryota > Metazoa > Chordata > Mammalia > Perissodactyla > Rhinocerotidae > Ceratotherium > Ceratotherium simum. The sequence continues at coordinate 107,484,602 of NC_141900.1, forward strand.
AATTACACCAAGATTCTAAGAAGGCAGCCGTTTGCCCTGCCGTCAAGTGGTGCTGGAGTTTATACTCGATAATTCAGTTGAGTTTGAAACCTTCATTTTAAACCTTTTTAATGTCTTCCTTTTTAACTCATCTAATCTGTCTTCAGTTGATTCATTTGAAGTCAGAGACACAACTTTAAACTTTAATTCACGTACAGTGAATCATCTTTGGGCAAAGTTTTCACGTATTTTAAAGTCCTGGGGGAAAACATGCTAACAAATGTTATTAAAGTTACCCAAAAATGAAAGTTCTGTTATAGGACTCATGAACATAATAAGAATAATAAGAAGTGTTCGCATATTGAGGTATACGGGGAAGCCATTCTGGTTTAAATCTGATTTGGCCTAAAACTTGTTTTTCCCAAAGCAGCCTGACTTAACGGCCCACCGAACATGCGCTGTCCATCTGCTCTAGACACCTTCCCGAAGCAGAGAACACCCTCTTTAAAGACAGGGGTGGATGTCTCCTTCGCTCGACGCTGATACCAGTAGTTCTTGGAAGATAAGCTTTTCTTCCCAGAGAACCAAGGTCAAATTGACCTGCGGTGTACATGTTAAATTTTGGCAAAACATCTCCTTGTGACTTTGGGAAAAAATTGTATTCCTGTCATGCTTAATGTATGTTCTTTGTTCTGAAACAGTATATAACCATGCTTCCCCAGAGTGCTTTCTTCCCTGTGACAGAGAGAGCTTCAGGGCTAGTCCTCATCTCCATAAATATTACTCTATCTTTCTTATCTACAGATGGGTTATTGATTATTTGCATTGACAGGACAAAAATGTTTAAAGGCAGCTACTGAACTGCCCCGTTGATGAAGAAAACTTATTAATGAATGATAACCAGATGACAAAGTATTAATTTTGATCAACTCGCTAAGTCATATGATACAATCCCAGTTACGTTTAATGCTTTTCCTTCCTTCCTTCCTTTTTCTTTCCTTCCTTCCTTCCTTCTTCCCTCTCTCCTCCTCCTCCACCTCCTCCTCCGCTCTCCCTCCCCCTCCCCCCCTCCTCCCTCTCTCTTGGTCTCTTTCTTTTGGGGTCTAGGATAGCAAATCTCACCGTGTCTTAGACAGAGCCTTGGGCAGTCATCAATGAAATGTTGGTAATACAGATGCGGATAATGACAGCCGTCCACATTAAATCAATGGTGGAGAGACCTGATGCCTCAAGGGGAGCCAGAGCTCAAGGCCCAATAACGGTGGCAGCCCTGTGGCAGCCAGGCCAGCCTCAAGGAGAGTCCACGTGTCCACGACAGCTACAAGGACAGTCAGGAAATGGTAAGGCGGCAGGAGAAATGGCTGAGGAGCAACCTCTGCAGAGGCCAAGCACATCATCCCTTTTTTGGATGCCCAGAAAGCATGAGAGACGGTCAGAGGAAGGACAGAGGCTCTACATTTGGCAGGTGGGGGCCAGTGGACAAACTCTCAGAAACATTTTACCCAGGATTGACAGTCTAGTATGAGGACTGAGAACGTTGGGTGCAAGTGCATTCTGGAAATAGGTTTTTCCCTTTACCTAATCGATACTATGAATGATTTTATCAACAATAGCACCCTGCTCTTGTAACCAGACAGCCTTTCCCCTGAAAGGGAGATTGGAGTTATTCCTCATAACACACACAAACCAAGGGTGCATGGGAGACATATGACTTTGCTATTGATTAGATATAAGAAGTTAAAGACTTTTTTCTCCCAAACTCTTAGGAATTGTTGATTTGGTCTTATTCTGCTTATTGGAAGGCAGGAGGGAGACCCCGTACCCAGCAGCTGCCTGCCCAGCCCTTCCTCTGTGACGAGCTCTCCCGCACAGGCTCCCGTCACATTTCTTCCGCCCACACCAGCCAGCCGGGTGCCCAGTGATGATGCAGAGACTGTTGGGCTGGAGGGGCTGAGGAGATCTGTCTTTTCCTTGCATTCCCCCCACTTCTGACCTATGTACCCTTTATTTCAGCATTGCAGGTTTACATTTTATTTATTGTCGTTAGAATTGCTAATACTTTTGAATGGTTTAAAATTCATGGGATATAAAAGCATATCTGATTTTTAAAAATCCCCCAGTTTCTCTTCCCAGAGGCAACTAACGCCGAATGGCTTGTGTCTATCTAGAGACCCTTCATGTGTTTTCTAGCCAACAGGCATAGAGATGCTCTCCCTCCCTCATCCTCCACATTCACTTCACAGTGTACCTGGGGCATTACTCCACCCATTCAGGAAAAGCATCCTCAGCCTTTCCTTGCTGTTTACAGCAGTAGTTTTCTCCTCTTTCTGTTGCCGTGTGCCTGCTGGGCGCTTTTAGAGAAGACAGGACCGGCTGAGCGCCAGGCCCCGCTGAAGGAGTGGCTGTCTGGAGCTGGGGACTATTTCCACCTACTCTGTCGCTCTTCTTTCAACATTGTCCCAGTTTCCCTGCTGACCTTACACTTCCAGGGATGTCCAGGGCCACCAGCAGCAGTCTGGCACAGCACTACGGCGGCGCGTTGGGGAGAGCACAGGTTTTGGAGTTTGCGGGTCCGGGTTTGCATTCTGGCTCTGCCTCCAGCAGGTCCCTGACCCTGGTCTGAGAGACCTCCGGCTCTGTCCCCCGCTTGTAGGATGGGGTTAGTGACACCACCAGTTTAAAGGTGAGTTTCGGCGTGCTCTCTAGGGCAACATTTGTGCCCTAATGCTGTTCAGAAGTTTACCTTTTAAAAAACAATTAATATTCCACTTATTAAGTTAATGAATTAAGTCTAGCTCTTCCTTTTAGAGCAGCTTATAAATGTTTGTTCTCTACATGAGTCTAGCAAATTTTAGCAATTTTTTAATAGGTTTTTGAATAACACTAATCTCATTCACAATCTTAGTTAACCCCTTTAAATGTTGCAAACCACATTTGTAAATTTCATATTTGGTATCCTTTTCCCAAATGCAAAGGAAAGGAATAATATAGGAATAAATTTGGGAAATTTATTCCTATAAATGTATTAAATTATAAATATGGTCTCTTAAATGTTTCAATACTGTTTTTTTTAATAATTTTATTTATTTTTTCCCCCAAAGCCCCAGTAGATAGTTGTATGTCATAGTTGCACATCCTTCCAGTTGCTGTATGTGGGACGCAGCCTCAGCATGGCCGGAGAAGCGGTGCATCCGGGCACACCCGGGATCCAAACCCGGGCCGCTAGCAGCGGAATGTGCGCACTTAACCGCTAAGCCACGGGGCCTGCCCTTCAATCCTGTTTTAAAGATAAGATTTCAATTTAACATCTGATGTATAAACCAGTAACTCTTATATTTTTTGAATTATAAGAGTGACCATGACTACTATTCTTTTTAAATTTTTTCCCAGCTTTATTGAGATACAGTTGGCATGTTATGTTGTGTAAGTTTAAGGTGTACAACATGTTGATTTGATATACTTATATGTTGTGGATGACTTAAATGTCATAAGTGATTACCACCATAGGTTAGCTAACAGCTCCATCCTGTCGCATAATTACCATTTCTTTTTTGTGGTGAGAACATTTAAGATATACTCTCTTGGCAACTTTCAAGTATATAATACAGTATTATTAGCCGGATTCACCATGCTGTGCATTAGACCCCCAGAACTTATTAATTTTAGAACTGGAAGTTTGTACCTTTGATCAACATCTCCCCATTTCCCCCACCCCCAGCCCCTGGTAACTACCTAACCCCGAGACCAAAGGTTAGAGGGGGCCTGGAGACAGTGATCAGATCTGTCACACCCACTATCTGAAGGGGACCCTTCGGAGCATGCAGCTCGTCACTGGGCTATGAACCAAGAACGGCTTTTATGTTTGTAAACATTCACATTTTAAATGGTTCCCTAGGTACCTCCCCTAGCCTCAGTTTTGCCCCTCGGTCCACAAAACCTTAAATATTGACTATCTGGCCCTTTAGAAAAAATTTGCCAGCCCCTGTTCTAGAGGGCTATCTTAGAGATACAAATGTGTCAGAGATGGTACAGGCTTGAGGGCAGACAGGCAGGGCCTGGAATCTCAGCTCTGGGCTGACTCATGGCCTCTGGCAAGTCATTTCTCACCTGAGCTGCAGGGTCATCAGAATCCACAGTGGACTTGAAGACAGTGAACGCGTAGTTAATGTCCACGAGCCCTCAAATGCGTTCTTTGCTGTGGTGGCCTCTGGAAGGTGACCTTCCCTAGGAAATGGAGAATGGGGCCATCCTGGAAGAGCCAGCAGGTCCATAGGCAGCCGGGTGAGTTCACTGGTGCTTAGGAAGTGAAGTCTGAGACAAGGGACAATCCTCAATGCTGCTTACTCAGGCTGGGTGCTGGGACCAGGCTGTGGCATGAGGTGTAGACTCAAGCCAGCAGGTAGCAGAAAGGAAGGGCTTTGTACCAACTTGAGCTCACAGGAGAGGCAGGGATAGCCCCGCCTGGAAACATCGTCTCCCTAGACAGCAGGACTGTGGGCCATCACAGCAGCAGAAACCGCCTGGATCGCGCTCACTGAGGAGCCGCTGCTGAGGGCGGGCTCTGCAGTAAGAACAGCAACAAACCAGACAGCCTCCTTCAGAAGAAAAGGATGAAAGGCAACCATGAAACTCTGTTTTGTGAAGTGGTGGTTTAAAACATTCTCTGGTACACATACGGACGGCTGGGAACCTGTGGGAGTGCCTACCATGGCATCTTATCTTCTAGAGTCGGGGACTGTTTCTGTGAATATGCAGTCATTTGACGGAAAGATCGTGGCTTCTGGGAGAAGAACATGCAGTGAAATGATGACACGTGGGTGAACGTGAAGATCAGGAACTAGAGCTCTCTGACCGCCCTTAAATCCCTGAACTGTTTAACTGGAAGTGACGCCAGAAATCTGGAAACTATCAACAGTAGGGTTCAAGTTAATGTCTGGGCATTACGGGATGAGCATGGTAACTTTTTTGTATTATGCAACTACTACAAACATAGAGTAAGTTCGACATTAATGTGATTTCAGAGTCTTTTGTGTACAATGGAAAAACCACTTTTTTTTTTTGTCTTTAAGGTATGGTAGTTTTTTTGGAAAGAGAGGAATTTCCAAGGAAACAGAGAAGAATGAAATTTCCTCTACAAGCCTGTCATCCCTTGTTGTTGGCTGAAATCCATCAAACGCCCATCCTGATGATCTAGCCTGTGGGAGGACTTACTCTTAGACTAGCCAGCTGCCCCTCCCAGGGGAGCTGAGATGGGCCTCTTCCGAGGCAGAAGCTGGATTCCTGATCAAACGGGACCTGTAGGGAAGAGGAAGCAAGGCCCCCGTGGGGTGGGTGATTGACAGTACCTGCTACTAACTCTCAGTTAATTTATTCCTCAGGTGGCTGAAAATGGTCACTGAACACGACAGAAACGGTGCTGGGAGAAAGGGGCTTAATTAAAGTTAAATTTTCAATTGCATTTCAATGTAGCTGTTCCTTTGGCAACAAGAACTAAGTTTTTAAAGACTCTTAAAATTTGGCCTCTTTTTGTGTTGAGAATAATGGGATGATATTAGGAATGGTGTTGACTCATTCACTGAGGAGAAGCTTCTTACAGATGTTAATTGGTTATGGTAAGATTTCTCACTTAAGGTGACCAGACTGTAAAAGCACAATTGTTAAATTGTTTAAATAAATATCACGTAAAATAAGTACGTCACATTTTTATTTAACTCTAGCGAATGAACCAGCAGAGAACCAAGAAAGCTGGTTTAGAAAGGATTTGAAGAACTAGGATTACCCTGTGAGACTAGAAATGCAAACAGAGGATTGCTGAAACCTGGTTCCGGCCTGGGGCAACGAAACCGTAATGATCTGTCTGGGGTTATCTCATCTATGGGAGGGAAACAAAGATAGCAAGAGGCTCCTTAAGCTAAACACAGACGCCCTGGTCACGTGGGCTGGGGGCAGAAGACGGACAAAGGTGGAGTGGTGCTCCCCCTAGAGTGCGCACAGGGCTGTGACCTACTGGTTCACTGTGGTAGCTCCAGAGCTCAGAGCAGGGCCAGGCGCTTAATAGACGCTCAATCAGTACATGTTGAATGAATAAATGGGAGCCAGACTCCTCCTCCCCTCCCAGCACCCTGCAGGAGTTTTATGGTATGACTGAGCATGTATAGAATTAAAATGTGCGAGGACATATAGCATTTAAGCCCAGGCCACACACTCAGATACACTAGAAATATCACTTTAATTACATTTCAAATCCTCCTTCCTCTGGGTTGGTGGCTCCCTTCGACTGCCAAGCTACAGTATGATTCTGGAATCTTACCCAGCACCTTAGGGTGGGGCATGAGCCTGCCCACTGGGCCTCACCAGGGTCCAGGTGGTGATGGGTGAGACACCGTATCCTGGGTGAGCAGCAGCTCTTCCTCCTCCTGTGACACACTTGGGGCATGGAATCCACGTACCTTTCTACCTGGATCTGCAGGTCTCAGCTGTAGCTACAATTTCACCTCACCTCGAGGACTTTTTAAAAAATACTGGTGCTTGGTCTTGCTTCTCTGTCTGAATTCTCTGTCTTGGGTGTTGATTTCTTTTTATTGAGGTGAAATTCGCATAACATAAAATTAACCGTTTTGAAGCAAACAACTTAGCAACACCTAGTGCAAGCAACACCCTCATCTAGTTCCAAAACATTTTCATCTCCCCGTTGATGCAAATAATCCATAATCAATCTATAGATCAAAATTGGGGTGAGCCAAATTTGAGGACCATATAGCCCAGGACCTTCCTTCCCCAAGGAAGGAAGGGCACCAAAGTGGGGTGTACAGAGTGGTTATATACCGTCAAAGAGCATGTATCACACATGATTGCAATGCCCCTTTTACAATAGTCACGAGATTGTTCTGTGAGCACAGCGATTGATGGAAACAGCAGGTAGCAGGTCTGTTGTCTCGAGCTGGGTGGTCACAGGGTAAGTACAGCAATCAAATCCTAGCCTAGGGAGAAATGCTCATCCTTAAGGAAATGCCAATGTGGGGGAAGTTGCATCCTTATCTTAAGGGCATTTATTCTTGTCTTTGTGACATAGTAAATGCTTAAAGCAGATATACATTGCATGTTCAAATGCCACAGTCAGGACCTTTTGGAAAAACAAGCTTAGGCCAAATTAGTTTTACACCAAATGGCTTCCTCATATACTCCAATATGCCCTATTGCTTGCCAATTATTTATCATCCCCAAAATAAAACCCTGTGCCCATTAAGTGGTTAATCCCCATTTCTCCTCCCTCCAGCCCCTAGAAACCAATCTTCTTCTTGCTACTGTGGATTTAGCTATCCTGCACGTCTCATACAAATGGAATCAGACACTATGTGACCTTTTGTGTTTAGTTCTTTCACTTAGCATCCTGTTTTTGAGGTTCATCCAGGATGTAGCATGTGTCAGTACTTCATTCCTTTTTATGGCTGAATAATATTCCAGAGTATGTGCATACTGTAATTTGTTTACCCATTTGTCTGTTGATGGACACTTGGGTTGTTTCCATCTTTTGGCCATTGTGAATGGTGTTGCTATGATGATTTGGTTACAAGTATTTGCTTGAGTCCCTGTTTTCAGTTCTTTGGGGCATATACCCAGGAATGGAATTGCTAGGTCATGTGGTAATCTTACATTTAACTTTTTGAGGAACAGTCAAACTGTTTCCACAAGGAGGAACCATTTTACATTCCCACCAGCAATGTGCAAGTATTCCTATTTCTCCACATCCTCATCAATATTTGTTATTTTCTAGTTTTTTTCTTTCTTTCCTTTTTTTTTATTCCAACCATCCCAGTGAGAAGTGGTATCTCATTGTGGTTTTGATTTGCATTTCCCTAATGACTCAGGTTGTGGAGCATCCTTTCATTTGCTTATTGGCCATTTGTATATCTTCTTTGGAGAAATGTCTCTTGAAGCCCTTTGTCCATTTTTTAAGTGGGTTGTTTGTCTTTTTTGTTGTTGAGTTGTAAGTGTTTGTTGATGCAAATAATCCATAACCAATCTATAAATCAAAATTGGGGTGAGTTTATTATGAGCCAAATTTGAGGACCATATAGCCTGGGGCCTTCCTTCCCCAAGGAAGGAAGGGCACCAAAGAAGTGGGATGTGCAGAGCGGTTATATACTGTCAAGGAGCATGTATCACATATGATTGCAATGTCCCTTTTACAATAGTCACGAGATTGCCCTGTCAGCACAGCGATTGATGGACACAGTAGGTAGCAGGTCTGATGTCTTGATGGGCACAGCAGGTAGCAGGTCTGTTGTCTCGAGTTGGTTGGTCACAGGATGAGTGCAGCAATCAAATCCTAGCCCAGGGAGACATGTTTATCCTTAAGGAAATGCCAATGTGTGGGAAGTTGCATCCTTATCTTAATGGCATTTGTTCTTGTCTTTAGGACATGTTAATTGCTTAAAGCAGATATACAATGCATGTTCAAAGGCCACAGGCCCTTTTGGAAAAACAAAGTTGGGCCAAATTAGTTTTATACCAAATGGCTTCCTCATATGCTCCTATATATCATATTGCTTGCCATTTATTTATCGAGTTCTTTATATATTCTGCATATTAGGCCCTTTTCAGATATACAATTTGCAAATATTTTCTCCCATTCTGTAGGTTGTCTTTTCACTTTCTTGATAATGTCCTTTGCTACACAAAAGTTTTAAATTTTGATGACATCCGATTTATCTTTTTTTTTTCTTTCATCATTTGTGCTTTTGGTGTCATATCTAAGAATCTGTTATCAAATCCAAGGTCATGAAGATTTACCCCTGTTTTCTTCTAAGAGTTTCATAGTTTTAGCTTGTATTTAGGTCATTGATCCATTTGTAGTTAATTATTGTAATGTTGTGAGGTATGTACGGGTCCCGCTTATTTTTGCGTGTGGATATCCCGTTGTCCCAGCAGCTTGGACACTGATTTTTATATAGCTCCTCCCAGGTGATTCTAATATGCAGCCAGACGAAAGCCTCAATGACTAGCTGCACCACCAGCCATGCCTGCTGCCTGTCTGCGTCCTGGGGCTCAGGCAGGAATCTGCGAGGTGCATTCCTCCTATTTCTACCCCCTCTTCTTGGAGTTTCTCCCTCTGTCAGGGAAGAATTTTTCTAGTCTGGGGGTAGGGAAGTTCCGGGCTCAGCTTCTGGCCAAGACCACCTGTTCACACCCAATTCCTGAGGAATTTTGGCTTTTGGAAACAACCCAGGAAGACTGGCTCTCTAGGAAGGGCTCGCTCTGCTTTCAGCTTAAACACGTTTTTCCCAGAGGCAGTGGGCATGAGTTTGGCTCAGGATCCTGCTGGCTCTGAGGCCGTCGTTTGCTGGACACCTTCTTCGCTGGACCCCTAAGCCGTGGCTACTCACCTGGGCCATCGTCTGGCATCGGTTCCTGTGTTCTCTGGTCACAGCGTGTGAGTTTCACCATCCGGATGGGCTTCCTCCACTTCCCTGTGAATGACTTCCCCTAGTTGACCACGCTCCAAGCCCCCAGTCTGAATTAGCAAAGAATTGATTTATAAGACAATTGTAGGGTATTTACAAGATGTTTTATGGTTTCAAAGTACATTACACTTCCCTTCTACACTCTCATTTCAGCAGAACTTGTGAGGTAGGGGTGGCAGCGCTGGTTCCATTTTGCAGAAGGAAAATGGGGTTCTGATGACCAGTTAGACCTGGGTTCCAGCCTTGTGGTCTTCCTGCTTTGTGATTGGTAGTAAGCACAGGAAGCCGGGGACAGAGCTTTGGGTCCAAAGGACTCACTGATCTGAGTCTATCTCTTACTAGGTCTGGAGGAGGGTGAGCACCTCGGGTGAGAGGATCAGGATGAAAGGGCAGGGACACATCTCTACGCAAAGGAGGCTCCGCCCTATAAAAGCAGCGTGGGCAGCGACCAGGTGGGCCGTGCCTGGTACCTCGGGTTACCTTTGACAGTAACCCCTGTTAATGGAGCAATTGCTTTATTCCACGCGCAGATAGAGACTCCAGTCTAAAAAGCTCTCCTCGTTTCGCAGCTGTGCGAGTGCCTCACCGACTGCCTTGTCCTCTCACTATGGGTGACCTACGGCTCCGACAACTCAGCAGGAGCACTGCCTGGTCCAGGATGCCTTGGCGTTTACATAAAGCAGTAACTAGAGAGTTCTAGACTCAAATTCCATGTTCTTGATTCAGTGCTGTATTTAGTGAGGGACTGCAGACTGTGTCTATTATTGTCCCATCCTTGGTCTGCCTTCTCTTTGGGCTTGCTTACCCTATGAAACCAGTCTATTTTTGCTTTCCCCTAAAGAGTAGAGGGCTTTTCTCACCACTGGAAAGTAAATTGACAACATCACTAAATTTTTTGGCTATTCAGGACTCAGTGACATTTCTGGGAGCTGTTGCTCAATCCTGAGGGAGCAATTAAAATTCTAGAGGGCATCTACGTGGTGCTGGGGAAACTAAAACAGACTTGTCCCCACTCTCCTAGGAGAAGGTGCCATCGTCCACCAGGTGAGGGTGGGGGAGGAAGCCTATGCCTTGGGATCTGGCCAGATGGCCCAGAATAGGCTCAACTCAACAGTCTTTATTGAGAATTCTCTAACGCCAGAAGTACGGTCCCTTTGTAAAAATGCTACCAACTCTAGGGCACGGCCACTTCTGCTGACCCTTTGTGGAGACTTCCTTGCAGCCCCCTTGTCCCTCTGTCCACCCCCGCTTCCCTCGCTCTCCTACAAGGATTGATTCCGTGGGCACAGCCCATGAACACTTGCACACTCCTCTCCACCTCAGAGTCTGTTCCCAGAGAACTCCAGCTGTGGCTGGCACCCACGACATGGATTTCATAAAGAAACTCTTCTACTTGTGTGTGGGAACGCAGATAAGAGTGTTCCTTGGGTACGAGAACGTAACATCATCTGGTAATAGTGAAAAACTGGAAAACTCTGTCAGTGGGGGAATGGATAAATAAATTGTGGGATAGTCATAGAAGAGAACACATCATAGAGATTAAAATGCGTGAACTTGCTCTATGTTGGAGAATATGACTAAACCTTAAACCCAATGCCGAGAGGGAGGCAAACAAGTCACAGGAAGTTACTCTCGTTGTGCTGGTATTTTTGCGAACTATTAAACCCAAAACTATACCTTATGTTAATAGAACACACGTGTTTATTACAAATACCTGAAGCAAATATGGTATAATGTTAACATTTCTTCAATCTGGGTAGCTAAAAGTCCTGCATGGCATATGGATGCTTGTTTTACTGTTATTACTGTTAATTGTTTATTACTAATTTTTTTGGCTTAAAGTCCAGGCATCTTATGTAGTTCCAAAGCATTAGAGGCTGCTCTGCCACGTGTCCACATATCTTGCCCCCTAAGAGGCTCACATCTTGGCACTGGCTCCTCTGCACTGCGTCTCTCTGAGGCTGCAGGGTTCTTTGGTGAGCCCTGGGGCCCAGCTCCTGGGCACCACCCACACAGCCCCCTGGGAGCTGTCCTGTTACGTGAAGACCCACTGCCTCCAGTCTGGTCTGAGCTGCTGGGCATGCAGTAGGCCACCCTCCAGAGGGCAGGTGGGAGCAGGCAGCAGTGAGCATGGTATGGGTGTGCAGGGGCGCTGGTGGAGTAGGGGTGGCACACAGGTTTTCTGTGAACAGGGCTATGGAAAGGTTATCACCAGACCAAGCCTGCCACGTTGCAGAAGGACCGTGGTTCAGACCACCGTGGGGTCCAGCTCCCCGGAGTTCCTCAAACCCACACAGCCAACCCTGGACCACGTCCAGCACTGCTGCCGAGCTGCTTCGTCCCACAGTGTGCCTCCAGCACCCTCTGCTGAGAGAGTTTAACCTCGTGCTCACTTTAAAGGGGAAACACCTCAAGGCCCCCACTGTTGACCCTGAAGCTGTGCAGCTGAGAGCCGGTACACTGACAGCAAGCTCGAGTCACAGCCCAAAGACCAGCACTGGAATTAGGGCCTTTTCATTTGCTTGTCTGTGATTTTTCCTTATCCTTTCCCCATTTTCTATTGAGTCACGGGTCTGTCTTTGTATCAACTTGTGCTCCATCACGGCACCGGGAAAGAAAGTCCTCAAGCCAACTGTTCATGATTTTACCAATATCAGACTCGAATCGCAGATCCCGGGACGACATGCCTGTTCCCACCTTTAATGACAGTTCTGAACTTGAGCCCATGCTCTCAGGGCTCCATGAAGAGATGTTTATGTGGGTCCAACGACAACGTGAAGCTGACCATCAGCCCTGCCAGGGAAGAGAGGGAGAGGCTGTGGCTCCCGTCTCGGCAGTGTGGGGTCCAGCATCTGTGCACAGTTTGCTCACATCTGCCAAGGTTGGACGAGACCAGGCCGAGGCAGACAGCAGCACCTGCTGGGGCTTTATTTGGGGTGGGGGTGATGGCTGGTAAACCTCCCCAGCACAATTCAGGAGCCACCTGTTTGTCTGCGTCACTGTTCCTTCATTTTCTGCCCTTTCCTTTGTTCAGGAACATCTGCTCCACACAAATATAATCTAACTGCTTCTGTTGAGCCCATGGCATTTGGCATTGCAGCAATGTCTGAACTCCAGAGACACAGATATGAACACATTTCTTAATTAACCCTTCATTCTGGAGATAGCTGGGAGGGTCTCAAGGAGGAGGCGAAATGCCTCTTAAAGAGAAATAATTCTAATGTCAATCTGCTTGTCCAGAAATAAAAGTGACATAGGACACAAGTAGTGATTGACAGACGAAGTGGACAGAGACACGTCTCACTCTTGATAAAACCAAGCTAACTTTGTAAATGAACACATCCCTCAGGTTTTATGCCCTCAGCTGTCATATATATCCTCTCTCTACCACATTACAAAATTAGTAGCATATAATTTATACTAGTGTGCACCTTAACTTTTTTTTCCTCTTCTTAATATACTGTGGCGCTCTTTCCACATCAGCACATAAAGAATTCCGTCTTTGTGTGTGTGCATGCATGTGTGTGTGCAGGGTGGGGTATTCTAATCTATAAGGTTATTCATTCTATTGACGCATATTAATATTGCTGATTCTTCTAGTATTTAAAGATTTTATTTTTGCACTTAGGTTTTAATCCATTTGGAATTTATCCTGGAATCAGGTGTGAGGTGCAAACCTGACTTAATTGTTTTGCAGATATCTACCCATTTCTCCATTGTGGTTGCTTGAAAATATCTCTACAAATTCTTTACCACTCCCCCCTTCAAAAGGTGGAGGCTAACTCCTGTCCTCTTCACTGTAGGTCAGACTGAGTGACTCACTTCTAATTGACAGAAAGAATGGTGTGTCACTTCTGAGACCAGGTCATTAGAGAGATGCAGCTTCTGCCTGGCTCTCTGGGATCAATGTTCTGGGGGGCACCAGCCACCATGTTGTGAGGACACTCCAGTAGCCTGTGGAGAGGTCACGTGGCGAGGAACTGAGGCCTCCTGCCGACAGCAGCCTTCAGATCGGCGCGCGTGTGAGTGAGCACCTGGAAGCAGGTCCTCCAGGCCTGCTCTCAGACAGCTGTAGCCTCGGCCTGGAGCTTGACCCAGCCTCACGAGAGAACTGAGTCCGAACCACTCGGGGAAGTCGTTGGTGGACTCCTGACCCACAGAAACTGTGGGAGATAATAAGTAAACATTGTGGATTTAAGATGCTAACTTTTGGGATTAGTTGTTATGCAACAAGAGATAACTAACACATTTAACAACCATTTATTGGACAATCTATCTTTCCCACTAATTTGAGGAGCCGCCTCTTCTATACTAAATTACTGTATGAACATGGATCTGCTTCTGCATTTTCTGTTATGTTCTATTGATCTATTCCATGGATCTAATTTAATCATGGAAACTTTATCTTAAGTTTTAACGTCTGGTAGGGCAAATGCTGCCTACTGTCCTTCATTAAGCTAATCTCAAAAATTATATCACTATGATTATTGGAATTACCTTAACTTTATAAATTAAGTTAGGGAGAAATGACACTTTATGATGGTATTGTAGACCAGGTTCCCCTGGAAACATTCTGAGATGAAGATTTGCATGCAGAAAATTTATTAGAGTGTGCTCTTGGGATCAAAACTTTTGAGAGGGTGAGGGACTGCTATCAGTCAATGGAAGAGATCAACAGAACACAGCAGGACTGGCAAAGGGAGGATTAAACTGGAGTCGAGACCTCAGCCAGTCCATGGAGAGCTCTGAAACTGGGATGGCCCTTCACAGATGTGACCAGTTGAGGCAAGCAGGCAGAGCCTTTGTACCCCCGTACCGACCAGTCATCGGTGAGGGGCTGTCCTCAGGGAGAGGGTTACTCTTGGGTGAAGCAACTCCCTTATGCCAAGTGCAATTTCTGAGGACAGGAGCAGCAGGCAACACTCCTAGCAGCTTAGGAAGTGAGTGCCTTGGTCCTGACAGGGAGATTTGGGCAGTACACGCACAGATGTTGAGTCTTCCAGATATAAGTATCATCATACAATATTACAGTATTTGTCTTTCTCTGTCTGACTTATTTCACTTGGCATAATGCCCTCAAGGTCTATCCTCGTGACCAGGGCTCACATCCGCACCTGGAAGGCGAAGCTCCAGATCTACAGATCTCCAGGTGGCTCCCCAAAGTGCCGTTCCTTCTCTCCTGTCAGGTCGCCACAGCCCTCTGCCTGTACCCGGAATGCCCTTTCCTCTGTTGGAGAGTCTCAGTTCTCCTGGAGAATTCAGCTCAGACATAATCCCCTCTGGGTAGGCTTCTGTCTCTCACAGATGTGCACACATGCCCTCACACACACACGCACATTCATACACAAGCACATGCACACACGCACTCTCACACATGCACACTCTCACATACATGTGCATGCCCTCACACACAAGCACACGTGCACATGCACACACGCATGCACAGACACGCGTCCCTCTTGGGTCTGGTCAGGTCCCCTGCACAGACCTGTGCCCCAGTGTCTGTATTTGTCTCTTTATTTGTCTGGGTCCCCACCTGAAGGCATAGCAGTGCTTTAGTCACCTTTAATTCTCAGTGCCTAGCCTGAGGCCTGACGCAAAGGGCTCCACAGATATTAATGAAAAGAACCCTGAACGAATGGTGGATGGGTGTGAGAACATCTCAGAAGCATGCCCTCTCTTCGTGCTCTAACATCCCAGGAAATGAGCACATAAAGTGAAAGCTACCTGGAAACAGGAGCAGGCTGAGAGGATGTAGAGTCTGCCTCGTGTGACCGTCTGTCTCAGCTAACGCGCTATGGCCCTCGTGTGGTTCTGCAAAGAGCCAGTGGGACGAGGCAACGGGAACGGAGTGGAAGGCTCAGTCTGGGGACCGTGGACCTCTTGCTGCCCCTCAGCCTCACAAGAAAGCTCTTACATTGTTGTCATTCTGTTGTCTGCACATTACGCCCAGGGCCCGAACTCATTTGTTCAGTTCTGTTATGATTTAATTATTGCAGGAGAAAAGGGCACAGACGGACAGGCGGGGAAAGACAGGAACACGGTGTTCCACTGGGGAGCACAATTTAGCTTAAAATCTCCAATAACAAGGAGCAGTGGTGCAATATCGCGCTGTACACAGAGGAGAGCCAAGTGTGGGAGACTGAACATTTACAGTGGCTGTCAGATGACTAGGAGTAGCTACTGGGTGAGTTGAGACACTGAAGGAAGACCCAATGCAGTGAATTATGTGCAGGCGAGTGAGTCCTCTGTGCCCAGGAGAGGGGACTCCCCCTCTGTCTGCTGGGCTGCTCTGGGCCACAAGGCCGCAGTGATCCTTCAGTTCTCTTCCTTCAAGTTCGCTAACGCACATGGTAGATAAAAACCAAATGGATGATTTTTTAAAGCTGTAACTCTTTTTTAAAGGGTTTACACTTTAGCAACCAGCCTTAAGTACTATTTTTCATGAAATTTCTTGAGTCTCACACAGAAATAGATTATTAAGAGTTGGAACTGCCATCCCAATATGCCCCGCCCACCAGCGATGGAATGGGGCCTTTGGGCCCCTAATGCATCCTCCACCGGATGGACCCCTCCAAGGAAACACCAGGCCCTGATAATTTAATGGGCAAATTATTTCAAATCTTTGAAGAATACGGAACTCTTTTGCCTTTCAAATTGTTCCAGACAATAGAGAGAGATGGGAAATATCTTAATTCTTCTTTTGAAGCTTAATATTACTGCCAAACGTGACAGAGACCTTTTTAAAAAGGAAAACTAGTGATTAATCTCAGTTGGTAACGAGGATACGGAAGCACTGAGTAGACTATTAGGAAGTAAAATCCTGTACTGCATTGAAAGGATAACACACCACGACAAAGTGGGGTTTATTCCAAGAAGAGAAGGATCGTACATTATGAAGAAATGTATTACTATAATCTCTCAAATTAGTAAGTTAAGCCTACTGCATACATTTCCTTTTTCCTAGTTGTATTCCCAGTACAAAATAAAATTTCTATTTGCTTTTTTCATGCGTAATATACCAAATATTTTTCTGCCATCATTGTAATTATCACTTTGAATTGTTTCCTTGGTCTAAAGTTCCAGAAGAGGGATTTTTATGTCAAATTATTTGGACATTTCATGGACTATTATATAATAAATTGTTTTCCTCCCAAAATATATTACTATACACATTACACTTAAGAGTGCCAGTTCCGCCATAACTCACCAACTTTTGGTGGTATAATTTTTTTATTTATGCAATCTGACAAGTGTAAAACTATATTTTATAGTTAAAATAGTTAAATTAAAATTTAGGAAGCTATATTGTAATTCTCACAATCTGAATTACTAGGCATTTTGGTCATTTTCCTTGTATGAATTCACAATTCGTCTGAGATACCCCGGAGCCCCTCCTTTTATCCTGCCCGGCTTTGGTCCCTCAACACAACATACCTGGAGCAAGACTTCACTTCTCTTTGGTTTCTGTTGGAAGGCCTAGCTTGGAATGAGTGAACTTCAGTCCTCACGCATCAGCTCTTAACCCACCTGATTTGTGACGAGACTATTCTCATCTTTAGCTCATTTTGGAAATTCCTTGTCTTTGGCTTTTACTGAGTTCATCTGTCTAACCTGTTCCTAACTCCCACCCCTCTCAGTTCCTGGAATCGTAGACTCTTATAAGAGCTATGCTCTCCAGACTCCACCCAGAGCAGCCAGTCACCCTGAAAAGGTGTATCTTGTCCTCCCAGCCCCACTTCTTTTGGGGCGCTCTGCAGAGTCGTCTCCATCTGCCCTCCAGGCCCGCTGTCTGCCCGCTGCCCCGGCTCCTTGTATCACACAGACGTTAGCATCTGAGCTGTACCTGACAGGCAGGCTGGCTGGGGTGTAACCTGGGCCCCCTCTCCCTCTGCGTTCCCGTTAGTGCGGCCAGTGGGCGATGCTGATGGACCCTAAAGGGACAAGAGAGGTGGCCCATCCTTCTGGGTCTCCGCGTGGCAGGGGCTGGCCTCGGTCCTGCTGGGGTCTGGCGCCACTCCTTGCCCCTGACCATCAGGCCTAAGGTGAGCCAGCTTCCTGCTGTTGTCCATCCTGGGGTATTTCCTGTCCCTTTTGGGCCCCCTCAACCCAGCCCTCACTTTGCAAAGACTGTGCTTGTTAAGTTTTCTTGAATGTCTTCTTTTGAAGTGTGCTGTTGCTCCTGCAGGGACCCTGAGGGACAGGGGTATCATTTCTTCTCCACATGATATGGTCCTGGGAGAGCGAGCTCTCAGGTCCCCTCAGCATTTGTCACCCGGGATGGCAATCAGCGCCCCACCCCCAGCATGTGACTGGCCCAGAGGTGGCATGTGATCCAAGATGGCCCACAGAGTCTCGCCTGCTGTGTAAGTGTGGCTCCTGGGACGGGGAGGGACTCTCTCCCTCTTGGATCCCAAGGTAGAAGGATTTAGGCTTGGCTCTCCCAGTGGCCAACTTCCCCGCCCTGGGGAGGAAGTCTGCCCAGGAGTGAAGCTAACACAAGGAGGCAGCAGGGCCAAGAAACGAGATGCAACTAGGACATGATGTAAGCCCATGGAGCCACACCTGCCTGAAGCCAGCCCCGCCCTCGGACCCTCCAGGTGTGAGCCACAGGGTCTTTCCACTTGTGGGTTTGAGTTCAGTTGCTGCCATTTGCCATCTAAATAGTCTCAACTTACATATCAGGGGAAACACTTCAACCGGCTACACCACCCAACCTTACAGGAGATTGTTGCATCCGTGTGTGGATGGTGTAGACCAGATGACACCGCCCAGCCACTGAGAACTGTCTCATGTCCCACCTGAGGTTCTCACGGTATCCGTAGTTCCGCTTCCTAGTCCGCCTGTCCAGGGCTACGACGACTTCCCTCGGCATCCTGGATCACTGATGAAGGGTGGCCCCAGCATCCAGGCCTCAGGCACCTGAGGATGCGCTCAGCTGGCCACAGCCACCAGGAGTCCAGCTCGCAGCTCTCATGGACTCCGCCCCAGCCCCGGGCCTCGCCCTTCCCTGGGATTCCTCTTTCCTGCTTCAGAGGCTGCAACAACGTCCTAGGAGGATTCATGACTCGGTAAGTTCTTCTCTGCTTTCCGGGTCCAAGCCTCCCGCGGCCCTGCCCTCTTGGAGAGTGTATTCTAGTGAGGGAATAGACTTTAAACCATCACCCTTTTCTTCCTAGAGCACAGTAGTGCCCAGCAGTGCCGTTTCTCCTCCTGGGGTGGACGCTGCAGGGGTTTGCGCCACGTTCAGACAAGGAGACTTTTCACCGGGATGTGGGACAGTTCCCAGGTCTCAGGCACTGTCCTGTCTTTCTCCCCTCCCCTCACACTGATCCAGACCGACCCGGAGGCGTCCGGCCTCACCCGCCTTCCCCAAATTGGAAGTGACAGCGCTGCCGCTGTGATTTTCATTGTCTTGGGCAGTGACAGATGATGTTGCAGTTTCTGAGAAAATTAAGTCATCAACTCCCAGGCACCCCTGACATCATCAGAAATGTCCAGGCTGGAGAGCCACCGGCCCTCAATGTATTATTGGAAATAATGGGCAAGAGGCAAGCAATTACATGTCGACATTGGCCCATGCCGCTGTGAAGGGTGGGGAGTTGTAATTCCTGCCTGTGGGTCATATCAAGATTTGGAACCAGAGCCCAATTTGAAATAACATAAACCAAAAGAGTTGATTAGACCAGGTGTCATTTGGAGTGCGTCTCCCTGACCCGCCCATAAATCCCTGCGGGTTATAATCTAATGCACAGTAATTGCACCAACTTCAGGCGGCGTGTAGAGTGGACAAAGGGCAGGTGGCGATGCTTCCAGCCCTGTCTGGACCAGCCCTCATCCCCATAAGACCTCTTATTTCCCTGTCATTTCCAGACTTGTACATCATGCAAGCCGCAGCCCCTGGCACAGGTAGAGGCCCACGATAATTAAGGCAGATGCTTATAACCAGAGGTGTCCACTGAACTCCCCTAGAGGCATGTCACCGAGAAAGACAGGAGAGGTCCGGTTCCTGGGTGCCAACTCCGAAGTCCTGGGCAGGGCCAGGTGAGACAGACAACACAGAAAGAGAACAGAAAAGCAAAGTACCAGTGCTCTAGGGTTCCATAGGACTTGGCCTGCTCCAACCCCAAAGCAGTGAGAACAAGAGTCAGGAAGGAGCCAGCTTGGCCTCCCAGAGCCACTATAGTCCTGAACTCGCATGCCCTTGGTGGGGAAACCCCATGCATATTTCTCTGATTTTCAGGTGTGGAGAATTTCCATGTAGGCAGGGCAGCCACCTCCCCGGCCTGAAGCCTAGACCCCCACATTGGCCTTCCCTTGTCGTGGCTGTCCTCCCTGTGTGCCCCAGGCTGCTCCTCTTGCTCTGAGTCTGGGGCCTGGCCTGGGTGAGAGCCTCCCTGATGTCCCACAGCACGTGGGACACCGGATTGAGTGTCCGGTGAGTGGGTAACCTGAGCACCTATGCAGGCCGTGCCCACGGGCCTCACAAGTTCACCTTCCTGCACCTCCAGGGCATTGCACCTCCACCCGCAAGCACCCAGAACACGTCTAGACTTCTCCGGGTC
Organism: Ceratotherium simum simum; assembly: GCF_057802395.1. Taxonomy (NCBI): domain Eukaryota; kingdom Metazoa; phylum Chordata; class Mammalia; order Perissodactyla; family Rhinocerotidae; genus Ceratotherium; species Ceratotherium simum. Next base: position 107,504,610 of record NC_141900.1, read on the forward strand.
TCCACCTGGATTTCCTATTCACTTACTTATTTGAGAAATACTTACAGAACCCAGTCTTGTGCCAGTCACTTCTCCTGGCCCCGGGACATGGTGCTGAGCGGCTCTCACAGGGCTGACATCTGGTCTAGGGCAGACAAACAATAAATAATACAACAAACAGACATGTCAGTTAGTTATAGTGACTTAAAGGTCCACCACACGTTGAAGCGGTGCAGAGTGAGGAACCGGGTGGTGCTGTAGGGTGCATGTAGTAAGTCTGTGTTGATGTTAGTGAGGGGAGCAAGTTTATTTATGTGAGTGTTTTGTTCTTTCTATTATATGTCAATTTATGAAGTATAGGCATCTGTATGTTTCCATCTGTTTAAGCAGCAAATACACACAAGAAACTGTGAGTTACTCCCATAGAATGCAATAACTAGCCTAGGAGAGGGGGACAGACGAGCACTGGATGTCACATAAAATAATCAGGTAAAGAAGGTTCCATAGGGGGCTCCAAATGATCAATTAGCCAAAGAGGAGGACCAACCTCACTTCACAAGAGGTGGAACTTTAGATATCCCTGCTAGCCACAAGAAGAAGCTAGGTAAGTTTTCCTGTAAATGCTAATATAGCCAAACACAGAGCAGTGGTCAAGTCAGCCCGGTCATTAAAAAAAGATTTTTTTTTTAGTACATTCTTGAGAATGTACTAAAGTCTCAAAATAAATAAATGAAACAAACATGAAAGAAAGAGACTTTAAAAGATTCAAGACATAACCAGTAAGACTTCTGTATAGGAGAGAAGCAGCCAGCCAGCTGGTGGCTCAGGTTGGAATTCCATGGGTTACAGGCAAGTGGGACAAATGGACGGGCTGTGTGCCAAGAAAACTTTACTAACAAAACCAGAGGAGGAGGTCCCCACCAAGGAGAGCCATGAGGACAACATGGAGAGCAGGATAAGTAGACTGGAAGTGGCTGTGAGGGGGGGTTTGACATTGTAACATTTATTCATGTTCCGGGACATTTTTAGTTTCAAAATCGTGTAAAATGTATGAATAGTTTAAGAATGGAAGGTAACAAAGTACTATTAAAGATTCTAAATATGTTCTCTTTACAAAACAAAAAAGGATAAGTAATTGATAACTAAAGAAATCACTGATATTTAAAATCTAATGGCAACTTTCATTGATATTTAGTGAACATCTACACATCTTTTCAAACTAATTCAGTCACGACTGAATAACTAACTACAACATTTATCCTTGAAGTGTAGCAATGTGATGCTTTATGTTATAGAAAGATAGAAGTGGCAGTCCAGATCCATTATGCTGTAGAATATATGAAACATTTGCCACCCTGAGTTTTCGGAGGAGTAGCTGCCCACCTGTGGAGAGCTCACGTGAAGCAGGGGTTGGGTTTCCGCACAGGACCGTGTGGTGGTCCTCGTGCTGCTGTCGCCTGGGGCGGGCTGAGGGGAGGCAGGAGGGAGGACGGAGAGGGCACGGTGTGGACAATCTCTCAACGTTCCACGCGTCAGGGGAAGGAGGGTCCCTAGAAGGGACAACTGGCAGGTCTGGAAAACCACGCTTGGGAATTGGGAATCCAGTCCATGGTAGTCTAAGAATTGGCTTCCCAACTGCATTCTGGGGCATTTTCACACACCATTGAGCATATGTTCTTTACGGAGAATGGGCATCCTTCAGGAGCGTCGCAGCGTAACTACGGACACCGAGGAGGGATCCATAATGAGGACTTGACCCTAAACTTGACTAGCCCTTCTAGGGGAGGAGACAAGTGTGGGCTGCTCCCTCTCTGAGCCTCCCCTTCTTAAGCTCATCCTGCCTGCTCTCCCACCTGCAGCTTGAAGTAAAAATCAAGAGATCCACACACCAGCCCCCAAAGATCCCGAGACACGCAGAATGCTCAGAGCTCTCAGGGCCAAGGTGTCTGAAAGGGTCATCGCTCAACAGGTGCCAAAGAATCAGAAGATGACACACTTGGCTTTCCTGGAGGTGCGAGAAGCAAACCGCCAGTGACGGTGGAGATGCCTCTCGTCAGGGTCAGTACCTGTCCCTCCCAGGCAGAAACGCGCAGGCCTCTGAGGAGATCCCCCCTCGGGAGCCAGCACCCAGCCACGGCACAGACCAGCTCCACTCTTCCTCCAGAGGCGGCGGGGGTGGGCCTGCAGCCAGCATGACCGCCCTGGGCAGGGAGACCTCGGGGCCAGGACAAGCCCTCCGGGCTTCTTCCTGCCTTCACTCAAGACCCTGGAGGGCTGAGCTCTGAGCTCTGAATCGGGCTCCTCCCTCTTGGTCAAGCTGGGTCTCATGTTCGCACCTCCACCGGCCTCGGAGTTTAACCCAGTGCTTGGTTGTAACTCAGCCCCGCCCTGAGTACGCTGGGAAATACAAGGAAGGAGCAAGGCGGTGCCTTCAGAGAGAGTTGAAGCTAACAACGGAAAGTTCCTGGAAAGGCAGTGCCGTATTTACTTGCCTCAATATTTTCAGGCAGGGAAGGTCAGTCGAGGGCGCCCTCCATGAGGCAAGTCTTGTTTGAGCCCAATTGTGAAGGAAATACAGAATGTGGAAAGGTAAAAATAGCTTCTGGACAGCAGTGTAAATCACATTAGCTTAAATTTGTATTAACTTTTCGCATTCTTTTCACAATATAGCATAGTGGGAGAAGCATGCATTTTTGAGGCAGATGGGCCTGATTTTAAATCTGATTTTGTCCACTTAGGCAAGCTTCTTAAACCTCCACAAACCTGCTTCCTCAGGCTCAGTACAATGGGGATGTTAACAGTATCCACCTCGTGTGGAATTAAAAACCACCAAGTCCCACTGGTTGAAGCCAGCACAAGCGTGTTTGGGGGACGTCTCCCTGTCCCCTCTCCTCCCACCTCACCACCGACGCTCAGTTCAGGCCCTCCATCCCGTTGGCGCCAGCCCGCTCTCTCTGAAGTCCCAGCTCCAGCTTCACAGCTCTGACACCATCTTGTTCCTTCCCACCCGCTTGCCCAGGCACTACACTCCAGCCATCCATCAAGCCCGCTGAGACCATTGACCTGTCAACCCACTTGCTTGCTCACTCTCTGCCACCCGTCTCATGCCTCGCAGGCACCCTTGCCACCACTAATGTTCTTAGCATTAATTTGAACCAAATGAAATTCCTGACATTTAACCATGTGACCTACAAAATTTCATAAGGTTCAAACAAATAATTAAAATATGGCAGTTTTCCAAATATATCCCAGACCCTTGGATTCCCAGGTCAAGAGTCCTGGAAGATGGATCTCAAAGGATGAAATCTGCACACAGGGTGATGGCACAATTTTCACCCCTGTGACTGCCAGTGCTGAGCAGCTGGAAGGACCCAGGCTGGACTGGCTTCCTTGTTAGGAGCATGGCTGGCGGGCGCTGCTGTTCCCCTTGCAGGCCGGGCAATCTCGTTCCAGACTGGCTCTTGGGGGTCTTGGCGATTGCAGACAGCCTCCATGAGCAGCGAAAAGAGCCTGGACTAAAGGGTCGTGAGCCTGGGTCCTTACTCCTAATTCTGTCACACCTTAATCAGCCGCATGATCTAGTTGTCTCCGGACTGAGAAGACCTTCACCTTCATTCTCTTCAGCACACCGTGTATCTGCGGAGAGCTCGCCACGTGCCCTTTCTCTGAGCTTCTGCACCGGCCCCTGTTGCCTCAGGTGTCTCCCTTCCCTTTGCCCCTGTGGTTTGCAACAACCAGCGTTTTAACACCCCTTCCTGAGAAGAAAATGAACCTGCACAGGAGTTGACGTCACCATATGGCCAAAGCTGCTGGAGCCAGCAGATGGAAAAAGGAAAAACAGAACCAGACTCCAGGGATGACGTGACCCTCCCAGGGCCTGGGTCCCTCAAGTCGTTCATCACAGGTCAGAGACAGCCTGCTTCCAAACCCGGACTTCCCCTCGCTCTCTGGGTGACCTTGAGCAAGCCATTTATCTCCTCTGAGACTTGATTCTTCCTCTGTAAAGTACTAGAAATAAAAGCTCTTTCTTCAGAAGGTGGTTGAGAGGATAAATGGGAAAGATGCATGTGGTGCACTTAGTGCAGTCCCTGTGGGTGTGTCACTCCCAGTGGATCCTTCCTTTGGAGTGGATTGAATTCCTGACCCAAATGACTAGTGGGGAAATTTGTCACACAGTGACAGACCGCTGAAGCCGTCTGCTTCTGGACTCGTATTCAGATTCCTTACACAGCAGCTGGCCTCTCCTAGCATGAACGTGGAAGCTGCCAGGTGTCTCAGGGCAGGGCCCAGAACTGGCACGGCTTCACCCACCATGTTCTATTGTCAAGATGGGTCATAAGGCCTGCTCTGATTCACAGAGAGGGAATCGGGGAGATAATCTCCACCTCTGGATAGGTGGAGCATCGTGACATACAGAGTGACCATCTTGGAAGACTATCTGCCACAGATGTAGACATATATGGTCACTTGTTTGTGACAAAGGTGACACTACAGTGCAGTGGAGAAAAGACGGTCTTTTCAATAAATGATGCTGGGTCAAATAGACATCCAACCAAAAAACCAAAATCAATCCTGACACCTACTTTATACAACACACACTTAAAAAATCAACTCTAGAAGGATTGTAGATCTAAATATGACAGGTGAAATAGTAAGGTTTTTAGAAGAAAACCTAGGAGAACACCTTCATGTTGTTGGACTAGGCGTATGTTCCTTAAACAAGACCCACAAAGTACTAACTATCAAGACAAAAGATGATGACTTTAACTACATTAAAATTAGGAACGTCTAGTCATAAAAGATACCATTAGGAGATAATGAAGGCAAGCCACAGAGTGAGGGGAGATATTTGTGAGACATAAAGGGCTGATACTGAAAAAAAAAATTTTTTAACAACCTATAAATCAATAAGGAAATGACAGACGAACCAATAAATAATAGGAAAATAGGAATGTCGCAGAAGAGTATATCCAAATGGCCAATACACTATGAAAAAGTGCTCGACTTCATTAGTTATCAGAGAAATGCAAATTAAAACCACAGTGAGATACCATTTCACAGCAAGCCGAATGACAAAATGAAAAAGACAGACAAAACCAGTATCAGCAAAGACGTGGAGAATTTAGAACATAGATACACTGCTAGCGGGAGTAAACTGGTTCAATCCCTTTGGAAAATTGTTTAGCAGGACATACACATACCCTCTCTCCCAGCATTTCCACTCCTAGGTATCTTCCCAACAGAAAAATGCACACAAATTCAACAAAACACACAGATAAGAATTTCACAGCAGCACCATCCCAAGAGCCCCAAACAGGAAATGAATCAATATTTGTAACAATAGGATGGATAAATAAATTGTGGTATATCTATGAAATGGACAACTATACAGCAATGCAAATGGATGAAATACTGATGCACAACACAACAGGGATGACTGCCACAAGCATGTTATGCAAAAGGAGCCGAGTACAACAAGGTGCCCATTCTATGACTCTACTTAGATGAAGTTCACAAATCAGGCAGCGCTAATTGTGCTGCTGAAAGTCGGGACAGCAGTACCCCTGGGGAGGGAATTACAGAAAGGGGCCGAGGCAGCTTCTGAGATGTCAGCAATTTTTGTTTCTTGTTCTGGGAGCTGGTTATATGATGTGTTCACTTTGTGACATTCATTGAACTGTAAACTTTTGATTCATATTTTTCTGCTCCTGTGTTATACTCCAATTAAATTCAGTAAAATAAAAGGGAAAAGTCTACTTACTCAGATATTTGCTTACTCAAATTTCTCCATTTTTCACAATTAGCTGCAAATTATGAGAGAGAAAATGGAGGAGGTTGGTGTGTGAGACCAAGAGAGAGGAGAGACAGAGAAAAAAATAGAAATCAGTGTTTTTACTGAAAGCAGTGAAACTATCTAAGACACAAAAGGAAAAGGAAGTAATTCTACATCCCCACTTGTTATTGTGATAAAACTCTAACTGTGCAAAAACAGTTAGAGTTGGGAATGTGTCATTCCCAATATGTTTTGTATATAGGCCATGAAATCACCCTTCCAGGACCCAGGATAGAAAGTAAATTGGAATTATTTTTAGTTGTTATGAAGGCTCCAACTTCAAAGAGAACAAAATGTCAAGTTTAATGATTCCTCCAACTACTAAGCTAGAAATCAATTTTTTAAACTCATTTATTGTGTCATAGCCAGGTCACCAGTAGACACTCTTATATTTTTGCAAGAAATTGCAGCTACCAGCTATGAGAGCTCTGATTTTCTGTGCAAACTGTACAAGTCTTTTTCCAGAGAAAAATAATAACTGCATCTTACTAGAAGAAAAAAATCCCTCCCTTGGAATAAATTGAGAAATTAAAGTGTAAGTAATGTCATGAATTAAAATTGACACTCTCAGAGAAAAATTAAAACTGGATCCCTACCTCAGCCGACATATGAAGGTGGACTAGATGAATGAAAGAGCTACATGTGGAGGTAAGACGATAAAGCTCATAGCAGAAAGTTCAGGAGAATATCTCTGGGACCCTGAAGGTAGGGAAGGTCTTCTTAAACAAAACTGCTAAATCAAAAACCGTAAGGTACACACACACACAGAATGTGCATTTGATTACATCAAAAGTATGGGTCTCTCTTCAACGAAGGACACCATGGGCACAGTCACAGCAGACAGAAAGAACGGAGGAAGATATTTCCACAACTGACCAATGATTAAAAAGAATTCCTGCACCAACAAGGAAAGGATGGCAATCCCAACAGAAAAACGGGTGAAGGGTCTGACCAGGCTAATATGAAAAGGGGGACAGCCAAAGAGGCATCGAGCAAATAAAGAAAGCTGCAGGCCACTAGTAATCAGAGAAACACAAACTAAAACATTGTGATATCACTTTACACTCATTTAATTGGCAAAAGCTAGAGATCTGGAAATGCCAAGTGTTGGTTGGCCTGCGGCGATATCGGGCTCCCCTGAAGTGCTGGTGGAAGTGTGGCTGGGGACGTCATTCTGGAGCATTGTTTGGCACTTCTAGTCCGACTAGGTCTGCACATACCCTCTGACCTGGCAGAGACACTCATGAGTGTACCCTCTGGTAGGCTGGATGGCCAGTCCCATTCTTCACTCCCCTGCAATAGAATTCTATATCCACGCCCTGTTCCATGTAGCCTGGCTGCTCCCTTCCATTGTGGATGGAGTGTACTTCCCCACCCCATCGATGTTGGGCTCATCCAGGTGACTTGCCGGTGGCCCATGGAACATGGAAAATAGGACAAAAGCAGAGGCCTCAAATGTGCTTGTGTATTCCATCTTCACCACTTGTGCTCCAACCATTCATTAGAAGAAGAACACGGCCTGCATAGACACTGATCCAAGGAAAGTGAACAGATATGTGGGGCAGACCTGAACCCAACCCACAGCCCAGAGCCAAGCCCACCAATCCAGCCACACCCAGCAGATCCCCCTCCGACTGCACACCTGTAAGAAAGAAAATTAAGTTCTTGTCGGGGTAGCACTGTGTTTAAGGGGGGCCTGTTACATAGGACAATTGCAGCAATATCTGATCCGCAGGGAGGCAAGGACAAGGGAGTCACTGTAGCATCATCTGCACTGACTGGGTGTAGTAGGTTGGATGGTGCCCACCCAGAACCTGGGAAAATGACCTTATTTAGAAAAAGGGTCTTTGCAGACCTGTAAGTTAAAGATCTCTAGATAAGATCATCCTGGATTAGGATGACCCCTGAATCCAATGACAAGTCTTTGTAAGAGAAGAGCAGGGAAGAAGGCACACAGAGAAGAAGGCCGTGTGACGATGGAGGCAGACTGGAGCGATGCACCCACAGCCAACCAACACAAGGATTGCTGGGAGCCACCGGAAGTCGGGAGAGAGGCAGGGACCAAGCTCTCCCTCGGGCCTCCAGAAGGAGCCAAGCCTGCCAACACCTGGATTTTGAACTTCTGGATTCCAGAACTGTGAGAGAGTAGGTTTCTGTTTTAAGCCCCTCAGTTTGTGGTACATTGTTGCAGCAACTCTGGGAAAACTAATATACTGGATAATGGTCGCCTAAGGGAGCCTCAGGGATCGTTAGCCCAGGAGGGACAACTAGATTTCAGCCTTGGGGCCATTCCCCTCAGCCGGTAGGGGCGTCTCCCACGGAGAAGGAATCCTTAGCCCCATCTGGGTGAGTGGGACGACAGACGTTATGCAGTGGCGATGTCTTCAATGGGCAAAGGATGGAAGACTGTCAGGAGTGTCAGATAATCACCATCCCTGACGTAGTCCTGGAGTGAGGGTGCGGCCCTCTCAGACTGTGTGTGCACATGAAAAGGAGCAAAGCCACCAGACGCACGAATCTGAGGCCCAGCCTGGGAGCCCGCCTCAGCCCTGGGTGGCTTGTGCCCAACTCTCACCTGGAAGAAATCATGAAAACACTGTCATCTTCCCTTTGTTACACAAGCTGTTCCCTAAGTCATACAGGCTACTACTGGCCGTCAGAGTTGAAGGATGATGACCTGTACTGACACACAATATATGTTCAAGTCCCTGGCCTATAGAACATCAATTAAAAGTGAGCCATAGGGAATTCTTCCCCATCTGTATAAATCAATGAATTACCACTTTGCTAAACTGGGCTCTTCAATAGGTTACACTGACTTTTTAGGTAGGACCTGGTTGATAACGGATTAAAGATCTTCTATTCATACCCTAAGGGAAACATTGGTTAAATTCTGAGGACTAAAAACAGCATATACGTTCAGCAACAGGGGCTGTTTAAATACCACTCAGTCACTGCAGGGGAGTAAGGAACTGCCTGGTGGGGGACCAGCCCGGTGGCACAGCAGTTAAGTGCGTGCCCTCCACTTTGGCGGTCCGGGGTTTGCAGGTTCGGATCCCGGGTGCGCACCAATGTACTGCTTGTCAAGCTATGCTGTGGCAGCGTCCCATATAAAGTAGAGGAAGATGGGCATGGATGTTAGCTCAGGGCCAATCTTCCTCAGCAAAAAAGAGGAGGATTGGCATTGGATGTTAGCTCAGGGCTGGTCTTCCTCAAAAAAAAAAAATAATAAGAACTGCCTGGTGGGCTAATGGGGGACTCTACTGGACAGTACTGCATGGACGAGTTCAGAGGTTTTCCAGGGTGTCTTAGTTCATGCGGGCTGCATAACAAAATACCACAGACTGGGTGGCTTATGAACAGCAAATATTTATTTCTCACAGTTCTGGAGGTGGGGAAATCCAAGACCGTGGCTCTGGCAGATTCAGCATCTGGTGAGGACCTGCTTCCTAGAAGGCTGGTTTTCTGCCTTGTCCTCACATGGTGGAAGCAGTGAGGGAGCTCTCTGGGGTCCCTTTTATAAGGGCACTAATCCCATTCATGGGGGCCCCACCCTCATGACCTAGTCACCTCCCCAAGGCCTACCTCACAGTGGGGCTAGGTTCCCACATATGAATTATGAGGACACAGACATCCAGCCCACAGCACAGGGCAACTCCGGCCCTCGTGATCATTGCTTCCTGTGCTGACATGAGAACCCAGCTTCCTCACAGGCTGGGCTTCCCTCTGTGAGGCGGATCATCCCTAGTTTAGTCACTGTGCTGTGTATTTGCTTTGCCAAGGAAAGGGCTGTGTCTTTACAGCCCGCTGTCGTGTGCCCCGAGCTGAGAACAGAGCCAGGAACACACTTAGTATGTTTATTAAAGCTTATAGAGGCCACGAGCTGGCTGAGGCCAAACCCCGAGATTGCTCCTAAAATCTTGACAGCTGACAACCAGAGGCGAGGTGGGGCTGGAATGTTGCTCTTTTATAGCTGCCAGTACTTTTCCATCCAGATGTGGAGTCTTTAGTTTATCTTTGAGTTCAGACCTTGCCTTTGGGAAAATCACTTTCATGGGCTTTATTTTTCTCCGGAAATAATGACCCTATGGAGTTGCCAAGTAGCTCTGCATAATTAGCCAGGGGTGTCTGTGCTGTGGGCCTGTTCACATCTCTGCAGACTGTTTCCTTTAGGAAAATGCTATTTCCTTCAGAAAAACGTGTCTTTATTTAAAAAATGGGTTTATAGTGCACTGCGCATGAAATTTGTTAGTTCTTGGGAGATGCGCATGCTTGTTCAGTCAATGACCCCCAGGAGCCTGGCAGAAGGGGCTCCTGGCGGGAAGGTGCAGCAGTAAATGTTCACTTCCCACTTTGAGGAGGAACCCCAAAGAAGATCAGTGTGGGAGTTGGGGTACTGAAGTGGAGGGGTCGTGGACGTTGGGCCCTAACGCAAGCCCAGCCTCCCTGGGGGAGAGAGGGCCCGACTGGCAAACGTCTGGCAAAGGGGCTGATCTGAAAATGGGACGAAGTCGGTACCTGTGCCCAGGTAGGGGAGACATACTCAAAGCAGCCCCCTTTCCACGAAGGTAGACTAACACCCCCAACACGGCATCAGACCAGAGCTGAGTGAGGGAAACGTCTAGAAGGGCTCCTTGGAGGAGCGTGGGCTCATGGCATCTTGTGACAGCCATCTCTCTCTTCTAGTTTTTGGTCTTGATCCCATGCCCCCCACAGGAAAAGACTTCCCCTCACCTCTCAGCACGTCAAGGAGCCACGAGGGATGTGTCAGGAGCCCCCACACGGCCCCCTGGAGCAGGAGGCGGTGGTCTGTTGCCGTGTCGTCTCTTGAGTGTTCTAGAAAAGAAACTGTCTGCATGGTTTTCTGAGGCCACGGGGAACTCCAGTCAGACCCCTGAGAGTGACTCGTCCCAGCGTGGTTCTCGGTGCAGGGGGTCCTGTCACTACTGTAGTCTCTCCTCAGCCCTGGGGGCGGATGTAACCACACCGGCCAGAAATAACACATCCATTCATATTTTCATCACAGTTAACAAACATGAATTAAGGAATTGCTATTAATTAGAAATTCTCAAATAGACTTGATAGCATGGGTCAAAAAAAGGTCAATACTGTAAAGAGAGAACTAGCAGGAAGATAAAAGAGCTGGTCCAAGTCGTATTTAAGGAATAGAGATTCATATATCAACCAAGAAAGGGATGCCTGGCAAGACTGCTCAGTTGGATATGACTGCTTAGCCCCCTACAGGGTCTAGAACCGCTTTGGGGTTACCTCTGCTACTGGGCTATGAAGTTATACCAACTCACCCAGGTGTGCAGGTTAACTCAACCTGACGGCTGTAAACTCTGGGCACTTCTAGGAGTTGTAGATTTGTAATCAAATATACTGCGGTGACAAAGGGTGTGGGATGAGAGCCGGCGGGTGAGCAGCAGCGTCCAGTCTTTAGTCAAGCGGGCCTGTTGGAGCACTCTTCCCTCCTCCTCTTTTGCACCGGGCACCGTGGTAGGGCATGGGCTTCACAAGGGTAAAGAAGGGAGCTCAGGGAACAGGAGAGGCAGTGAGAGCCGTGACTCTGCAGTGGCAGTTTGTATGGGGGCGGGGGAAGGACAGAGGGTCAGTGGTCTTAGGCAAGGAAGGCTCATCCAGGAGGTAACACAAGGTTGAGCATTGAAGTTCAAGGAGGAGCTCTCCAGGTCATCAAGACGGCGAGGCCCATAGAAACAGAGGAAGCAGCAAGTGCGAAAACACACACAGGAAGCAAAACAAAAACAGAGAGGCATGCAAGACCAGGGTTCGATATGGCCAGAGCTTAGGATTCAGAATGGGGGAGAGCACAAGCATCGTGGGTGACTACTCAAGTTCTGGGTGAGGCAGCTGGGGGTTGCACCTAGTCCTGCCACTTGCTGTGTGACTTTGAGCACGATGCTCAACCTCTCTGAGCTTTGCCTTCCTCATCTGTAATATGTCATGCTGACCTACCAACCTCAGTAGAGACTCAGGGACAGTACAAAGGTGAGGCATTTCTCTCTGTGTCTGCCATATGGTAACGTTTAACGAGTGTTAGTATTGTAGCTATTGCCATGAAGCCAGGGAGGGGTCAGAGGTTGACATGGAGACTGCTGATTGTCACCCACTGGGAAGCGAGAACTTTCTGTCCTGTAGAGGGTGGGAAGTCACTGAAGAACTTTGAGAGAAGGATAAGACAATGAGGTTTGCGGCAGATCGGCGGAGACACTGTGGCAGGCGTCCAGGCCAGAGGCCCAGGCTCTGCGCCAGGGCCGTGGCAGCAGCCGTGCTTGTAAATGAAGCAGCCCAGGTTGGGGAAGGGGAGGGGGCATCTGCCTGCCGAGCAACATCAACAAGGCCTTCAGGGACTATTCCAGGGCCTCGGTTGATTTGGGGACGACCTTACCGCAGAGTTGGGTGTACCGGAGGCCAGGAGTTCTCAAATCTATGCGTTAGAATCACCTGGGGAGAATTTCAAATTTTGATGTCCATGCTCTGTCCACACCAACTAGATCACACCGCCTGGGGTGAGCCCCACGTGTCAGCCCCTACTTCCAGGGTGATAAATAGGATGGTGTCACTTCTTATGATCAGGGAAGTTTAGGACAGACGGGCTGGAGGAAGGCAGACGTGTGTGAGGGTGGAAATGACCAAAGACCTGAGCCTGAGGGCCTGGGGCTCAGTTTCAGGGCCTGGGAGCCCCCATCGCAAATCTCATCCATAGACTGCCCGATGGCCAAACCCCCAGGCCAACAAAGACGCTCCTATCAGGCAGGACACTCCCGGCCTGGAGGCCACCTCCCAGGGGCCCAGGGTGTAGGCCAGACTCTCTTCAGGTAGGGCGAGTTCTTCATTCCCCATTTAGCCTCCATTTCCCATAGAAGAATTAAGAGGATATATGATTTTAATTTTCTTTGTGCTTTTCTACATTTTCCATAATGACTATCTTTACCTGTGTGGTTCTTGATATGATGGTTAACAGCTGGGACTCTGGACCACCCCCAGCCAGCCCCGTGTCCCCTCCCCTCCCCTCTAGGCCGAGACACTTGTATAGAGCTTTGTAAACGGCAGCTAGCATCCTGGTCTGTCCATGATCACACTCGAGCCTTTGTCCCTGCTCGGTCTGCACAAAAGTTCCAGTGCATCCTGCTGCAGGAACCTTCCCGACCCTCCCGCCCACCCCACTGCCCTGCCGGGTGGAGAAGGAGACAGAAGCGGCTGGCCCGCCGGCCCCAGCAGTCTGCAGACAGGTTCCTACCCGACTCCATGCAGCTCTGAAACCCCTTATTTCACACTCTGTGTCACTAAAATCAGTATCTTCAGACCGAGGCCAAGCTGGGCCACATGCTCCTCTTCGTTGGGGGTGGCAGGTCCTCAGTAAACATCAGTTGTCCTGAAAACCTAGCCACATTTCCCGCCAGCATCGTGCTCTCCCGTGAGCGGCCCCGCCGACGTGGGAGTGGGAGGTGTGCTCCACCCTCTGAAACCAGAGGCCGCAGATCAACCACTCGGGGGACAGCAACTTTCCAAGCCAGGACCCTTGAGGAGGGGTCTGGCTGGACCGTCCCACACAGGAGCCCGCAGCAGAGGCCACTTCCAGTCGATGAAACGTGTGCTCCGGCTTTTCCTCGGGAAGCGGCGTGTTGCAGGGTTCCACGAGCGGCCTGTCCTCCATGAGTAATTGAAAGGCCTCTCCCGATTATTCCACCCTAAATTGGAACGCAGAGAAAAGGAGGAGCCCAGAAGAGACCTAGGAGATGATGCTGGGTGAGGGGCCCAGGAGCCCGGGCCTGCTCCCTCCCTCCGCCTCCCTTCCACGCCTGGGCCTGGACGCTAGGCCCCTGTGGCCTCTGCTTGCTCATCAGGGCCCAGCTTGGGACCAAGCGGTGGTACCGCATTTCTTCTGGTGCTGATTAGAGTGGCCGAAGCCCCCGCCCACTTTACCAGCAGCGAGTCCAGTCATCCAGAGGAGACCTCCCTCCCAGCGCTCCTGAGAAACCCCACAGATGGTCACTCTGTTGGACCAGGCGCATTGCTCAGATCACCAGCTGTGGCGTATTGGGAAGGAGCCCACAGTTGGGCCTCTGAGGCAGGCCAGAGCTGCCCCTGCCGCCCTCCTGCCCACCATTGCCCCAGCACCGGTCCCTCGTCCAGGCCACGGCGTGCCTCGGGAGGAGGGAGTGCTCGGACCAGAGGGGGTGGTTCTGGGGCATAACAGTGGGGGGCTGTAGAGACAAGCACATCCATCACTGCCCAAGTGCTAATTGGACCCCAAGAATTTGAACTCCATTGGGCCTACCCTGTGTAATGGGACTGTGGGCTGGGAGGGCCCGCCTGGCTGGTCCAAGCGCTTCCTGATCACAGTGCTGCCTACCTGAGAGAGGCTCCACGGTCCTGACACCTCGGGGAGCCTGAGGGTGATGGATAGGACTGCGTCCATCGCCCCGCACTGCGCCCCCTGCCTCTCAGGAGCTGCATGCTCCGGGGCCCAGCACCTTCCCAGACCAGCCACACAGAATGCTCAGCCGGGTGCCAGGCTGGGCGCAGGGCCTTCCTTCAGCGTCCAGAAGGTCTGGGGGAACCCCTGCTCACATGTACTCCCCACACTGGTGTCCCTTTTGGGCCAGGAGCTCATGTCTCTCTCTTACTCATTGGAGTACATGGCCCTTCTCTGCCAGGCGTCCCGACCCACTGACGTCCTTCTGAAGCCTTGAGAGGACGGGGTTTATTTAGGGGATGCCTGCGCTGGGTCTTGGGTACCAGTCCGCCATGGACATTCCTGGAGCAGAGCGATGCTGCTGCCGGCCACAAACAGTGTTAGGTGAAGCGCTTGCTTGTTTTCTTAACGTAAAATCAGTTACTTATGCACTTTTCTAGAACAAAGGGAAATGTGACTTTGGCTTTAAAATCCATGTCTCTGAAAAGGATAAAGTGGTCAAACAGACATAGAATCATCCTTCTTCCTCAAACCCCCAACTTTCCTCCTCTCTGGCTTCTCCCCGACCCTGAGCATATCTGCTCCACGCCTCCAGACATTCAATTCATGTAACTTCCACGTTCTGACTCCAGCCGCCCTCCACTTTCCGATGACCTGGCCTGCCCTTAGGGCGGGCTGGTTTTTCTAAGGACTTTGAGTTTCTGCTATTTCTCACTTCAGCATAAGACACTCACTGGCATTACCTGTTATCCATCTGTCTCCTATGCTTGGCTCATGTGAGTTGTGTCCGAGAGACAGAGCCCCCACCAGTGCCGACATAACCGTGTTTCTGGACACGCGAGGCTCTGGGTCTGGCCTGACCGGGACAGTTTCCCGGGGAGTCAGGGGCTTGCCAGGAGGCCCTACACCGGCTCTGCGCTTCCTGACATTGCAGTGCTGCAGCCAAGACAGGAAGCCAACGAGTGGCTACTGGGCGTGCCTCACCTATTTCTCAGTGTCCAGTTACCTCCCGAAGAGGCCATTGAAGGTAAATACCCTGGTGGCAGTTCAGCTGGGGGTATGAGTTTGATCTCTAGGGAGGCTGAGTTCACAAACTTGAGTGTGCCTCAGTATCCCCTGGGGGTTTGTTCAAACCTGATTACTGGGCCCCCTCCCAGGTTCTGACTCAGTAGTTCTGGGGTGGGCTCTGAAAATCTGCATTTTGAACGAGTTCTGCTCCGATTGTTTTAAGATTTTATTTTATTGCGAGACAAGTAAATATAACCGAAAAGTAAGCAACTTGCTGTCCCCTTTCTGTATCGTCTCGTATTGTGATCATGAACTGGGTTTGTAAAAGGCAGGACTAGTAAAAGTCAGTAATAAATGTGACATTTTGCTCCCCAGACCGAGGGAGAAGAAACCCAAGCTTGAAAAGAGAAAGGGGACGGATTTGGAGAAGCAGAGATGGGGAGCGGGGCCACTGAAAGCATGTGTCGGGGGCGGGGACTGAGGAAAAGGGCTGAGAGTCCCTGGAGAACAGGGCTGGGGGCCAGCGGCCTGGGCCATCCCCGGCTCTGTGTGAGCCGGAGCAAGTCAGAATCTCAGTAGCTAGCTGTGAACTGGGGAACTGCCACTGTGAGAGACTGAACTCTGTCCCCCCAAATTCATATGTTGAAGCCCTGACCCCCAGTGTGGCTGTATTTGGAGATGGGCCTTTAAAGAGGTAATAAGGTAAAATGAGGTCCTAAGGGGGGACCCTCATAAGAAGAGACATCAGAGCACGTTCTCCCCGAACCACACGGAGAGAAGGCCATGTGAACACACAGCGGGAAGACACCATCTGCAACCCAGGAAGGCAGGTCTCCCCAGGACCAACCCTGCCGGCACCTGGATCCTGGACTTCCAGCCTCCAGAACTGTGAGAAGGCGCTTTTCTGTTGTTTCAGCCACTCGGACTGTGGTGTTTTGTTAGGGCAGCTCGAGCATACTAAGACGACCCCCATCTCCACAATCCTACTGTTACGCTTGGGTGTTGCTCATTGCCTTCCGGGGGTCCAGCAGGTCACCTGTAAGCAGGTGGCTAAGAGTGGGAGATATCCTTGCAAACACTGCCCACCAGCAGTCTCTACAGTGATTTGGAGAACCAGAACTGGAGTGAACACACACAACACCCCTACTTTCTCCCGCTCTTCTTCTATGGGCATCTCTTCCCTTCTCCCTAAAAATGTTCACAGAAATTCAAGCAACAACTGTTCACATCCTGGTTTCAGGAAGGTTTCACATCCTGGGCAGGACTCTGCACTACCAGGCGTGGCCACTGGGTGTCACACCCGCACACGGCTCGGTCCCTCTGTTCGCGGGAGCCAGCGCCTGAAGGCGGCCAGCAAGGCTGAACCGAATTCTTCATTTCTATCAATTCAACTTGAAAGACGGAGGCAGCGTAAGTTATTTTTGCTTTAAATGCGCCTTTCTTGTTCCGGAAGGACTGCATGTCCCTTAGTGGTTGAAAGTTTAGCATCTGAATTGAGATGTGCTGTAATGGTAAAATACACACCCAGTCTACGTGGCCAAGTACAATCTTAAAAAGTCAAAAATCAAGATTCTAATACAAATATGGAATGAACACATGTCAAAGATTGTTGAAGTCATTCGCCTGGGAACCAGTAAAACGGTAAAGTTGGTTCAAAGAGCAACGGAGGGACAGAGTTTTATGTGGTGAGGCTCAGCAGGCATGCTAAGATGTCTTCTAAGTTGGATGCATAAGTGGCCACTGTCCTACCGGGAAATAAAACTGCAACCTTTAGGGTCATCTTCTCAAGCAGACAGAAATCATTTGCATCTCTACTGACAAAAAAATCTGCAAATTAACATGTAACTTCACAAAGTCTGGGTCCTAATCAATAGTAAATAGCAAGTCAAATTAAGGTGCTTTCCCCTGGATAATTAAACAAGCCTTAGGATCTTGGCTCAGCAATAAGGCAAATGGAGGTGACATGTCCTTCAACGTCACACTGGAGCCTTGTCTGTGGCAGTTTGTTTCCACGGCCACAGCACACTAATATGCTCACTCACGTACCTGGGGCCTCAGCAGGTGGGCTGGAACCTTGGGGGAGTGGCTGGACACACCCCTCTTTCCCTTTGGCTGACTTGGGCTCCCTCCCAACATGGTGGTCTCGGGTAGTCAGACTGCACAGAGGTGCTGGCCTCCAAGAGGAGGTTCGCAGTGTGGGAAAACAGCTCTGGTCATTGAAGGAGGAAGTCACGCAGAGCCCTTCCCACCCCAGAGCAGGTTTCAGGACCAGCCCAGACACAAGCGGGGGGAAACAGCTCTTGCTCTCCAGGGGTCGAGGGCAAAGGGTCCACCAGAAGGGTTCTGTGTGGCCACTCTCTGGCTGCAGGCCGGCCGACATCGGCGATCACGTCATGCCCTCCTCCAGCCTTCCAGCCAGCAGACCACATCTTCTCGTCCTCGACTTTAAAACTACAGGCTGAGTTCTAAATGCCGGGACCTTTCAGGAACACAAATGTATGGAGCAAGCTGTAAGCCTAGCGGGTTGATTAACAAATATGTAAAATTCCGTTTTTTCAGGGTTTTTTCCTTTTCATATACAAATGTTATTAATTTCCGGAGAAGGAAAAGAAAGAAGATGCTGCAATGATACTGTGTCTGCAGAAAAGCTCCAAAAATGGCACAAGGAGACAGATGAATGAAGGCAAGGTTGCAAAGCCAGAATGCCGTGCAGTGAGCTCTGAGTTGTGGGGTGGAGGTGGCGAGGAGCCGTTTCCCTTCCTCACTCCCTCCTCCTTCTCCGAGGGCCCTGCCACCCCACCGTGGGGCCTGGGCGGGCCCTGTCACCCCACAGCAGAACGCAGAGTTCATTATTCCCCCCTCTTTTGAACCACATCCTCTTTGGCTTGTGAAGAATTTGGTCGTATTAAAACCAGTTTTAGGACCTACATTGTGAGGCATCGTAACCGTAAAGCAACGAGAAATCATTTCAATGAACCTCCTCTGACTTCTATATTCTAAAGAAGCGGGCTCCTCTGCAGCAACACTGTTATTGGTCAGAAAGTCTGGGGATCCTTTTTGAGAGTTAAGTCCGGAGCCACAGAGCTGAGCGTCATTATTCACACAGGAGCTCGTATTTGTTGGGTGCTTTAGAACTCAGTGGGTGCTCCCTGATTTGTTCCTCAGCAGCCGTGAGGAAGGTGGCACTGTCAACCTGGAGATGCAGGGACCGGGCTTCGGAGAGGTCACCCAGTGTGCCCCGGTTCTTCTCAGCTGGAAACAGTTCGGAGGGCAGTCTCTCCATTTTTCCTGGAGAAACAACTATGACCCAGAGGCCGGAGTTGCAAGCGCCGAGTAATTTGTCTTTGCTCCTGAATCCATTCTGTGCTGTCCCAGGGCTGAGTAATCGCCCTGAGGTCTGGACAGTGTTTCACGGGTCAGAGCAATTTCACACCCGGTATCTTATCTGCTCTCCTCGCCCGCAAGCAGGATGAAGCACTCCACGCTGCCCAACAGGGTCAGCCGAGCCATGGGTCAGGCAGCGCTGTGGAGGCTGCAACTTGAACTTAGCAAGATGTTTGATGAGTCATGTTGGCCTGGTGGGAAGCGTTGAAGTATGTGGTAGTGCGGGGGTTGAGAGAGCCGGACGTGGGAGCTTATCTGCTATTACCACGTGTAATCGCACACACCCATGTGAGTAGACACTATGATCAGACCTTAAATAACCTTCAGGCCACACGCTTAGTGAGCATCAGAGTTATAGGAATGGACTGGTAAGACCAGGCGGCAGGTGACGGGGAGGCACCAGAATCAACTGGGCTGGTTGTAATAGGGTGAAAAACTGCAAGCCAAGTGGAAATAATCAGCTTTTGTACGTGATGGCTGTCAACCCAGAGAGCAGGCCTTGTCACTCAGAACTCTGTCCTGGGCCCTCAAGTGGCCAGAATTTTATCAATAACCTGGACAAAGATTCGATAGCAAAATTAACGAAATTTTCAAATTGTCCAAAACTTGGAGAGATACCTAAAATAGATGAAGACCAATAGCGTGGAAATTTACAGGGACAGATGTATTTGGGTGCAGAGCACCCCATGCCTGTCTCGACAAAGCTCACAGTGTAGCCTTCCTGACTCGTTCCCGCCCATGAAATGGTCAGTTTAGTGGACAGACGGTGAGAACTGCAAACGTGGCTGTGTGTTCACGGCAACACTGCCCGACTCGGCCGTGTGCTCTACAGCACGTTTCCATGTACATTAGCTTATCCCATCAAGCCTAAAATCTGTGGAAGAGGAGTACCAGAGATATTATTAGACCCATTTCATAGGTGAGCTCAGAGAAGCCTCGTGCCTTCCAGGATTATAAAGTAATGCAGAGCTGGGTTTAGAAACAGGGCATTTTTTCCCAAATTCCATGTTCTTCTCACTCTGGCCAAAGCCCCAGGAGGGGTTGTGCAGACAGGTTGGGGGCAGAGGGAGCTCTCCCCAGCACCCTAGCCCAGTGCTCACGCAGACCATGTGCTTGTGGGGTTTAAATACAAGGGAAAAGTCCTTTAGGCATCCAGACAAAAAGATAAGGAAAAGAAATCAGGGGGCCGGCCTGGTGGCGCAAGCAGTTAAGTCCACGCGCTCCGCTGCGGCGGCCCGGGATTCGCCAGTTTGGGTCCCGGGTGCGCACCAATGCACTGCTTGGCAAGCCATGCTGTGGTGGTGTCCCATATAAAGTGGAGGAAGATGGGCACGGATGTTAGCCCAGGGGCAGTCTTCCTGAGCAAAAGAAGAGGATTGGCAGATGTTAGCACAGGGCTGATCTTCCCCACAAAAAAAAAAAAAAGAAAAAAAAAGAAATCAGACTTCGTCACTCCAACAGCAGAGTGCAGCGGGGTGAGGGGTTTCCCATCCAGTCCGGCTGTCTTGACGTATAAAGTTTACAGGCAAATCGTTTTGCATATGAAGAGCTTCAGGGAATATTTGCACACGAATCCTTCTTGAGGAAACTGTTAGAGAAGGAGCTGTAACCAACCCAGAGGGAGCTGGGAAAGCGGGCACAGGATCAGTGACGAACACGTTTGAGCAAACGCAACGTATTTAATTGCATGTCTGAGCCAGAAACAGAGAGGGGGACAGTGAAAGAGTGGAATGTAAGTGTTTTCTGCCTTGACCATGCAGGAACCACGGAGCCAACGGAAATCAAGGGGAGAAGGGAACCTAAACTAACGTGAAACACAAAACCACTCCTAGTCCTCCATCGGAATGGCTGGGAGGCAAAAGATAATGTTTAGGCCGATGAACCAACTAAAGAATTAAGTAAGCAAATATAATAATTCAATATGACTATTATAATAGTATATACAATAATTTAAATATTCAATATTACATTATTACAAAGTAACAACTACTAAGGAAGATAGCTTTGATTAATACTAGGGTATGGAGAAGCAGGAAGGAAGAAGGAGGAGGAGAGAAGCCCACTCCTGTTGTTCATAGTAGGAAAGATAACATATTAGAATTAGGATCAAACACATTCATCATACCAATAAATGTTAAAAGACTTAACTCATCTATTAAAATAAAAAAGATTTTCAAATTGGATTCGTATTAAATATTTATTGTTGTGTAACACATCACCTCCAAACTTAGTGGCTGAGCCCAACAATAACTATGTATTACATACATCTCATGGCTTCTGTGGGTCAGGTGTTCAGGAGAGGGTTGGTTGGATGGTTCTGCTCAGGCTCTCTGTGAGGCTGTAGTCAAGTGTTGGCTGGTATATAGTCTCATCTGAAGGCTCAGCTGGGCCTGGAGCACTGACTTTCAAGGTGGCACCCAACTTGGTTGGCAAGTGGGCTTCCCTCCAGGTGAGCCACTCCACAGCTTTACTTGAGTGTCTTCACTGACATGGCATCTCGCTTGCCCCAGAATGAGCAATCCAGAGCCCAGGGCAGCAGCTGCAGTGATTTTATAACCTGGCCTTGGGAGTCATACGCCATCATTTCCGCCATCTTCTACTGGTTGCACAGACCAGCTCTGGGATGATGTAGGAGGGGACACAAGGGGGAGAAGACCAAGAGATGAGGATCCCTGAGGCCATCTTGGGGGCTGGCTACTACCATCAGGAGGCAAATCCAACTCTATGATTGTAGTCAAAACAGTTACTTTAAAAGGCTAAAAATCAAAGTGTCGGCAAAGGCATATCAAAAAAAAAGGCAGAAGTCTCAGTCTTAATATGAGACAAGGTAGTTTTTCAGGCAAAGAACATTAAATGAGATAACACCAAGGTACTTTGAGCCCTTTAGCATTATAATTTACAACAAAGATACAATGTTCTGAATATGAATACACTACATGTTGCAGAAGAAACTTTCAAGAAGCAGAAATTACAGAAGATACAAGGAAAATAGGCAGATACGTGTGATTTAGGGGAGATTCTGTTTGCTCCCTCCTGGTGTGTGAGTCTTTCCTGCCTTCTCTGGGTTATTGGAATACATTTTTAGTGTGTATTGCATTTTAAACGATCTATTGTCTTCTTGGTTATATCTTAGTGTTTTATTTTATTGGTTCCTCAAGGGATTACAATATACTTACGGAACACTGCACATCCTCTCACAGCTCCTAGTTTACTGTCTCAGGAAACCGCAGAAGCCTTACAACCACCTCGGCCCTTCATTGTCCCCTGGATATGTTACAGCTGTCCCGAGTGTACATCTGCCTAGTGAATAAAGCCAGAAACGATAGAATATTTGTTTTCAACAGTCCCACGTATTTTACAGAATTTAGGAGCAGAAAGAGTCTATTATATTAACCCAGACACTTACCATTTCTGTTGCTTTAGCGTCATTCACAAAAACTGTCCAAGTTATAAACCACCAAATAACTTCCAATAATTTCAAAAAGGAGAAAAAGTGTAGAAAATATTTTCTAACCCCAGTGTAATAAAATTAGAAGTTGATAAGATCACAAAACCAAAAAAGGCTTTCACCTAGAAATTTTACAATTCCCTGTTAATCAATTTTTGAGTCAGAGGGAAGTACAAAGTGAAATTACAGAATTTCTGGGAAACAATAATAATGAAAATACTAGATAGAATTTACGGAATACAAACAAAGCATGCTCATTGACTTAAATATTTACATCAGCAAAAAATAAATTCATCCTCTTGCTCAAAAAGTGGGAAAAAGAACAATATACTGAAGTAAAGCAGAAAAAGAAGCAATAAAAATAATAGAAAAAATGAGTTATAAAATAGAATAACAGCTGAATTTATAATAAAAAGCTGGTTAATTCCTAATCAAAGAAAAAAGGAGAAAATTTAAAAACACAAAACAAGAAACGACAAGAGTGAAGTAACCCCAGACACTGTGCTAAGTGCTTCCACGTGCTGTCACACTGACTCTGACAACAATCCCATAATAGTAGCTGTTGGTGTTATTATTGTTATACTTGTCCCCACTTTACAAGCGAGACAACTAGGCCCAAAGAGACCTGTGACTCACGTAGGTCTCCAGCTGGTCAGGGGTGGAACGGGAGCACGAGCTGACGTCCAGCTGACACCACGATGCCGTGAGGCTACTCTCCCATCCCCTCATGGTGATGGATTGGGGGTAGGTGTCGACGCCAGACCATTCAGAATTGGGGTTGGGCCTGTCTCTTAGTGAGATCAGCTCAGCATTTCCCACTTTCTGGGACCAGGAGCTCTTTAACCTAAGAGTGTTTACAAGCATCGGGTGGAAGACACCTACTCGTCTTTCACCGTTCCGGATACACAGCTCTGCTTCTTTCTCGAGCAGTACAGTGGTTTGCCAGAAGGAGGCCCAAAAGAAGGACATGATATAGTATCTTCTTAGACCAGTTTTTACTTAGTTGATCAGGATAGAGAAGAGGAATCCGTGGTCTAGAAAAAATTAAATACATTAATGCCCTTTGATTTTTGTTGCCAGTCACCCAATGAGATTATGATCCACCATTTCAATAAATGGTATTAGAAACACTGGTTATCCATTCAGAAAATAAAATAGAGAACTATTTCACACCATGCCCAAAAATCAGTTCCAGATTGATTAAAGCTAAACATAAATTACAAACTACAAAGGTTAAAATCCTGTAGAGGAAAGTATATTGTAATCGTGGAGTGAGGATGAATACATAAGAAGTGCTTACAAATTAATAAACAAACAACCCAAAAGAAAAATGGGCAAAAGATATGAACAGGAAATTTCCAGAAGAAAATAATAAAACTTTTGTCCAATAAATATAGGAAAAGTTGCTCAATCTCACTCATAATCAGTGGATGCACACTATATTAGCAGCGGTTTAAAGTGCCTCTAGCTAGTATTGGCAGGGAAGCCTGTGGGATTCGTACCCTGGCTTTGGGGAGGACCACCGCATTAGCCTCCTGGGGCTGCCGTGACAAAGTGCCAAAATGGGGGTCCTTAAAGCACAGGAATTTGTTCCCTCATAGTTCCAGAGGCCAGAAGCCTAAGATCAAGATGTTGCAGGGTCATGCTGCTGAAGGTTCTGGGAAGGATCCTTCCTGCCTCTTCCAGCGCCTGGTAGCTGGCAATTGTTGGCGTTCCTTGACTTGCAGAAGCCTCTCCACATTCCCTGCCTCCATCTTCACACAGCCTCCTTCCCTGTGTATCTCTGTGTCTCTCTCCTTATAAGGACACAAGTCATTGGATTCAGGGCCCACCCTAATCCAGTATGACCTCGTTTTAACTTGATTACATCTGCAAAGACCCTATTTCCAAATAAGGTCACGTTCAGAGGCCTCAGGTGGACATGAATTTTGAGGGTACACTATTAACTCAGTACAGCAACTTAGCAATGCCTCTCTGTTTTCAATGTGCATACTCTAGTCCTATGATCTTCCTATAAATATGTATCTATCCGACGAACACACTGGACGACATGTCTAAGAACATAGGAACACATGGGGCAGCCCTGTTTGTAAAAGCATCATCATAGGGGCCAGCCCTGTGGCTTAGCGGTTAAGTGCACGTGCTCTGCTGCTGGTGGCCCGGGTTCGGATCCCGGGCACACACCGATGCACTGCTTGTCCAGCCATGCTGTGGCCATGTCCCACATACAGCAACTAGAAGGATGTGCAACTATGACATACAACTATCTACTGGGGCTTTGGGGAGAAAAAGGGGAAAAAATAAAAGAAGGATTGGCAATAGATGTTAGCTCAAGGCTGATCTTCCTCACAAAAATAAATAAATAAATAAATAAAAATAAAAATAAAAGCATCACCGTGGCCGGCCCCGTGGCTTAGTGGTTAAGTGCGCGCGCTCCGCTACTGGCGTCCCGGGTTCCGATCCCGGGCTCGCACCGACGCACCGCTTCTCCGGCCATGCTGAGGCCGTGTCCCACATATAGCAACTAGAAGGATGTGCAACTATGACATACAACTATCTACTGGGGCTTTGGGGAGAAAAAGGAAGAGGATTGGCAATAGATGTTAGCTCAGAGCCGGTCTTCCTCATCAAAAAGAGGAGGATTAGCATGGAGGTTAGCTCAGGGCTGATCTTCCTCACAAAAAAAATAAATAAAAAATAAAAAAAATAAAAGCATCACCATTTAACCAGTTGCTCAGACTCAAACCGAGGAGCCATTTTGCTTTGTCCTCTCTCCTTCACCCTCCATATCTGATGCATTAGCAAGTCCCATCAGCACTAATTTCAAAACCAACTAATTTCCCTTCCTCCACTGTCACCATCCTCGTCCTGGATCTGACACCTCTGGCCTGGTCTGTAGCAAACCCTCCTGACTGGTCCCCCTGCCTCTGCTCCTGTCTCCTACTTCCCATAGGTTCCCATGTCCAGAAGGATCATTTTTAAAAATACAAATCAGATTATATCATTCTCTAGCCCCAAACTCTTCGTTGGCTTCTGTCATGGACTGACCCCTGAAATTCACATCCCCAGTGTGGCTGTATTTGGAGTAAGGAAGTAACCGAGGTTAACAAGGTCATCAGAGTGGGCCTGATCTGATAGGATTAATGTCCTTGTAGAAGACACCCCAGAGAGGCTGCTCTCTCTTTCTTTCCATGCACATGCACCGAGGAAAGGCATGTGAGGGCACAGCGAGAAGGTGACTGTCTGCAAGCCAGGAAGAGAGTCCTCACCAGAAACCTAATCAGCCAGAACCCTGATGTTGGACTTCCGGCCTCTAGAACTTCGAGAAGATGCATTTCTGTCATTTAAGCTGCCCTGTCTGTGGTATGTTGTTATGCAGCCCGAGCTGACTAACACAGCTTCTATCTCGCCTGGAGTAACATCCAAAGGCTTCTCTGCGGTCGCCTCCTCAGATGCGCGTCCCCGACTCAGCTCCTGGTGGTCCCCACACAGGCCAGGCTGGTTCCTGCGTCAGGCTCTTCCCCCGACTCCTCCAGCATCGCTTCCGCAGACAGGCCTCCTTCAACACTCCATCTAAAAATAACACGCACCCCTCAGTTTCTACTTTCTGCCTTGTGTTTTTCTCCATAGGATTTCTCACTGCCTAATACTACATTATATGTTCGCTCTGTTGGCCTCCTCGACGTCCGGCCCCCACCAGATGGAGGCTCCGTGAGGACGCTGCCCCCACTGTGCCTCGCTGCCTGGGACACAGTCGGAGCTCAATAAATGTCAGGTAAGTTCATCAAGAGCCAAATGTTGCAAGTGAAGCAAATATTTATAAACAGATCTTATTCAACACACGTGAGAGCCTTACTATTGAACAGCTCTCATAGTGTGGTCCGGGCCCCTTCGGGGCTTCAAGGCCTTCTCAGAGGGCTGTGGGGTCAAAGCTATTTTCATAAGATGAAGACATGTGCCCTTTTCGCCCTCATTTTCTCGTGAGTGGATTTCCAGCGGCTACATGACGAGTGGTATTGCAGCAGACAGAGCGCGGCAGCAGACGGGGAATCCAGACGTTAAGGAGACTTGAGCAATATAAACAATACTACTCTTCTTGCTGGCTTTTTTTGTTTTGGAATATTGTTATTTTTCATACAAGTGTGTTATTTACATTAACGTGTAATGGGTTTATTTTCATTTTTAAATGAATTAATGTATTTTCAGTTTTACCTGTGGTACAGGTGCCAGGCTGCACCCTGCAGACGCTGAGCCGCTAGGTCGGGGGCCTGCATCCGTAGTTAGCAGCTGCAAGGGCACCTGCTGTGCACTAACCTCTGAGAGCTTGGGCATGGTGAGGGTCTTGGGACGCCCCCAGCCGTGGAGGAAGCAGAAGACGGGCACAGGACAGCCCTGGGGAAAGCCGCCTTCTGCCACGACGACGGTAACCGCATCACGTTTACGGAACGCCTCTGAACAAGCCTTGAACCGAGGGCCTCAAATATGTCATCTCATTGACTCTATAACGAACTTCTGAAGGCAGGCTGCATCAGAGCTCGCTCACAGACCAGAAAACCTGAGCTCAGGTGTGGGGAGAAGAACGAAGAGCCCCCCCCTCCCCTATCCTCCTCCTCCAGGGGTAAGCCCTAATTCTGTGAGCGCTCTTCTGTGAGCGCATGCACACACATGGGCAGGAGGGGCCTGGCCCACCCCCAGAAAAGACGTCTAAGTGGCTTTACTTGCAGTGTCCCTGTAGCAACCTCATCACCATGGCAACTGGAAACGGGTCTGACCAGTTGGTAGTCACAGTACAGGGGAGCAGGAAAACCTGAGAGGTCACGGGTACTACCCCGATCCTTCAAAAGGGCAGCGGAAGCTGGCAGCAGTTCTCTGTCGCTATCATCAGTGCTGACGACAGCACGTGTGGCCCGCGTTGCCTGAGTCCTCACAGCACAGCAGGGCTGCGTGTGCAGCTCATCTTCATCCCCACCCCCAGCGGCACCCTCTCTCGCTGGTCCCACTTTGTGGGTGAGAAAATGAAGGTGCTTGTGCAAGATCTAACTGCTGGTGGGTGGTGGAGATGGGGTTTTAATGCAGGCCTGGATGATTGGGCACCAGGGCTCTCACAGCCACACACGCTGAAGAGCAGAACTAAAGCCACCTGTCGCCCTCCCACAGCAACATGCTGCCTGGGGCTCCGCTCATGACCAAACAGCCCCGGGGTCCCTGCAGTCTGGGCCACTCGGCCAGGCTGGGGGCACCGAGCAGCCGTCACTGTACGCTGCCAGTCACAGTCAGAGCTTCCTCACCTTCCCTGGACAGGGTGGGGACCAGACTTATCCACCTCCCAACCCGCCTAAAACCCTGCCCTGCCCGTGCGGGGCGCCGGCAGTGTCTGTGCAGCGTCAGATGGAGGGATTCGCGGAGGCCGGCGTCCTGGGCCTAAAGCTTCCCTCGGTGTGCACTTTCCTATTGTGCACACACGTATCACACACACACACACCACACACACGTGTGCGCCCCACATACTCACACCACACACACGTACCACATAGACACATACCATATGTGCACACACGCACACACACACCCCCACACACATGCACACACACCACACAAACACACATGTGCACACCACATATAGACACGCACGTACCACAGACACATACCACACACGCACGTATACCATACACACACCATATACACACATGTGCGTGCACGAACACATCACATACACACACACCCTACACACAGACACCACACTTTGGCCCCTGACCCCAAAGAGCCTGCGTCTTCTCTCTTCTTCTGAGATGGGGACACACGTGCCCGAGGGGCAGGGTCTGGGTGCTGAACCCTAGGAAGCACTCTGACTGATGCAGTGCCATCTCTCTCAGAAAATCAGCCCATGACATTTTCCTGTGTGTTGATCCCCTCTTCGTGCGTCTTTGGTCACCTCTCCCTAGCTCTTCTTTGTCGTCATTCTCTGAGTGGGAATGCCCCTTGGGGGGGGGGTCCGTGGCTCCCAGCCCCTTCCCAGCACCACACCTCTTCCTCCAGTCTCTTGCAGTTCTCCTGGGTCCCTGTTGTGCTGTCAGACTCTGGCTTTCTCGTCACACTACTAGGAAAGCGTAGAAAAGTGGAAAAGCACTAAACAGCTTAAAAAACTAAGAAGCCCCTCAGGGCCCACCCAGTGGCGCAAGCGGTTAAGTGCGCACGCTCCGCTGCGGCGGCCCGGGGTTCGCAGGTTTGGATCCCGGGCGTGCACGGACGCACTGCTTGGCAAGCCATGCTGTGGCAGCGTCCCATATAAAGTAGAGGAAGATGGGCACAGATGTTAGCCCAGGGCCAATCTTCCTCAGCAAAAAGAGGAGGATTGGCAGATGTTAGCACAGGGCTGATCTTCCTCACAAAAAAAATAAATAAAAAATAGTCAGTTAAGCACCACTGTGCCCGGGAGGAATATGGTTCCTGATCTCAGAAACGTACTGTCTGAAGGGATGGCCGACTCTCAGCCACCCCGTTCCCTGTCGCTGCCCCAGAGATGCCCTCCGCATCTCTTGTCTCCCACGGCGACCGTCTCTGGTCAGGCTCCTAGGAAGCCCACTCTAGGGCAGAGGTTTTGTCACCGAACTTAGTGGGTTCGGCTCCTGGTGAGCGTGGAGCTGAAAAGCACAACCAAGGCAGACGTGGCTTCCAACACGCTCACTTTGTCCTGGTCCGCCCGGAACGGCACATGGCTCAGGGTGACCCCCCGCGAGGAGCAGCCTCCCACCCCAGCACCCTGAGAGGAACCCAAGTCCTGATCCCAGGAGCCTTCCGGAAGTCTCCAGACAACTCTCAGTCTGACAGGTCGTAGCTCAAGACCCTTTGAATTTCAGGACCTTCAACAAAACACTTCACAAATAAAGCTAATGGGCACTGAAAAATCGCCCCTGCCCCAGCCAGTCCCCTAATAACAGAGACTGAGCGTGGGGCCTCATTCTCCACCGAGGCCGCACCGTAGCACCCGGGGAGTGCCGAGATGCTGATGCTGGTGCCCAGAACCCACGGGCTGATTTTCAGATAGAAGGGACCGGGGCGGGCGGCAGCCTCAGGATTCTTTGACCGTGTCCAGCTGACGAATGTGGAGCCAGGTTGGAAATCACCAGTCTGGGAGAAACACGCTTCACTTAGAGCAGAAAACTGCCCGTGACATTGAAGACAGCTTCCTGGGCCGCAGGGTCTTTATCTGCCCCAGGAAGGGGGTTGGCAGATACACCCCCAGGGGGTGCTGGCAGACGGGCCCATCCCTTCAAAACTGAAAAATGCCTCCTTTTCCCCAAATCACAGCGGGGGAGCGTTAGTGGGTAGAATTGCCCAAATTTAACTTTGGCTTCTTCTCCCTGATAATCTTTTCCTAAACCTTGACACCTGCTGCGGCGCCTCTTCCTAAGCAATCAACATCGCTTGTCCCAGCGGAGGTCACTTCTCCATGCTCTAGAAGCCTGGGGAGCGAGTGACATGCTGCTGGGCCTCGTCTCCCCCAGTCCGCAGGGCCGCCAGGAGAACCACGCATGCTGAAGGGCCAGGCAATGCTTTGCACACTGAACACACGCACCCGGTTTTTCCTGACAAGACCAGGCCAGCAAGTATGCGCTTGGTGCATTTCTGGCTGCAATTTTATTTTCTCTCAAGTGAACTCTCAGCAAAGGGCATAAGCAATTCGTTTGTGTAACTGTTCATAACTAACTACATGGCTGTGATGACTGTGCAGTTTTACATGCTGACCCTACGGTCCTGTTAATGATCTCCCTCGTGACTTGGAACTTCCCGCCAGCACTCGGTCTTGGAGCCTCTTGGAATCTAGCATCGCCATATCCTCCAGTTTGAGTGAGTTACTGAAATGGCCAGACACTCCTGATGAAGACACAGGGAACTTGCAGAGGTGTTTAAGCACACATATCCCAACTTCAATTTCAGGCTATTTTGTCCCTTGAGGTAAATATTGATTTGGTATTTAAGTTCCATCAATATTTGCCTCTTAAGTCAATAAAGCTTGATGTTTACCTCGACTAACATTGGTATCTGCTCAGAGTTTATCTCTCTTCCGACCTTTATCCCGCAGCCTAGGAAAGAGTGGGTTTGGTCGGAGGGAATAATTCATCTGCGCTCTGGCTTGGAATGGGTCTTCACAGTTTCAGTTCTCCTCCTTGGGCCTCGGTTTCCTGCGTGGTCCGAGGTCCCTTCAGCCCTGACATGTGATGGCTCTGTTGTTGCATAGTTAGAAGGACAGTGTGGGCCAGTTGCCTAAGGCTTGTGAGTGCTGAAACCTGGAAGCTAAAGCACGGTTTTTCCATTTGGATGGACCAAAAAAATGTTCACACTGATTTCAGCCAGTGCTGCTTGGAAGCAATTTCTGGCAAAAGTTATGAAAACAATCAGATGACTTTAAAACTGGGACCAAGGAGACAAGGGTTCTGGTTCCCATGGGGCCTGCTAGAGCGAGTGGATGGTCCCTGCAATGCCTCTCAGCCCGAAGGAGATCAGACCCAACACCCGCCCAGGCACTGCCCCGGGGCCAGCGCTGCCGGTGCAACACTTGGAGGGGCCGGAGGGGCTGCCTTGGGGGTGGGGAGCTGGAAGGCGGCCGGTCCAAACCCATCACTTACACTGAGGACAGAGCGGGGCTGGGAGCGGGCTGCCGCTGCCCAGGACGGCCGTGTTTCCCTCGTGCTGCGCTGAAATAGCCACAGACGCTGAGCACGCTCTGCCCTGAGCAGGGAAGGGAGACACCTGGGCAGCTCTCCCAGGTGAAACTGTTAATTTATGTGTCAACCCGGATGGGCCATGGGCACCAAGACGCTTGGTCAGACATCATTCTGGGTGTGTCTGAGAGGGTGTTTCCAGATGAGATTAACATTTGAATCTGTGGACTGAGCAGAGCTGACTGCCCTCCCCAGTGTGGGTGGGCCTCATCTAATCTGTTGGAGGCCTGAACAGAATGGAAGGCGGTGAGGGAGAATTCTGTCCCCCCGACTCTCTTGGAGCTGGGACACCCGTCTTCTCGGCACTCGGATTGGATCTCACACCGTCGGCTCCCCGGGTCTCCAGCCTGCAGACGTCAGATCGTGGGACTCGTTAGCCTCGGTAATTGTGTGGGCCAGTTCCTTCAGTGGACATATATGTTTATATCCCACGGTCCTGGTTCTCAGGGGAGCCCTGCCTGATGCGCAAGGTGAGGCAGCAGCCCCAGGAGCTGTTGCTGGGCTCACTGGTCTGAAGCCCTCAGCTTACACGGCCTCTGACCCTGGCTCTGCAGAAGGTGCCCCTGAGACATCTCCTGGCCTCCAAAGGATTGATCAGCCTGAGCTTCAGGGTTCTCAGATGGCTGAACTGCATCGAGGGGTCTGACATAGACCTTGAACTTTCCACAGCATTTGGTCTTCAGCCGTGAGCACCGGATGTTGGTGCACGGGACTCAAAGCTGCCTGGGAGACCAGCCCAAGGCCCCGTGTGCACCGGGAGTCGGGCGCATCAGGCTCTCACTGCCGACCGGGCACGCGAGGGACCTGGTAGGGCTGCGGGTCGAGGTGAAGAGCTCAGGGTGGGAGTTGGGTCAGCCTGGATCAAATCCCTGCTCGCTCCTTGATAGCCGGGATGCTGGGTGAGCGCCCACCCCTCAGGGCCCCTGGGATACCAGCACAGAGCCCTCAGGACGGGTGTGCGGATGTGGTGGGGGGGTGTGAGGACGTAGCACAGTGCAGGTGCAGCCCCTACGCTCCCTGAGGAGTGGCACCTACTGTTTGCACTAGTTCCAACGCTCAGCCTCAAGAACCGTGACAGCCATCGGGTCCAGACTTAGGGGGCTCAGCGGGCCTGACAGAAGCCCCTTGGAGTAAGGAGAGGCTTCTAGGGGAGGGAGGAGAAAGAGGAGGAAGGGGGTCGGGGTCAGGGTCAGTGGGTGAAGGTGGGTGAAGGCAGTGAGCGCTCAGGCCTGAAGAACAAGGGAGAGGCTTCCTAAATCAGGCCCACAGCTGCAGCGGCCTGGAGAGAGCCCCGTGAGGGCTGAGACGGAATTTTCCGGAGCCCTGTGGGAGCGTGTGTATTGGTGGAGTAGGGGTGCTCAGAATCAGATCTGCATGGACACAGAGGAGATGTGGAGTGCAACTATCTCGGGCACCCGCGTTTGTGCAAAGGCAGCGCCCAGGCCCAGGTGGCCTAGACCAGCACAGGGCTCCAGGGAGGGGGGGGCTTCGCCGTGGACACAGGCACGCTGGGCCTCCCCCTGGCAGCTTTGTCTGGGCCCGAGGACGCTGCAGGGAACTGAACCCACGGCCTTGGGGTGGACAGACAGCAAGTAAACGAGAAGTGAGCACAGGTCAGTCAAATAGGGCAGTGTCCATGGACGATGCAGACGCTGGAGGCAGGGTGGCTCCGTGGGACTCAGGACGGCCCCTGAGGAAGGACGGGGCTGGCGGGTGGTCCAGGGAAGGTGTCCAGCCGGGGCCCCGGCCGGGGCAAAGGCTCTGAGGTGGGAGCTGGCTTGGGAATGCCAGATGGAGAGGCGCCGGAATGGCCAGGGTGTGAATCTCAATCTCACCATAGATGGTCTGCTCCCACCAAGACCACGGGCCCAGGAGGCAGGTTCTCACATCTCCCCAGGTCTCCTTCTCCCACGTGCTCTCTGCTTGGTCAAGAGCCACCAGCCTGCCCCATCAGAGCCTCCCTGCTGGCCACGCTCCTGCCGTGGGACCCCCTGACTTCGGAGTGTGGGCCTGGCTCCAAGGGGTGGGTTTGCTCAGGTGTAGTGGCTCGGAGGCCCCTGGGGGAGCAGGTGTGCCGTGTCCCTGGGGCCAGCTGCCCCCTGGATGCACTGGCCGCCAGCTGCCTTTGTCCCATGGGCCTCCGTGCTGCTGCCAGTGGTGTCTCCCAGAGTCAGGGTGTGGGGGCACCTTGGCTGACATGGCACTCCACCAACCGGGTGGCAGCAGCCTGCCTTGCTGACCTGGGAACACCTGGGGGCCCTGCGCCCCTCAACTCCCAGGGCCCTAGTGGCTCCCCTAGGGAGCCCCGCCCAAACCTTAACTTCGCTGCATCAGCCCCTGCCTTACATCACACAGCCTGGAAGCCCAAGGGGTGAGCCTCACAGAGACAGAGCCCTTATGGTTGAAGGATTGGGAGCCCACCTCCTCAGCCAGCGGCCGTCACCCCCACCCCCCGGGGCTCTGCCCAAGCACCTTGAAAAGTATCTCCCCGGAGCCCCCGAGACCCTCCCGGGGACCCACAAGGTCCTTCCTGCCCGGCTACAGGTCTGTGTGCAGCAAGAGTTCCTTTACTGTCTTCAACCAAAACAACACATCACAACAGATGGATGGCCGAAGCGGATAGGAAAATCCAGTATCCTCTATTAAGCCAGACAGTAAAGAGATTTGCAAAAATGTAAAATAATGCCACTCTTCCCTAGAAACAGTGCTTCTCTTCTCTAATCTAGAGTAGATTTTCTTTTTGTTTCGGAAAATACAGCTATTGGTTATATGATATTTGTGTTAAAATATAAAGAGTTTATTATTACTATTCATTTTTAAATGAATTAATAAATATTTTTAAATGCTTTTGGCTTTGTTTTCTAATATGGTAAATTTCTGATTGGCAATTGCTAACATGGCAAATATCAACAGGTACAGCCACATGAGCAAATGCTTATTGGGTCCTCAGTAACTTCTGAGAGCATGCGGTCCCGAGAGTACTGTGCTCAGGATCGTTGCTCTGTGTCCCCTCCAGCAAACCAGTATCCTGTGTTCCTTGTCACCTGTCACCTGGGCCCCTCAGGTGAGAGAGAAAACAGCAAACACATCATACTTTCCACTTTCCAGGCACTATTCTAAACCCTTTACAAATATTAACTCATTTGATCCTCATAACGCCACGAAGTACGCACTATTATTTCCCCCCGTTTACAGAGGAAGCACAGAGAGGTTAAGACAGTTGCTCATGGTCACACAGGCAGTCTGGCTCCAGAGTCCAGGCTCTTACTCTCTGAGCTGCGCTGCCAGATTACTAGTTACTGACACTCACTAGCTCACATCCTCTCAAGCCACATTTGCATTTTAACAGCAGTCTTTGATGTCCTGGTCCAGTGATTTTCTGTCACAGGTGGTTCTACCTCCACATACGGGCTGTGGGATGTGTGTGTGTGTGTGTGTGTGTTTGTCTGCTGGGGCTGCTAAAACACCACAGACTGGGCAGCTTAAATGACAGAAATTTACTTCCTCACAGTTGTGGAGGTTGGAAGTCTGAGATAAAGGTGTGGGCAGGGCTGGTTCCTCCTGAGGCCTCTCTCATGGGGTGCGGCCAGCCGTATCTCCTGTGTCCTCACATGGTCGTCCCTCTGTGCACGTTTGTGTCCTCATCTCCTCTTCTCATAAGGACACCAGTCACGTTGGGTCAGGCCCACCCACACGACCTCACTTTACCTCAACACCTCTTTAAAGGCCCCGTCTCCACAGTCACATCCCCAGGCCCTTGATATGAGAAATACTGTGAAATTCTCACTTGATTTAAAACCTCGGTGTAATCAGATGATTTTCCCAGTGGGCTAAGTGCTCTCGTCTTCGCCTCCTGCGGAACACAGAAGCTGCAGGTCTCCTTGTGGATGGACTGTTTCTTTTTCCCTCTCAAGTGTCCTTCGGGCAAATGACCAGCTCACTTTCTGGATTCACTGATTAAGGGACGGGCAGGGACCGCTCTTTGGTCTTTCAAGGTGGACCACACCTCTGTTAGTCTGCTGGGGCTGCCTCCACTAAGCACGGCACCCTGAGGGCCCAGAGGACAGGAACCAGTGGTATCACAGCCTGAAGGCGGGAAGCCCCGAGATCAGGGTGTGGGCAGGGAGGGTCCTCCTGGGGCCTCTCTCCTTGGGGTGTAGATGGCCATGTTCATCTTCACGTGGCGTTCTCCCTGTGTGCGTGTCTGTGTCCAAACTTCCCCTTACATAAGGACGCTGGAAATGATGGGGTGAGGGCCACCACACCGGTATGACCCAGCTTAACTAATTACATCTGCAATGACCTTATTTCTAATAAGGTTGCATTCTGAGGGGTTAGGGGTTAGGACGTCAACGTATGACTTTGGGGGAGACGTAATTCAGCCCCTAACATACCTTATACCATAGCTGTGTCTCTCCATATATATTTTTAGTGAAGGCATCATTGACGGCACTGGGACCGCCTCTCTTTGGGCCTGTGGAGAAGCCTCCGGAAGGTGAACCACTCCGGCCGCCGGCTCAGGAGCCGCGCTCAGTGCCTGCCTTGCCCCTGGTCTGCTCTGCGATGGTCTTCATTCCCTCTCATCCTTCTCCAGTCTGGTTTGTCACATGGGTGGCTTGAAGCGCAATCCTGGGAAAATCCTCGGTACCAAGGCCACGGGAGGAGGGGAGGGCAGTGACATGATACGGAGTCCCTCGTCCTCCCCACAGGCTGCCGGAGGAGTGGTGACCTCCCTGAGGCCAACGAGGTTTCTCAGGGCGACGCTGAGCCCGTGCTGCAGGTGAGGTCTGTTTTATTACCGAATCCTCACCATGGCTCCCTGTGGTGGCAGTGCTCTCGTTCCCACTTAACAAGTGAGTAAAGGAGGTGACTCAGAGGACGCCGTATGCCGGCTTAACAGGAAGGCCCAGATGGGGTGGACAGCCTCTGTATTCTCGGTCCACACAGGATGAAAAGTTGGTGCCTTCCACAAACGCTGCTTTGCAAAATTAAAATAAAATAAAATAAAATAACGATCCAGATTAACAGAAGTGAGAAGTTAGGGGTTGATTATTTGCAGACGGAAGCCTTCCCTAAGTGGTTCTTCATTTTCCGTTGAGCTTCTCTTGACTGGCAGAGTTCACAACCTTCTCTTCCCGCAGAGCCTGCTCACTGGGGCCAGTGGGATGCTGGGTACCAGGGTCCGGGCTGGCATGTCCCTTCACTCTGCTCCCGACACACTTCCCCAGAGTTAGTCGTGTTTGTTCCTGAAACTTATTGCAATATGTAATTTAATTAAACAACACGGTAACAGATGCAATTGGAACACAAAAAGAAAAAGTTTCGTTTCTATGGAAACTAAGTTGAACTACTTTGGAAAAAGTCCATAAAGAGCATGCCTAAGGAAAAAAATGCCATTGTATTAGGTGCAGGAAAGACACTTGTAAAAGATGGGAAAAATCACAAAAATTTAGAATTCCACCCTAAGATTACATCATGTCTTTAATTTTCAATCCACTTTATTTCTAAAAATTTCTTATTGAGGTATAAAATGCATAAAACTAATCTTAATTGTACAGCTTGATGAATTCTGATCCTGTAACTACCATGTGGTTTAAGACAGAGAACATTCCAGAATCTTAGAAAGCTCCCTTGTGCCTTTGTCAGTGAGCATCTCTTGTCCCTCCCCCAGGATTTAGTCCTTATACTCCTCTCAGGACAGTCATCCCACATTAGAGAGAAACAACTGGAAACCCCAGGCTGCGTACACAGGTGTGGTTCGTACGGGAAGGGCTGAGAATTCCCATCAGGGGACCCATATTCCAAGAAAAGCCCTCAGCCCTACACTAAAAAAAATAAAGGTGAAAATGTCCATTTTTATGTTTGAAATTTAAACAAGATGTTTATATATCTTTTAAAAAATCATTTCTAGCTTTCAACTTTTTCAATTAACCAACCAGCCAAAAACTCTCTAAGAGGGTTTCTACTCTAGTCAAAATATTAAAATGAGCTTAAATTTTCAAAATTTTGGTCTATTCTAAGCTTTCCTAGCTATTCCGTTCCAGAGGCGCCCTCAGTCTACCTGTTTAGTGCATAAAACATTCTACACACAGCACGAGGGCCTCCGGTAACACTTCCACATGTGAAGTTTGCTCAAATGCCAGTTCCCCGCCTGGTCTTAGTTCACTGGGGTAGGAAAAGCCCTGAACTTGATGCACACAGTAGGTCCTTAATAATACGTGTTGGTCCACCTGAAGGCAACTCAGTGTTGTTTTCATTTGCAGGAGTCCACACAGATTCAGGCCGCTGTACATGCTCCTCCCTCTCCTCGCACACACTGAACGTCCCTCCCCGGACCCTCAGGCTTGGGGGGGGCAGTGAGGCAGAAAGACTGAAAGCCCCCTGAAGGCAGGACTGGGGTCTTTTCATCCATGAGGCCCAAACAGCTCGAGTCAAAGAATAGACTCAGCCCCACTTATCTCCACCGAAGGGCTGGATAATCAAGATCATGAGCCCAAGACCAGGGTGGGGGTGGAATACAGGCATACAGCGTTTGATTGCGCTTGGCTTTACAGACTGCGTTTTTTACAAGACCCTCCACCAGCAAAAAGATTACGACTTGCTGAAGGCTCAAAAGATGGTTAGCATTTTTTTAGCAATAAAGTATTTTTTAACCAAGGTGTGTACATTGTTTTTTCAGACATAAGGCTAGTGCGCACTTTATAGATTACAGTATAATGTAAACATAACTTTTATGTGCACCAGGAAATTCGTGTGACTCTCTTTATTGCTATATTCACTTTATTGTGGTGGTCTGGAACCGAACCCGCAACATCTCTGAAGTGTGCCTGTAGTGCCCTCTAAAAGCTATGTCCAACTCCTCACCCCAGCCCCTGTGAATGTGACCTTATTTGAGAATAGAGTCTTTGCAGGTGTCATCAAGTTAAGGATCTGGGTTTAGGGGGGCCCCAAGTCCAATGCCTGGTGTCCTTATAAGAGAAGAGAGAGGGAAATTTGAGACACAGAGAGAAGAAGGCCATGTGAAGACACACAGAGATTGGAGTTAGGAAGCCCCAAGCCAAGGAACGCCAAGGATTGCAGAGCCAGGCTTGAGCCCCCTACGCCCAGTCCTGGGAGATCAAGGGTGGCTTTCCGACCAGCCGCCCCAGCCTGTCTTCCTCCCCGAGAGCCGAAGGGGACGATATCAGCTCCAAACCGTGAGTTCACAGCCTTCCTCACCTTTTCTGAAACTTCTAGTCGCGGTGTTTCCGTGCAGATTTCAGGGGTGTGAATCCTGTTACTCTGCAGGCCCGTAGTGCCCGGAGCATTAAATGGCAGCATGCCCAGGGGCTAGGACGCTTCCCAGTGCTACACCGGCTTCTTCTAACTCTGACCACCGCTTCTAACTAGCAAGGGCAGGAATGGACCAGAATGGGGCCCCCCACCCTCCTCCGTGGTGTGTGTGCTTCCTCCAGAGCCTGCTTCTCAACACCTCCTCAGTCCACAGCGAGTCATGTCACTCCAAGGCTGGGTAAGCTTGGCCAAGTGGCGTAAA
Organism: Ceratotherium simum simum; assembly: GCF_057802395.1. Lineage (NCBI taxonomy): Eukaryota > Metazoa > Chordata > Mammalia > Perissodactyla > Rhinocerotidae > Ceratotherium > Ceratotherium simum. The sequence goes on from NC_141900.1 coordinate 107,542,959, forward strand.
TGCCCTAGTCCTCATGGACCTCCTGCAAATGGGAAAGTTCGTCCTGGATTGTGATGGCAGAATTCAGGGGGCCAGTGACCCCCACTCGTAAAGAAAGGGAGAGATTTTCGCAGGTGGGCAGGCTTTCCAGGGGACCTCAAAAAAAAAAAAATCACGTCTGTGATATGCCTGTGAGCGTACCCAACCTAATTACAGAAACAGCCTCCGACCAGTTCAGGAAGCCGCGCTGCCTCCTCCCCCGAGGGAGGCTGGGAGGAAGAGACCACGAGAGAGATGGGAGGGCTGGCCTCGGTTGGTGACACGTCCTGCTGTGACCGCACTGCTCAGACCCAAGCGGGCCTCAAACCCAGGAGTTTGCAAGAATGACCTCCCACCTCCCTGCCCTCTGCCCTCAGCCTGTGTGGTGGCCTCCACGGCTCCCCCATCACCAGGTGAGTCTGTTTCCCCACCCCGTGGACCTGGGCTGGTCTTGTGGTTTGCCTTGGTCAACAGAATGTGACAGAAGTGACCGTGATCTAGTTCTGTCCAAGCATGGGCCTCAAGAGGCCTTGCACATGCCCACTAGCTTTCGTGTGACCCTATCCATCCAGCTGCCAGGTGAGCCGGCCCTGGGCATAGCCACGCCCGAAGCCAAGGACGCCCCGGACATTTTACTGCCTTTATTGCTTAGAATGGGGTTCCTGTCACTTGTAACAGGTTCCCTGGATTACCGAGTCCCTCAGCCTGACCTCTGCCTCAGGCCCCTCGCAGACAGACCCGGCCTCAACCACATCAACCCTCCATGCACTGCTTCATGCAACCCTCCGTGCACCCTTGCAGCCCCTTCAAAATTTCCAGTGGCGTCTCGTTGCCTCCATGCTGAAATCCTGGTGTTTTACATCTCTCCAACAAACGCTCTCCATGATCTGGTCCTGATCTACAGGTCTCCCACTACCTCCCATTATTCATCACATATGCACACACCTACCAACTTGCTCTCGGATATCATCAGTGAACTCCTCATGAAGAAAGGAGGCAAAGCTCCCTGTCCCCGGTGGGCAGACAGACAAATGGCAAAGAGGATAACTGAGTAAATGACGTGTAGATGAGAAGACTGTGAGTGCCTTGGAGAACATGAGAAAGTAAAGCACGGTGTTTCCTTTCTCTGAGAGAGCGAGCACTGGCTTCCAGCAGCGCTGATAAACATTCTCATTTGCTCAGTCCTGCAATACACAGAAAATGCCCTCAGAATTGCTGCCCATCTGCCACCGTGCACACCCCCCGACACGGCGAGTTCAAGGCTTGTTTGCAGTTTCCATCCGTGGCTGAAGGGTGTGGTCGAGGTCCTGTGTTCAAAGCGACTCGGGTTAATTCCTTTGGCCGCGGTGGTGTTGGCCTGTTGCTTGGCTTCTTTCTGTGTGGCATGTTATCATCTGAATACAGTTAGTTCATATTTACAACAAGCTTCGCTAAATATTGGCAAAATAAATATTGATAATAAGTCCATCTTTGTGGACAAACGAGGTTGTTCCTTCTCCTTGCTGAACCCGGACACTTTGAAGCAGGCCATTCTCTTACTCATGTTTGTTTCCTGGACACCTCTCACAACCCCTGTCATGCAGCAGGTGGTGAGTAAATATTTACTGAATTCAACTGTAGACCCTAAATATTTCTGGAAACTTTTTTGCAAAATCCATCCAAATACCAAAATAAACAATTTGCCTATATATTCCTAGACACACAATGTCTAGAGGAGGAAGAACATTGTGAAGAGTCCAGACAGATGAGTAGGTGATTAGCAACATAAATCAGAACCGCCCCACCGTCCCCTGGGAAGAGGTGGGGGCACAGCTGCTCTCCCCACTCCAGCCCCCACCTCACCTCCAATGTAGAACATTCAAGGCACGACCAGCATCCCAATGGAGATGGCACACCCTCGGAGTGAAGGAGGCGATCACATCCTCAGGCAAGAGTTTCCGCTCCATCCTGGGACCTTCAGGTCTCCACATCCCGGGGACCACTCATGCACATTTGCACATTCCGCTGTTCACACAGAGACCACCATTGGAACCTGCCTCGGATTTGGGAATCTGGAAAGCTCACAGGGAGGGGAGCTAGGCTCTGGAATGCCTCCACAGAATGGCAGGGGACAAAGTTTGAATGGAGTGGCCAGAGTATTTGCAAATCCGTGCGGGTTGAGAAGAGCCACCCACTGCACCTCGGAGTAGGGGGATGCTCCAGAAAACACGTGAGCGGACGCTCACTCTTACAGCAGTCAGCAAGCTTCACTGAGGTTCTCTCAGGGCTGGATGTAAGGGGGGAAGGCATCCACCTGACAGACATTTCTCCACGTCAGTCGGCCCAGCCCAGGGCCTCGGGCCAGGGGTTGTTGTTGTCTAGCAACCTGGACCAAGGAAAGAGGGGGACCAGGGGCGGCTGGATGGAGAAGATTGCTGACTGCAGGATTTGACTGGATGTCGGGGACCAAGAAGACAAGTTATCCTAGTAGGGATAACTCGGTGTTTCTAGCTTGCGAGTTTTAAGCCTGGGAGGCTGGGAGATGATGACACCATTTACCTGCATAGGTTGCTGGGGAAGGTGCCTATCTGACAGGTAGCATCATAAGCTCAGTTTGAGGAAATAGGAAAGAAATGGAAGACATCATTTCTGACCTGATATAACACACAATCTACTTGGAAAGCTGAAATATACACATATGAACTCATCTAAAATGAGTTATAAAGAGATTTATCTGCAAGTGCAAAATAACATATTCCAGACTGACTGCCTAAGGGCTGAGAGAAACAATGACAAATTCATCTGAAAGACACGAGAATAATCCTGAAAGCCTTCCTGCAGGGGCTGAGCCTCAAGCCAGGTTTTACGGGACATGGATTGGTGACCAGGAGAGTATTCCAAAATGAAGAGAAGCTCTGGCCAATAATCAAACCAGAAGCTTGTCATTCAGCAAAACAAAAAGACAACCTAACAATTGGGAGAAGATATTTGCAAACCATATATCAGATAAGGGGTGAATCTCCAAAATACATAAAGAACTCATACATCTCAACAACAAAAAAACTAACAGCCCAATTTAAAAAATGGGCCAGGGCCGGCCCCGTGGCTTAGCGGTTAAGTGCGCGCTCTGCTGCTGGCGGCCCAGGTTCAGATCCCGGGCGCGCACCATCGCACCGCTTCTCCCGCCATGCTGAGGCCGTGTCCCACATACAGCAACTAGAAGGATGTGCAGCTATGACATACAACTATCTACTGGGGCTTTGGGGTAAAAATAAATAAATAAATACAATTATAAAAAATAAATAAATAAATAAAATAAAAATAAAAAATAAAAAATGGGCCAAAGACCTGAACAGACCTTTCTCCAAAGAAGATATACAGATGGCCAACAGGCACATGAAAAGATGTTCATCATTAACTATCAGGGAAATGCAAATGAAAAGTACAATGACATATCACCTCATGCCTCTCAGAATGGCTATAATTAACAAGAAAGGAAACAACAAGTGTTGGAGAGGATGTGGAGAGAAGGGAACTCTCATACACTGCTGGTGGGAGTGCAAACTGGTGCAGCCACTATGGAAAACAGTATGGAGAGTCCTCAAAAAATTAAGAATAGAACTACCACATGATCCAGCTATTCCACTGCTGGATATTGATCCAAAGAACATGAAAACACCAGTGCGTAAAGATACATGCACCCCTGTGTTCACTACAGCATTATTCACAATAGCCAAGACTTGGAAGCAACCTAAGTGCCCATCAAGGGATGAATGGATAAAGATGTGGTATATATACACAGTGGAATACTACTCAGCCATAAGAAACGATGAAATCCAGCCATTTGTGACAACATGGATGGACATTGAGGGTATTATGTTAAGCGAAATAACTCAGAGGGAGAAAGTCAAATACTGTATGATCTCACTCATAAGTAGAAGATAAAAACAACAACAAACACACACATAGAGACAGAGATTGGATTGGTGGTTACCAGAGGGGAATGGGGGAGGAAGGAGAGAGAAAGGGATGATTAGGCGCATGTGTGTGGTGGTGGATTGTAATTAGTCTTTGGGTGGTGACCATGATGTAATGTATGCAGAAATAGAAGTATAATGATGTACACCTGAAGTTTATATAATGTTATAAACCAATGTTACCACAATAAAAAAATCAATTCACACACACATTTTGTTTTAAGAGAAACACTGAGAGAGGGGAGGGAGAGGGGAAGAGGGAGACAGAGAGACAGAGACAGAGAGACCCGAGGCGAGGCGGGAGAGAGTGAGACTTTTCATTTTGCCTGGGAACAGAGCACTTGGGAAAACAGTTTGAAATATTTTCCAGGAAGTGCCTTCCTATTTTCTCTCCACTGCTCTCTAAGTAAATAATCTAAGCCCTATGTCAAGATGTTTGCATAGCTCTAGTGGTTAAGGTTGGTTTATTTAATTAGAGCGATGTTTTCAGGTTGCCACTAGGAGTCGGTGAGACCTCAGCCCTCCCCCCCTCCCACCCTGCGTCAGGGGGCTCACTCACCCCTGACCCTAGAGGCTATTTTTATCCCTTGATCTTGGCATGATTAGTAAAGGCAATTAGACAGTCGGATCAAAGCTCAGGGCCAAGCCGCCCCTTAGATGTTCTCTAACAACCCTGGAAGGGTGTGCAGAAATAAGCCTAGAAGAAATCAAGCATGGCCATGAATAAACATCTGAAAAATGTTAGGAAGACCTCATTCCACCTCTGGAAGAATATTCCGGAAATTAGGAGCAGAAGTACCTCTGGGGAGGGGACCGGTGGCTGGGAGGAAAGGGGACTTCCTCTCGCTGTGTTTTCTGCGTGCCTTTCCCACGCTGTCCACGAGCACGTACATACGACTATGGAGAAACAGTTCTTGAATGTTTAATAAAACACCTCATCTTCTGTCTTAATTCAGCGAGAGATGCTGACTTGCCGCTTTTCTGCAGCAATAAGCTGAAGGCACTGCAGGGGGGCCCTCAAGGCCCACCTCTATTTTCTTGTGGCTTTTTTTTAAATAAAAAAGTGTTATGCATTTCCTTTTTTTAAAAAAGAAGACTTTCTGAAACAGAAGGACCAGTCAATATTTACAGGCTACAGAACAAACCAGACTAACTTAATCTTCCCACTGAACCGCCACTGGGGACGGGGGTGGAGTGCATAGAAGGTTCCAGAGTTGAACACTGCTTCCGCAGCAGGGAAACTCCAAGGAGGAAAGAAGTGCCGAGTCCCGGCCTCCGGGCTGGCTGGCCCCATCACTGCATGGATGAGGAAGGACGCTGGGCTGCACAGCCAGGGGCTGTGAGGGACATCCAGGCTGGAACCCCATCGCTATGCTTTTTATTTATTTATTTATTTTTTCCTCCAAAGCCCCAGTAGATAGTTGTATGTCATAGCTGCACATGCTTCTAGTTGCTGTATGTGGGACGCGGCCTCAGCATGGCTGGAGAAGAGGTGCGTCGGTGCGGGCCCGGGATCCGAACCCGGGCCGCCAGCAGCAGAGCGCGCGCACTTAACCACTAAGCCATGGGGCTGGCCCTTTATAATTTTATTTATTTATGTATTTTTCGCCATGCTTTTTAATACATGAGCTAATGAGCAGCTAAGGCGGGGGGAGAAAGAAGAGGTGTGGGGTTTCAGAAGCAGGTACTTTCTCACTGAAGGCTTCATGGGGAGGGGTTGGCCTGTGCTCGAGGGTGATGGAAAGGCCATGTCTGCTGCATAGGCACTGGGAGCTGTGCCGGGCAGACCAACTGATCTGGCCCAGCATGGACACCTGCTGCAGGCCGGGCATTGCCTGGAAGATCATTCGGGAAGGGGGCAGGTTCAGGCTCTGAGTGCCCCGTCCTGGGGAAGCCACCATGTGGCAGCTGGCAGCTGACCAGAGGGAATGGGTCTGCAGAGCTTGAAGGGAGTCAAACACAGACACAGAGGAGAGCAGAGACAGAGAAAGACAGACACAGAGAGAGATGGAGACACAGAGAGTCAGAGACAGAGAGAGATGGAGACAGAGAGACATAGACAGAAACAAAGAGACAGAGAGAGTCAGAGAGAGAGGGAGGGAGAGACTCGGGGAACGAAGGGGAGCTGCCCTGATCTCCCTCAGAGTGTCCCAGGCGCTAGGCCCCAACCAGAACAAGGCCAGCCTCCCGCCTTGGGTTCCTAGAGAATCCCCTTCCTCGTACCAGGTTCTGTGTACTTGAGTATCTGGGGAGAGAGTTTCTTTTAACCAAAGGTACCTAGATCCAACCCAAAGTTAGAACTGAGGAAGTTGACCGTGTGGGGGAAAGGGAGCCAGCGACAGTGTTCTGAGCACAGGTGGAGGGATGTGAGGGCTGGGGTCGCCCAGCCTCTGTGTGGTGGAAGCCCAGTTGATGAGACCGTGGAAAACCCAGGCACCCAGGAGAGGGATTTGGGTTCTGCTCTGAACAGCGAGCCTGGAGGCCAAAAATTGACCCTCGCACACCTCCAACTACAGGAGCCTAATCCCAGTGCCCCGTGCTGCAGTCTGGAAAAATCCACCGCCACGTGTGCCGGCCCACGCTTTCCACGGCTTCTCCCAACCAGCAACTGAGCACAGCGGGGATGCTGGGGTGGGGCGGGGGTGCAAAATGGGTGAAGGGGTCAAAAGGTACAATCTTCCACTTACAAGATAAATAGGTCCTGGGGATGCTATGTACAGCATGGTGACTGTAGTTAACAATACCGTGTTGTATATTTGAAAGTTGCTAAGAGAGTAGATCCTAAAAGTCCTCATCACAAGAGAAATAAAATTCATAACTGTGTGGTGATGGATGTTAACTAGATTTACTGTGGTGATCATTTCACAATATATGTATATATCAAATCATTATGTTGTACACCTAAAACAAATACAATGTTACATGTCAATTATATCTTAATTTTTTTAATTTTTTTTTTTATTTTTTTTTTATTTTTTTAAAGATTTTATTTATTTTATTTTTTCCCCCCAAAGCCCCAGCAGATAGTTGCATGTCATAGCTGCACATCCTTCTAGTTGCTGTTATGTGGGACTCGGCCTCAGGATGGACGGAGAAGTGGTGCCTCGATGCGCACCCGGGATCCGAACCCGGGCCGCCAGCATTGCAGCGCGCGCACTTAACCACCAAGCCACAGGGCCGGCCCTTAATTTTTTAAATTAAAAAATAAAAAATAATAAAGAAAGAACAGTGAGCATCACCTTGAGGCGGACTGCTGATCTCCCACTCAGGTGGCCCTGCAGCTCCGACCCCGTACTGACGAAAAAGCAGAGAAGAGCCTAAGATATTGACTAGGCCCTTTCCAGAAGTTTGCCCACCTCTGCTACAAACCATTTCCACTCGGCCCTCAGATTCCACGACGCCACCTCTCCTCGTAGGCCCTCTCGATTCTGCTCCTCACCTGAGGGAATCTCATGGTGATCGGATGTGGGAGTTCTGTCCAACCTACGACCTGAGTAACGCAGCCACACATGCTTGTCTGTCTGATCGTGGAGGAATCCCCTGTGAGGGTCAGTGCCACTGATCTTCATGAAAACAGGTCAACTGGCTATCTTGGCAATCCTACATGGTACACATCCTAAACAATGTCAGTCTAGAACATTCTCTCCTAGACAAAATGGAGTATAGTGCATGTGAGATAACTCAGCATAATTGACTACAGACCTTGTTCCATGTGTGGTTACCAAAAAGCCTTGGTCAGGAAGAATATGTAGTTTTACCTAAAGACCCAAGGAAAGGGGGATGTTAGGTCAGTTATGGTGCACTCATATGATGCTATATTATGTGTCATGAATTACGTTGAGGACAGGTTTTCATTGACGTGGGAAATGCCCGTGAATCTTGAGTGATAAAGGTTAGAAAAAATCATATCTCCAAACAAAAGAAAGAAAATACGAAGTCTCTGCAAGGATATTTAGGAAGAAGAAGGGACTTCTTGCATGTGGTCAATCCCTTAGTGGCTCCAAGAATAGCTAATTCCATCCCAAGCCCTCATTATAAAAACCACATTGTGGGCCCATTGTTTGTTATACACCGTGGATTACTACACATCATTGCTTTTAAATTGGTTCCATATTAACCTCAATCCAAAGTTCAGGAATTTGTGAGGTGTCACCCTCATCTCAAGTCAATGTTGTGCCAGGAGAAGTGGAGATAACATCATATCTGGAAGAGCTTTCTGAAGGACACAGACCAATATGGCTTCCGAGGTGTCTTCTGCTCACTATTGAACAAGCCGTCTGCCTTGCTGACTGGCTGTGGCTCTGTCCATATGCTGGTGGCTCTTAAACTCCATCATGCAAAAGAATCAGGAGGGAAGATGGTGAAAAATTGCAGCTTCCCCAGCCCCACCAATCAGAGACTCTGACTCTGCAGGGCTGGGACAGGGAGCAGGGCTCTGTCTGTTGACCAAGCACCCCTGGGGATTCAGATGCTAGTGGCCTAGCTCGCACACCACGAGACACGCTGACAGACTGAACAGCGTGTTCCCAGATTGCAATCTGGATGCGGCTCAATCTGTGTGCATTTCTACCCTTAGAGTCAATCTTCTGGGGACACCACAGCCTGGCCTTGGGTATCCATCACTGATACTGGGGTCATTTGCTCAGACGAGGCCCTCAGCAAAGAAAAGTGACCTCATCCACTGCAAAGTGTGGAATTCCTGAGATTTAACAATAGGCGAATCACTGGGGGTATCTCCAGAGCAACGAATGCAATGCTTGACCAGAGCCTCAAAGAGAAGGACATACACCATCGTTCCTGGCTGGCCACTGGGGTTGCATCGTCTTGACCAGCAGAAACCCAAACGGCATCACGAAAAAAGTTGTTCCCTGTGGTTGGCAGAATAATGGCCTCGAGTCGTCCACGTCCTGACTCCTGCACCTGTGAATATCTTAGGTTATATGGTAAAGAGGAATTAATGACATACATGGAATTAAGGTTGCCAATCAGACGACCTCAAGTAGGGAGAACCGAAAGGGTCCTTAAAAGCACAAGAGACAGGCAGAAGAAGTACGATGATAGAAGCAGGGTCAGGAGATGCTACCCTGGCTTTGAAGATGGAAGAGACCACGAGACAAAGAATGTGGGTGGAAAAGGCCAGCAAGTGGATTCTCCACTAGGGTCCCCAGAAGGAGCCCACCAAGCCAACACCTTGGCTTTAGCCCAGCGAGGCCTGCATTGGACTTCTGAACTACAGAACTGGAAGATAATTAACTTCTGTTGTTTGAAGGCATTAAATTTGTAGTATTTCATTAAGGCAGCAAAAGACAACACATGCAGCCCCCTCGCTCTCCTCGGGATGAGCCTACCAGCTGAGTAACGCAGCCACCCATATGCTGTCTGTCTGATCGTGGAGGAATCCCCTATGAGGGTCAACGCCATCAATTTTCATGAAAGCAGTTCAACTCTGGCTATCTTGGCAATCCTACATGGCACACATCCTAAACAACTTCAGTCTAGAACATTCTCTCCTAGACAAAATGGAGTATAGTGCATGTGAGGTAACTCAGCACAATTGGGCTCCTGAGACAGAGAGGAACGTGGGTGAGGACAAGAGGCCGCCCTCGGTGGATCATTCTGTGTCATGCCCCACATTTGTGTGCTCTGCGTTCATTCCTATCCTTGGCAGTCTCAATGATTTAGGGCAATGTTTGCCTTGAAGCTCTTGTCTGTTGAAGACCTATTTGTTTCTTGCCACTTCTTTATCAACTCAGCACAATAATACCATTTAAATCATTGATGGCAGAAATCCATAACATCCTTCCACGCTTCCCCAGAGCAGACAAACAGGCCTGGGAGGGAAGCAGAGGCGGTATCTTTAAACGTTGATTATGGCCCTTTACACAGTTCAGTCCTGAGGATGCCTTTGAAGTAACTGCGCCCCCTCCCCCACAGGTGAGCAAACAGCTCTAGGGGATCAAGAGACTGAGTGCCGGCAAGTGGCAGAGCCTGGGTGAAGACTCAGGCCCCGCCCACAGTTCCCAGGCCCTGTCAGTCCACGTCCAAGGCCCTGTCAGGCCACGTCCAAGGCCCTGGGCCTTTAATCGACTAACATTTCAGTTCAGTGTTTTAAAAAGTGCTGTTAAAGGACTTGAAAAACATTGTCTGCTGGGTAATTTAGACTCTTCCTCGGCAAATCTTACGTCATCAAAAGTGATAAAGACAACTTCAGATCAATTGGTGTCTGAATCTTCACGAATTCGGTGTAAGGCGACGGGCCTGATGGAAATCCCTCCAGATGTGTAACCAGAAGGCTCGTCTAGGAAAGGCCCTGGCTGTTCTCTGACACAAGTGATTTCCTACTAGAACTTTCTGGCCTGTCAACCAAACACTTCCTGGACATTTCACTAAATGGGGGAGAAAAAAAGCTTTCTTGAGGCAGCTTTCAACTTGACACCAGACAGATCCATGTTCGTTGGCTTCTGCTGCTAAAACGGCCTCACAATGTCACCGCTTCACGTGACTGAGTCCCCAGTAACATCTATGCTCTTTCCACAACAAGAAAACGTGAGATGTTGGCAGGGACTCCGCTCAGCAGGTGAGCAGGGCAGGTTTCTGGCCACAGACAGAGCCCCAAACCCAGTTTACACAACCACAGCCCCCACAGGTCTCTCAGGTGCAGACCCGGTGTCCAGATGGGCTCCCTGGAAGAGTCTTGGCAGTGTTAGATGGAGAATAATTAGAGAGAACGTCCGACCCAGTAACGAAGCCAGGAAAGGCCAGGTGTCGGGTGGATTGGTTTCTCAGCCCTGAGACCCCGGAGCCTGTCACTGAACCTGGAGTAATAGGCCTCTACCTGTACCAGGTGCTCCCTGTCTTACTCATCAGAGAAATGCATATTAAACCAAACGCAGCACCACTACACACCCACGGGAATGCCTGGGTGATTTCCTTGTCTAAATTAGATCCTTAAAGAAAAAATTAAATATGCAAAAGCACAGCCACACTCAAGAGCACAGAAATGGTAATCACGGAAAACGAGCCGTCGGCCTGAACTGCCTTTTAATCACGAAATCCTTTGCAGCTGGTGCCTCATTTGACTTTTACAACGACCCCACGGGTGGCTGTGGAGTGGGCATCCTCAGCTCCGCCTGACGGCCCTGGATGGCTCTGAAACTGGGCTCAAGCCCAAATCTCTCCAGAAACGTAGCTGTAAGGAGGAAACACCAGAATAAAAGGCAGGAGATGCCACTTCTGTCCCTCAACCTCTAGACTTCGCTCCTTCCCACCGTCAAATACACGTCTGATTTGAGTTACGTGTCTACGGCAGACGTGGCAGTAGAACATTGGCTCTCAAACTTGATCGCCTGTCTGTTTAACATACAACATTCCAGACCCTGCACCCAGAGGTTCTGATGACTGCGTCTGAGATGGAACCAGACATCTACGTCTTCAGCGGGACTCGCAGGCACTGCTGGTGCAGGCGGTTCCTGTCTACACCAGGACACTTTGGAGAACAAATGTGACGAGATTAATCATTAAGCCGGGACGACAGCTTACACGGGACTGACGTGTGCAGGATGAGACGGCAGGTCGTGCTGTGGCGGAACACACTCGGGGAACATTCTTCGGAGCGTCACTGGAGGAATGGCTCTGGCTGACCCTTGGGACTGACTCACGCCCATCACAAACATCAGAGGAGGCTTTGTGCTTGGCTATGGATTAAAATGCAGAGACCAGGCATCAGAGTATTGCCCTTCTTTCCCACGCATGGGAGTGATTTTCCAGGGCATGAATTAGCTCAGACAGGCTAATCCTTTTAGGGCTCAGGGTCCATCACTATCTTTATCACCCCATCTGTTTCCAAAAGGAATTTGAAGCAACAGCAAATTTCAGTCACCGTTTATCATTTTTTTTAATTTTATTTATTTTATTTTTTTCACCCAAAGCCTCAGTAGATAGTTGTATGTCATAGCTGCACCTCCTTCTAGTTGCTGTATGTGGGACACGGCCTCAGCATGGCTGGACAAGCGGTGCGTCGGTGCGGGCCCGGGATCCGAACCCGGGCCGCCAGCAGCGGAGCGCGTGCACTTAACCGCTAAGCCACAGGGCCGGCCAGCACCGTTTATCATTCTAGGATGCCATTCTTCCAGTCTCTCTTTTGGGCAACAGTCTCTAATATCTATTCTGCCTGTCTTCCTCCATAAGGAAAGACATGATTTTCAGCTCTTTCTGTGGCCACCTGGAATAAAGATTTCCTCTCCCAGCCTCTCCTGCAGTGAATTGTGGCTATGTCCAAGTTCAGGCCAATTAGATGAAAGTAGAAGTGGCCTGCAAACCTCCCAGGAAATGTTCTTAAAGGCATACTCTTCCTTGTCCTATCTTCCTCCTGGCTGGAACGTGAACCTAACAGCTGGCACTCTGGCAGCTCTCTTGGACCATGAAGTAAACTTGGGAGTGGAAGCCAAGCACGGTGGAACAGTGGACTAAGAAGGAACCAAGTTCCCTGAGCTGAGAGACACTATTCCAGCTGTGGACCTTATGTTTCCAGGCTTCTCGACTGTGAGAGAGACCATCTTCTATCTTTCTCATGCTGCTGCTGCTAGTTGGAGTTCTTTGCTTGCAAGTGTGGGGGAAGAGGGAGAATCACCCTCTGCCCCTTCCCTTAAGGTTCTTATGGCTGGCCAAATAATTAACAAGACAGGTTAGCAGGAGAAAATAATACCAAGTTTAATAACATGTATACATGGGAGAAAGCAGGGACACTGCGTTTCTCAACACAATAGCAGAAATTCTCGTCTTAAATACCATGTTCAGCCAATGAGAAAGGAGGAAGTTGGGGGTCGAGGGGGAGTCAGTTACAGGAGATTACCACTAAAGCACTGTAAACAAGAGTAAGGTTATTACACAGATTTAAGGCCTCACCTTCCACATTGACAAGTTTCTAGAAATGAGGCCATCCCCTCCCTCTTCCCAATACAGAGAGGGAGATACCTTTACAAATGGAGATTTCCCTTATAAATGTAAATGTTTGTCTGGCAGCTCCTCGCAGGGCCATCCAGAGAATGTGGCCAGAGAGGCAGAACTTCCGATAAGATGGGCTTGTTGGTGTCTTTTCTATTGTAACATCTATTTTACATTATGTTACAGCCATCAGATAGAAGATCTGTTCCAGGAAGGATTTATTATGTCAAATTCTTTAGGCAGTTGGTGGGGGAGGTCAAATGTCCATCAGAGAAAACAATCAAGGTAAAGAGATATATTTCAGGGTGGCCAAATCTTGATCTCCCACACAAGCATAGCTTATTCTAACAGATTTAGAATTTTACCTTTCCCTCCTCTCTCAGTCAATTTTGGGGAGAAGGACAGAAAATCAGGGGTGATGCTGGGGGTATAGGGAAATCTGGAAGTAGTTAGGGGAGGAGATCCACTGGTGGCAGTTCCTTAGAATTTCCTTGTATATTTCCTCTTGATTCGATTCATCAGTTATTTATTTGGCATCTTTTATATAAGTAGGATAACTTGAGATGAAAGCACTTTACAAACATAAAGCTTTTTGAAATATATCTCTTTGTTTCTCTCAAGGCTTTGTGGGGTGGGCATGGCAGTTACTGTGAACCCACAAATGGGTAAGAAAAGGAGAACAGAGAGAAGTGACTTGCTCAGCACTACGCGGCTTCTGCACACTCAACGTCACGCCATCCATCTGGAGAACACGAGAGACGCACCATTTGAAGGAACAAACAATCTCCGGCATCTGTTTCTGCCCCACCTGCAGCGATGTGCGACTATGGCCGTGTCTGCTACAGGTGTGGTCACACCCAGCCTTGTCATCCCCTCGAACTCCCCTATCCCTGAAGACACCAATTCTGACTTCCACCTCATCAGAGCCACTTCTCTATTTATAGGCTCCCAGCGGCCCACCCACCTCTCACCCTAGTGGCCCCCACACCACCTCTCAGCTTAGCCACCCCCACCCCAGCATCTCACTCAATATTGCTCCTCAAAAAATTAAAAATAGAACTACCATATGATCCTGCATTCCCACTTCTGGGTACGTACACAGAAGAATTGAAAGCGAGGTCTCAAGCAGATATTTGTACACCCACGTTCATGGCAGCATTAGTCATAACAGCCAAGAGGTGATAACAACCCAAGTGCCCATTGATGGATGAATGGATAGACAAAATGTGGTACATACATACAGTGGAATAATATTCAGCCTTAAAAAGGAAGCAATCCTGACACACACTACAACATGGATGGAACTTGAGGACATTATGCTAAGTGAAATAAGCCAAATACTGTATAATTCCACACATATGAGGTCCCTAGAACAGTCAAATTCAAAGAAACAGAAAGTAGGATGGTGGGTGCCAGGGGACAGGGAGGGAGATGGGGAGCTAGTGTTCAACGGTGACAGAGTTTCAGTTTGGGAAGATGAGAAAGTTCTGGAGATGGATGGTGGTGATGGCTGCACAACAGTGTGAATGTACTTAATACCACTGGACTGGACCCTTAAAAGTAGTTAAGTTGGTAAATTTTATATTATGTATATTTTACCACAATTTAAAAAAAAAACCTTAAACTAATCTCTCTCCCCTCCAGACGTGATCCTTGCCTACGCTGCTGACCTCACTGGACGGCACCACCCTGCCCCTGGTTCCTCAGCCCAGGGGTCGGTTATCCCAGACATGCCGCCTCACTCACCCATATCCAGCTGGTCACCAGGTCCCCACGTCACGTCCAGCCTCCCGGGAGCTGCCATGCTGTCCCCTCCGTGCGTGGTACAGCTTCCTCCCCTCCTCACCCAGACTACACAAGAGCCCAGCTGGCCCCTGTCTGCCGCCTGCAGGCTATTTGCCACGAAGTCCTCTCTAGAACTTGCTAATGTTACCATTTTCCCTCCTGCTGAAAATCCTGCCGCAGCCTGCCGGGCGCCCTGCAGCTCAGCCTATCGCTGCTCTCCCCTCCCAGAAAGCGCCCCCCTCCCTCGTCTTTGTGTCTGGCACCTGCTCTGCCTTCTGCCCAGAATGCCATTTCTCTCTCACGTCAACTCCTTGATCCCTGAAAGCATCGCTGACCCAGAAAGTCCTGGAGCTCCCCGACACCCTCCCAAGAGGATAGGCCAGCCCTGGCCCGCGCCCACAGCTTCCTCGGCCTGCCTCCATCAGCATACAGTCATCGCCGGTCTCTGCAGAGCAAGGCCTTGGAGGCAGGGGCTGAGTCTTGCCTCCCATGTTCCTACCACCTGGGAGGTACACAGGGGCCTCTGACACCTGCTGGTTGAAGAAGTGAGAGAGGAGGGAGGGGGGAATGCCAGTGATTGCACACCATCATTGCTCTTTTCTCATTTGGGAAGTCCCAGACAAGGTCTGCACACCTGAGGCCGTGCAGTGGGCCAGGAGCTTCCTCACAAATACGGATCTTTCTCACGTGACTGAAATTTACTAGCTTCAGAGACCTAATGTGCTCTTAAAACTTAAAAGCCAATCTTGATATTGAGCATTAAGAAAGCACATTAATTTATAAAGCCAAAGGGAGTGGCTTGGACAACAAGAATCTAACTAAAAAGATCTCTGTGCAATGCTCCTTTGAAAAACGTTAAAGGGGATACTGTTATTGATCTGTTCTCGTGTACTTAACAACATTGTTGAGCACTTAGTGTATGCCGGGGCAGAGGAGACTGAGGGCAGGCTCCTGACTCAGGGCACTGATGGCGCCTCCACGAAGGGAAACGGCCTTCCTCCTTCTGTAGATGTCTGCTACATGCCTCTGCGTCCCACACATCCTTCCGGAATCCGGGAATACTCCAGCGATGACAACAGAGTCCTCGCTATCCAAGAGTTTACATGCATGGAGGAAGTAAGACGGTTAAAATGAGGTTAGATAAATCAAGCAGCACAGTTGCAGGCGGTAATTAGTGATGTGAATCAGGCTAGTGAGCAGAGAGGGGAAGAGGAGGCCATTGGAGCAAAGGACCTCTGAGCGAGAACTAAATGACGGGGCAAAACACGGCCAGAGGCAGGAGGAAGGCAGCACTGACCTTCCCGAGTCTGAGGGGGCTGTCTACCACGCTGAGGGCTTTGGGATTTATCCTGGGGGGCAGGATGTCAGAGGGCTTAGGGCAGGGCCATGGCAGCATCTGACTTTTGTTTGAAAAGCTCACCATGGCTGCTCTGTGCAAAACTGAGGGTCAGAAAAGAGCTAAAGAGGGAGCCCCTGAGAGGCTGCCACAGCTCCAGGCGAGAGGCGGCGGGAGTGTGGGTTCAGGTCAGGAGAAGCAGCTGATCTGGAATGTGTTTGAAGAAAGAGACAGCCTTGCTGATTGGTTTGGATATGCGGGGTGAGGGGCACGGAAGAATCAAGGACGCTTTCCAGGTGACGACTGGGCAAAGTGGGGTGCCATTTATTCGGATGTGAAAACCCAGGGAAGGCTCAATATGGGGAAAAACAACATTCCGTTGTGCACGTGTAAAGTGCAAGAGGCGTGCGTACTGCACATCAGGCTGAGACGCCCAGTCGCTAGTTAGATACTCAAGACTGGAGTTCCGGGCAGAGGTGGGGGCTGGGGACAATGTGAAGATGGCAGTAAAGCCTCAGAAGAGACGAGACCACAGCAAGGAGCGTGGTAGCTGACCGTGGGCCTGGTGGTGAGGGGCCGGCACACAGGGCAGGAGCACGGGCCGCTGGCAGTCAGAAATACAGATGAGTGGCATTTGGATTCTGTCAAAAGGATGCACAAGATTTTTAACAAGTGAAGGAAGGACAAGGCATTCCAGGCGTTGGAGGACTGACCACGAGCTGAGACAGGAAGATGGAAAAGTACCCGCCATGGTATAAAAACACTTGCAGGTTTAGCAGGCCTGGGATGGGGGCAGGCGAGGAGAAGGAAGGCCGGTAAGACCTGAGGCCGGACGTGAAGGGATTGCTTCCACAGGCGGCGGAGCCAGCAAAGTCTCTGCTTTTTGCTTTTTAACAGATCCAAGAAAACGGTGGATTTGTTACCTTCTTATTCAAAGATCTCTGGTTCTGTGTTTGACTCTTGAAAACTCAAAGATCAATGCATACAGACACACAGACACACCCCACCAGAAGCTTCGACATACTTGTAAATTCTCGAGATGTGCTGTGTAAAGGAGCACACACGTGCTATTCCCACGGGTGTGCGTCACAGGCCAGACTCCGGGCCCGGGTCAAGTGTCAGCACTGCCACGTGACGTGGGTCCAGTTCCTCACCCACACCGTGCTTCAGACTCTCCCCTGTAAACGGGGTAACAGCCTCCCTCACAGGGAGGAAGGGCCTGTGAGGGCTGGTCAACACCCGGCCCCATTCAGCTTTGGGCTCCCGTCCACCCCAGGACGGGAACCTTGGCGCTTGGAGTCTGCTCTTCGAGAACTGCTTTTGTTTTGGCAGACCGGAACAATGGATTGACAAGTCACGGCCGATGCCTCTCGATCTACGAAGTTTCCATCCATCCGCCTGCCCGCCCCCGCATGCGGTGCCAAGACGGCGCCGGAGGAAGCGGGCGAGGTCTCCGCCTGGAAGGGACGTGCAGCATCTTGGCGATACTTTGTGAAGAACGGGGTGATGCCGGTGGGTGTGACCGTCCATTAACTATTCTTATTCAAGAGGTGTCATGATGTGCGGCTCAACCTATGTCAAGAATTTTAACGAGAAGCACGTCGAAAAATTTGAGGACCTCAAGGGCAAACAACAAAAGAATCGTGCTCTTCCAAGTCAGGGCTCTGAAAGTCAAACACAGGCTTTTCACCTGCACGAGTTTTTCAGCCCCGACGGGGGATTTGATTACCACAGGCAGGGAAGGGGCTAGAAGGAGCCCCGCAGCCCTGCCCGTCCGCCTCCTTCCCAGCCCGGGCCTCTCTCCTTCCTGCCACTCAAGATGGAAGATGATGAATCTCCTCATGACTTCGCAGCTACCTGGCCCAGCCTGAGGCCACCCAGGCACACTTAGCAAACGGGTCGTCCTTTACCGCTGCGCACACTCTGAGGTGCCACCTGGAAAGGAAGGCAGGAGGCGAGGGGCCAATCACGGGAATAGAATACAGGTGTCACTCTGATGCCTCCCGGAGAGGCCCAGCTCTTCAGTCTCTGACAACTGCCGCAGCCGTGATGCACAGGTAATGGTTTTTACCAGCCCGCTAAAGCCTGCACACACTCGAGTCTGTCCACCTGTGTGAGCCAGCGCCGGGATTCAGGAAATGGGGAAGGAGCGCAGAGGAGGATGGGAGGATGGAGCCACTGCAGGACAGCACCCGCTTGGGGAGGGGCCCTGAGTGAGGGGACCCCAAAGCCCAACCCCGTGGGCCCAACCTCCGCATCGCCCAAGATCCCACGGGCAGGTGGCAAGGAGGGAGGCCTGGCTTCTGTCCCTGTGTATCAAAGGCCATTTCTCCCCTCTGGCCCGTCTCCCCAGCTGTGTGTCCCTTCCAGATGTCATATTCTGGGATGCTACGATCCTCATGACAGTAGCGTCAGGCCCTAGGAGAGGCTAGCTGGGAAACCCACGTGGCTGCCCCACCCCTGCCCCGGCCTGGAGGAGCTCCTTCAAGTCCTGCCCCTCATGCCGAACTTTCCCCAGCCACCAGGAACCTTCCATCGGGCTGCTCCCCCCTTAGCACTTGTTTATCAGCTCTCCCCTCATCTGGTCGGGGTGCTGGAGCTTTAGGATCACAACACCTCGGAGTTTCTTGGGCGCTCCAGGAGCCCTCCTCTAACACCTGGTCTAGGTGGAGGACTCTGAGGCCCGCAGGGCGGCTGATGGGCCCAGGGTCCCACTCCTTCCCAGTGGCGGATTCTGGGCTCGTCTGATGCGGGCTCCTCTGCTATCTGGTGGGGGGCGCCATCCCTTCGTCCACTCCATGAGTGCATTCCGAGCCTCTTGTGTGCGGGGCCCTGAAGGTGCAGAGGTCAGCGAGGCAGCGCCTTATCACCTCATGGGGAGACAGACCAGAAAAGAGAGGCCGCAGACCAGTGAGGCCATGAGGACAAGAGGCCGCCGAGGATAACTAACCCCGGCTTCTGGGGCTGCCGTGGGGCGGGACAGCTTCCCTGAGAGGACAAAATCCAGCCTGGGAACCAGAGGGTAATAAATGCACTCTAGCCCCAGTTTGAAGGAGTGGTGAGAGGTAGGGCTGGAGGAGGCCCCCGCGGAGCTGCTGTTCTCACGGAGCTGACAGCTTATCTCTGAAACGTTCATGTGCAAGGACGACGCTGGGACACAAGCGCCCTGAGATGCTGGCGCATTCGTGAAGATCAACCAATGCCTACTGTGTGCAGACGTCAGGCTGGGCCTTCGAGTGGCGCATTTGTTTGCTGGGGTGGTCATCACCACGTTCCCTGGCGGGAGGCTTCAACAGCAAACACATATTTCCTCACAGTCCTGGAGGCTGGAAGTCCGAGATCAAGGTGTCGGCAGGGCTGGTTCCTCCTGAGGCCTCTCTCCTTGGCTTGCAGATGGCCACCTTCTCCCTGTGTCCTCACATGATCATCCCTCTGTGAGTGTCTGTGGCCTTGTCTTCTCTTCTTATAAAGACACCAGTCAGATTGGATCAGGGCCCAGCCATATGGCCTCTTTTAACTTTAATCACCTCTTTAAAGGCCCCAGTTCCAAATACAGTCACATCCAAGGTCCTGGGGTCAGGACTTCAACATGTGAATTTGGGGTGGGGGGGCACAGTTCATCCCCTAACAGGTGTTATATCATTTTAATCTGCCCAGAAACCCTGTAAAGCCTTCAAGCTTGATTGTCTAGTGCCCAAATCCCTACAGCCAGAAGTGACAGAGCCAGGGTTCCCGAAGACACCTCTTCCCCCCAAGTCCAGAGCACCCAAAGGCCATGTCCTGGCAGAAGTCCAAAACCTGCTGAGTAAGATGCTTATCGGGTTCCGTGTGCTCAGTGCCTTGCGAGGTGCTAAGGAGAATACAAACAACCCGGGAATGGCCCCTCGCCTCAGGCCTTGCCTTGTTGCTGGGAGTGATCTAACACTTGGGGACCAGTGAAAGCACTGCTCCCCCATCTCCCCTGAAAGCACACACCTCTTCTCCCTGGAAACAACTCAACCACTTGGCTCCAAGGAGCTGAAAGACCCCACTCCAGCTCTGGCAATCGCTGGCCGGCCAAGGCTGGGCATCTGTCATGGCTGGCCAGTGGTAGTACCTCCTCCCTCAGGAAAAATTCCCTGGTCCAGGGTTGACCAGACACAAGCTGGACCAATCAGAGCCCTCCCCAAGTGTTAGAACTTGTCATAGAGAGCCGGTTTTGTCCCCTTCTTCGTGGCAAGACAGGGAGACATGAGTGGCCTTGTTTCCTGCCATGTAGAAAAGGCAGTCAGAGAGTCAGGCCAAGCATGGGAGACAGGTGGATGGAGGACTAGACACAGCGGGAAGAGAGCTCTGGCCTCTGGGATGTTATTCCTGTTGTCTCTGAGGGCAGTTGTAGCCCTGCCTTTCCTGGAGTTACATTAATCTTCCAAGAAGTTTCCCCTCCAACCAACATTATTTGAGTTGGAGTTCTTTTATTTACACCCGAAAGAATTCTCATGAATACATGTCTTCCCCCAGGTACAACCAGAGGTAAAATGATTGTGTATGATTTTTTTAGGTGGTGCTGTACCTCGCTGTGTCCTTCAGGGTCTCTTATGTTCCTCAAAGCCCTCCTGGGAAGCTAAGCTGCAAGGGGCGCCCTTTGCCCAGGCCTCCAGACCTGCCACCAGGTCATCAGAGTGCAGCGGGGAGGTGGGCAATCGGTGTCTGCAGACCCCGACGACCACCATGTTCGCCAACAGGAGGTAGAGTCATCTTGAGAGATGTAGGACCTGGATACACAACCCACGTTCAAGGGAGTCCACTCCAGGTGTCGGTTATGGGCTGGGTTGTGGGCAGTCATGGTTAGAGACTCTGGGCTTCCCAGCACTGGGTTCTTCTACCGAGTATGGTCTTTGCTCCTGTTATGAGTTGAATTGTGTCCTCCCTCAGAGTTCCTATGTTGAAGTCCAAACTCCCAGAACCTCAGAATGTGACCTTATCTGGAAATAGGGTCATTGAAGATGTATTTAGTCAAGAAGAGAGTCAAGAGAGTCAAGTCACGTAGATTCCTAATCCAATACAACTGCTGTCCTCATAAAAAGACTGTCATGTGAAGAGAAAGGGATGTGCACAGAGGGAAGACAACGTGTAGACTCAGAGAAATGCCATCTACCAGCCAAGGAACAGCCAAGATTGCCAGCAGCCACCAGCAGCTGGTGGAGAGGCCTGGAACAGATTGTCCCTCTCAGCCTCGGAAGGAACCAGCCCCGATGACCCCTTGATCTTGGACTTCCAGCCTCCAGAGCTGTGAAGCGGTAGTTTATGGGGTTTCAGCCGCTCTGTAGGTGGTAATTTGTTAAGGTCGCCCTGGCCAACTAGTGCAGCTCCCATGTCAAGCGCCCCAGGTCTGGGGTCAAGGGTCTCATTCGTGATAGGATCTAGGAGGCTGGAAGAAGTCTCTCCCCCGCCACTGTGCACCTGGAGGGAAGCGGCACAGGACAAGCAGTTTTAGAGGAGAGTGGGTGGGGTGCCCACAGGAAAGGAAGGATCATGAGACTGTGCAGGTGGGACATCGCGGTGAGGGCGAAGGCTTTGGCTGCCTTAGAGGGAACGGCAGTAGAAGTCATGAAAAATATCGAAAGGAGAGAGAGGGAGGGATTCCAGTCTGGGAGGCGTAGCCTGTCTTATTCTCCTTCCTTCTGTGGCCTCAGGGTGGAGCCAGGGTGACCCAGCTGCAGGCTCAGAGAAGCCCAGGCGCTAATCCTGCGCCCAAACCAAGAGCCAACCTGCAGCAAACACACCACTGTTCCAAGGTCTCCCCAGCGTCTATGCCCTCCCCCATGGCACCCCGGGCACTCGGCACTCAGCACTGGCACTCGGTGTTCCCAGTTCACTGTGGATTTGCAGGGTGGGGAGAGCAGAGCTGACCATTGCTTTTCTCAGGGTCAGCCAAGTCTCATGACAAAAGATGGTGTGACTTTCCAGAATGGCACAACCTTCCGGAGGGGGTGTTCCTCCTTTGCACCCAGTGACAGCCAAGTTTCCAAAAAACATTCTGTTTCCACACTTGGCTCACCAGAGTAGGGGAGCATTACACAACTGAAAGCAAATAGGAATAAGCCACTCACTCTCAGCCCTGGAAATCGGGGCTAACAAAGGGGCAATGAGGGAACACGGGCATTGGGCACATTTAAAAATTATCTGCAGATCTCCAGGGTCAGGAGGACAAACACCCACAACTCAGAAGGCTGGTTGCGCCCAGCTCCTGCATCAAGAGCAGAGCCGGGAGGCAAAGGAGCCCTTGCGGAGGAAGAATGAGTCACATGTTCGCTCTGCAAATAGCGTTTGGAAAACAAGGCTGGGACTCGGAAATCCTAGAAGGCGAACACGCACTGGTGCAGTGGGCTTGCGTTTGTACTGAGTGGGCTTCACTAGGAGACACTGAAAGATGGAGGAAGTTCCCTCCAACGACGAACTGTTAACACAGTGGGAGGAAGAGAGGTTTTGGCAATACCGTCCTAAAGATCTAAAGATGTGCGCTCTCCAATAACGCTTTCACCAGCAGCCTTGGGCAGGAGTGTCACCTTTGTGCTTCGATCCCCAGCCTTTACCCTGCACGGGCAGTAACGTGTCCGTTCGCTGTGGCTGCTGAGAAGCCACTGACAGGACAGGGATGAGAGGCGGTAACAAAGCTGTCACAGCGAACCCAGAGCAGTAGCAGAATTAATTTTTCCTTCATTAGTAATACCCTAATTTGCGTGATTAATATGTCATAGTCGATAAACACAGACGGGTACGAATAAAATCACTGAACAAAAATGCCACCTGCTGAGCAAAGAGAATAAGACAAATAAAAGACTTGACACAGCTAAACGAGCAGGAAATGCTGCATTTCCCTAAAACAATGTTCGAAATGCTTGAAATATCACCATTACTGAGACAACGGGTTGAGGAATGCGGAGACAAGCATTCCAGACGTTTCCATGAAGGATGAGCTCTGGGGTAGTCACAACTCTGGAGGGTTGCCATAGGACAATTTCAAAAATCCCAGACAAGTCCAACTCCTGCCTGCTCGCTGGGCTCCTTCCTCACCTGGCCCTCCTTCCCACGCGGGCCGCAGGCTATGGGGTGGAACACGCCAGGCCAAAGTGGTGCCCCCATCAGCCCGGGCCCACTCCTCCCTCCAGCGGCAAGCCTCAGAGATTTCTGGCCAGAACTGGGGGCAGGACTGTTGCCAAGGTCACAAGCCACTGCAGGGAAGAGGGGAGGATGGAACTGAAAGGACCCTAAAAGGGCCTCAGACGTGCGGGCCAGACCCTTCGTGGACACTGGCCCAGTGTCAGGGGCAGGGCTGGGAGCTGGGGAGAAATTCATACGAGGGTCCTGGGTGCAGACAACAGCCTGAAATGCTGGAAGGCGGAGCGGCCATGGTGGAGGGAGGCCTGTCCAACAGAATTTCTGCAATGATAGGAATGTTGTAGATCTACGATGTCCAGGGCAGCAGCCACTGACGAGCCACATGTGGACTGAGCACTTGAAATGTGGCTAGGGTGATTCAGGAACTGAATTGTCTATTTCATTACCCTTTAATTAGTGTAAATCTAAAGAGCCCATGTGGCTGGCGGCCGCTGTCCTGGACAGGACCCAGAGGGCCATTCCTGCACTAGAAATGAAGGCAGTGGAGGGTCCCTCAGCCCTTTCCTGGCTGTGTGACCTCGAGCGATGCATTTAGCCTCTGGATTTCTTTGAGGCATAAGGGGATTGGATTAGCTGATCCCTGGGGTCCACATTCTGTGTCCTGACAAATAACTGACCCACATGCTCTGTTCATATTTACCATCGTTCCAAACCTTCGCTGACTCTCCCCTGCTTACCAAAAATTGCCTCCTGACATGATTCAAGGTCCTCACAACTTGCCCCCTAACTTTCCAGGTACATCTCCTGCATCCACCCAGCCACGCCAGGTGCCTCCTGACTGTGCCTTTTTTCCCCCCGTCCCCATTGTTCCTCATTGCCCTCCCTAGTCCTGTCAGCAGATCGGCCTAAGTGGGAGCCCCACCACCTCCTCGACCCAGAGCGAGCCTCACGCAGCCTCTGGCAGTGGTTTGTGGCCCTGGCTGATTTAACCCTTGTTACCGTTTACTAGCAACAATGTGGCAACATTGTGGCATCAGCACAACAACACCAGCAGCTCCCAAGAGCAAGTGAGCCCACGGCAGCCTGGGCGCAGGCAGGCAGAGGTCTGGGAAGTTGGACAGAGGCCAGTGGGAAGCCCGGCCTCACCACCAAGCAGCGGGGTGGCCTCGGGAAGCTACTGACCCTCTTGAACTCTCAGTTCCTCGTCTGGATGTGAGGACAGCAGTACCTTCCCCTTAGGGTTGATGGGAGCTTGCTTGACCTCGGGGCCTGAGCTCCTTGCACAGGGCTGTGCTCAGTGGATACTCAACCCGTGTGGGCCTCCCTTTCACCCCAAAGGACAGTCCCCTTCCTCTGCTCTCCACCTGCTCACCGCAGATGATGAAAAACTACTACCGATTAGGAGAGGTTTTTAATTCATAAGAAATAATATCTCAAGTGGTTTTATTTCAGCCTTGTTTACTGAACTGGAACCGAACTTATGGTGGAATAGCATTGTAAGACTGCTTCCCCTACTTGCTCATTTCTGTTTTGTATTCTCTCTGCCTAACCACTGTTCTTCAGTTTTCCATCTTCCTCATCTTAAAAGAAGAAGAAGAAGAGGAAGGAGCAGGAGGAGAAGGGGGAGGAGGAGGGGAGGGAGGGGAAGGAAGAAAAGAAGCAAGATGAAGTCAGGTGTTCTGGAAGAGTTTGCAACCGCTCACATGTGAAGGGCGATGAAATGGGCTGCAGCGGGACATTCATGACCCCTGATCTCCTTCCTAGCCCCCAGGCGCAACTGTGTCTAACTGTTTGCAATCTGTCCCAACGGCCCAGCCGCAGCGAAGGCTCAGAGACATTTAGACAGAAGTCCAACAGTCCACAGCATTAGCACAAAACCCATCCATGTGGTTGTATCTCACTTTGAGTTCCTTCCCTTTATTTCTGTAACAGGATCTATAGGAAGCGTCAATTAACTAATTGAGAGAATTCTATGCCTAGAGGGACTATTTATTCTCCATTGTGTTGTGTCTTCACTTTCATGATGTCTTCTGTTTTCCTGCTAAGTTCCATGACACCTGCACCTGTGATCGGGCATAAACAACCACGTGGATACTGTTTTGACTGAGGCCTTAAAGGCACTCTACATAAACCAGATAAAATGTGGGGTTCAGATGGCCCATTCTCTGCCTAAATTCGCATTCAAAAACCCAAAGTCCAGAACCCAAACATAATGTAAAAGGAATTCCAATCTCTTCTTTACAGCTCTCGGAAGTTAGATTTCTTTCTAACCTACAGCAGCAGGCCTTCACGACCCGACTGGGCCCACTGCCATGCCCTTGAGCAGGTCACAGTGGAGCCCACAGCTCCCCCTGTCCAGACCTAGACCCCTCTCTTCACTGTCTCTGCCTCTCCCACTTTCCCAGCACCGTCCAACAGAAATACATCACCAGCTGCATGGGGAAATTTCAATTTTCTCATAGACATGTTTAAAAAAGTAAAAAGAAATAGGTGAAATCAATTTTAGTATTATGTGCTATTTACCCAATAGATCCAAAATATTCTCTCACTGTATAATAAAAAACATTTAGATTACTTACATGATATTTTATATTATTTTTTTTCACACTAGGTCCTTGAAATCCCGTGTACATTTTACACTCTACACTCATCTCAGTTTGGACTGGCCACATTTCAAGCACCCAAAAGCCACATGCAGCTGCCATATTGGACATGCAGCTCTAGTCCATTTGCCTGGTTGTTATGGACTGAATGTTTGTGTTTGTCTGTTGAAGCCACAACCCAATGTGATGGTATATGGAGATGGGCCTTTGGGAGGTGATCAAGGTTAGATGAGGTCACAAGGATGGGCCCTCCCCATTCACCCCACATCTCTCTCTCTCTGTCTCTGCCATGTGAGGATACAGTGAGAAGGTGGCCATCTACAAGTCAGGAAGAGGGTTCTCACCAGAACCTGGACATGCTGGCACCCTGATCTCAGACTTCCAGCCTCCAGAACAGTGAGGAATAAATGTCTGTTCCGTAAGCCTCCTGTTCAGTGCTTTCTGTTAGGGCAGCCCAAGCTGACTGAGACACTGGTTCTCCAGGACAAAAGTCCCCAAATGGTCAGCAAAACAGAACTCTCCCTAGAGGGCCGGGGCTGAAAGCAGCAGGAGCAAGGGGGACGAGGCTGAGGGCCCTGGAGACCTGCACTGGTCATCCGCCTGGGCGTCACGATGCTCCAGGTAAGCAACTGTGCTCAGCGTTGCGCAGCTTGCAGTTTAGTGGGGAAGACAGGACAGTAACCCTCCTTTGCATCTTGTTTCACTATCCAACCCACCGCACGTTTGGGTAAAAAGTGACAAGAGCTCTACAGAGAAGTACGTCTGTAACCGAGAGGCGGAAACGAGCGCTGAGACGTCCAGGTGGAAGCGGAATCATTCAGGGTCAGGCAGAGGGGACCCACTGCTTCTCTCTCTGCTGCTGACAACCTAGAAGGTTAGATTTTGTTGTTGTTGTTGTTGTTGTTGAAAGGCCGTCTACCAACACAGGCAAGACTTGTGTCTGCAGGCAGGGGTCGGTCTGGCGTCTGATGTTGCTTCTCTTGTGGCTTCGCCACTACCCACTGTTTCAGGGGGGTCCCTGGGTCGCATGTTAATGTGTTCCATATGTTTCCAGATGCTACCTTTTCCTACTGATAAAACATCAAAGAATTAAAGGAAAAAACAAAGATGCAAGGCCCTGGAACCACTGAAAAATTAATTGCTTAGTTTTGACCTAAGTGACAGAAAAGTCCCAAACTTCCTCAAGCTTAGGATTTTAAGTGTAAAAAAGGAAACCTGGCGAATTTAGAAAACACTTGCCTCAAATTAGCATCCTCAGCCATTGCACCAGTGGCTTCTACAGACCAGGTTAATCCATGCCAAGGGACTCCCACACTTCTGGATTCGTACAAATAAAAGAAAATGATTAACCAAAATAATTGGAAATGCAGGAAAAGGTACAGGAAAAGTCCTGGGGTAAAAAGATAGGACCCTGGGATTAATCTGAGCACGCTCTGAAATATCTAATGTACAGTCTCTGTGTTTTCATTGGCACGGGAGACTGAGAACTTGAACCTGCCTCCGTGGCAATGATGACAGAGTAAAAGCCAGTACATCCAGGCTAACCCTTAATACCCCGACAGGACTTAAAACCACCCCTGAAACTTTGGAGGAAGCAGGCATAAGCCAATCTGAGCAGAGTAGACAAGAGTAAGTTTAGAAGAGGAAAAATATTATAAATTATGCAAAAGTTCTCCTGGAGACTTGACCAGCCATGAGGCAGGGAATAGCACCACTGATCTGAAAGCAATCCAGGAGGAGCTGCCAAGAGGCTAAACCACAGAAAAAGAATCTGGCCACAGGGCCTGGGCGAGGCTGGAAGAACAAGTTGAGCCATCCAGCAACTGCGTGGGCACAGAATAATCCAGCTGTGCTGTTCAAGAAAAGCTCTACCGTCTTCCCCAGTAGGTCCTAGCAAGGATCCACCCAGGCTATGTAGATTTGACTCAACGGGGTCCAGCCCGACTGTCTCAACATTGGGTCTGCAGCCTTGGGACTGGGCCATCTATGTGTGGGCCAGCTCGTGAGGTTTGTCCGTCTGGTGCCCCTTGAGGCCTCTTTCTGGATCCTCACCCTTAAAGCGTCTTCTCTCTGCCTGAGGCCCCGTGGCCATCATGTGCTTCTGTGGCTGTCCCCAGGCCTGTCCCCTCCCTCCACACGTCCCTCCCATGGCATGAGCACACCCCTGCTCTGACTTGATCACACTGACTTGCCTCAAGTCTCCCCAGAGGCTTCACTAGAGAGCCATCCTTCATGGTAGGCAACAGTTTTCCTTTTTATTAGGGATCTTTTAGAGACACTGTGCCTTAATCCAAAAGATGGTCCCTAATGCTGTGAACTTCAGGCAGGTAACAGGTCCAGTGGTGGAAACTACTTTAGAATAAGTAGACTCCTTGGATTCCTTCAAGTCTCAGTATAAGACTGGCCCTGCCCAGGGTATAGATCCAGTTGAGCAAAGAATTTGGATAATTCAAGCTGAAAAATGTTCATGTCAATTACGTGAATATTTCATCTTAAACTTTTGTTTATACCATAAGTATTTTTTTCTGATTACAAAAGTAATGCAACGACATTGTAAGCAGTTGAAACACTTGTTATATATTTTTAAAAAGTTTGTGGAAGTGTTCTTTAAATTCACTCCAAGAAATACAGCCTGAATTTATATTAATATTCTTCTAGACCTTTCTCTGCACGTGTGTGTCTACCCATATATGTATACACACATTTACAGATGGATGGGCAGATAGATGGATATAGACATATATACAGAATATGTTACATATATGTATAATTATAAGGAAAACGTCCCAAGTCCCAGTTTTCCAGGTCACTATTCTATTTTCCTTCACTGTGTCAATGCCAACCAGGGCATCCCACCTGTGCTGGAGGCAGAGGGATGGATGGGGTCGCTTGGGGACAAATGGAGACAGATGTCCTTCTGTTGCCCAAGGTGTCATGGGGCTATAGCAGGTGGCAGATTCCCCGCACAGCAAAGAGGTCTCTCACTTGGTGATATAGGTGGACCCGGCTCTCATCAGAGTGATCATAATCTTTTCTCAGGGTATATGGCATCTGTTCCCACACCATTAATCTTATTAGAGGGTAGTGAGCTGAAACACCTGAGCCAAAGAGCTCGTCTAGACTGTCAGGCTAGGGCCGCAGGACCCTGCAGCTCCCTTGTCCATCCATAACTTTGTTTGCGTTCCTTGTACCAAAAGCACCGCCTTCAGTTCTAGTGCAGACTCACTGACATAGGAGTTTTCCCGTAAACCCCTCCTGGTCCCAAGGACCCTTCTCTGACCTAAAGGAAGCGTCACTGAAGTGTGTGTAGGGTGAATGGAATCACCCAGTGACCCCTGTCTGCAGCTCACTCCCAGGTCCCCTGCATTCTCCCCATGTCCCTCCCAGCTCAAACCTCTGCTGTTGAGGTGTACAGCAGGGCGAGGGTGGGTCACGACTGCCACTGCTGCCCAAGAGAGCGTGCAGGGAGCCTCAGAGTCACTGGTGGAGGCGGCTCCTACTTGGAGAGCGTCTGTCTGGAGGAGACTGCCGGCTCTGTATTGTTGAGGGTTGGCATTGGCTCTGTTTTGATAGAGGAACATTCAAGTGTTGCACCTACTGCATGATCAGCAAGGCAGCCAGGAGGGTCTCAGCACGTGAGTGAGCCCCAAACCGTCCACCCACACCCCTAGGACATCGGGCTTGCTGCGCCGTCTTCCCCCTTCTGGCGGGCTGGATTCCAGTGTGGCCGAGGCCCAGCTTGGCACACACAGAGCACTGTAGCACTGCTGGGGGCAGATCAGTGGCCTGGAAGGAAACTGAGTTCCTGAAAGACGGTGAGGACCAGAGCCCCCCGACCTGGACCACTCCCCCGGCTGCTGTTGTGTGAGACAGAAACACCACCCTGCTCTCTTTTTCAGCAACTCTGCCTCGCCCTGACCAATACAGCACACTCAGGACAGATGTCAGCCATCCCTCCCCTCCGCTGTCCACTCCGTCCTAAGTCTTAGAGGCACATATCTACAGGAGGGAAATCAGAAGGACATGTACCCTCTTGCTCAGAGCCCGAATTGAGATTATCCTCATCTTTTCCTGAGGATGACCGAGTCACTGCCAGCCGTCAGGGGGTGTGACCGTAAAATATTAGGAGTCTGTGTGACGAAAACCTCCTTTCCTCACTGACATCTCTCCCTCTTCCTAGTCAGGAGCCTACAGTCCTTCCTCACCAGAGGAGAGACCCCGCCAATCTCCTGTTTATAATGTGCCCACACAGGAAGCTCTGTCGCCCCTCAGACTGTGCCCCTTCTGCAGTTCTCTGAAATTGAGCCCTGGGAAACCACGTCCTGGCTTCCATGGTGCTCATGAAACTTCAGGCTTCCATGGTGCTCACGAGCATCTTGCTCAAATCAAGTGTGTGGTTTGGGCCCCCCGGGAGAAAGGCACCACACCCGGCACACAGAATAGAAAGAAGGTGAGAGCTTTGCCGTGGGGACTCACACACCAGCTGAGAAGGCAAGAAAGGCAAGTGACACTCCAGCCAGTGTGAGCCACAGTCAGGAGAGGATCACGTGTCTGGGCTTGCTCTGTTCCAGACGACTGTTACCGCCTGACGGCCCCTCTCCTAACGTGCACTGAGAAGGAGGGGCACACAGTGCGCCATCCACGAAGGCCTGACTGGACATGCGACATGAGCTGATTCTTGAACCGCCAGTAGGAGCTGATCGTATTCTGTTCTGTTAGACAACATCTGACGATTCTGTTGCAAAATGAGAACACTTCACTTCTGGGATCCTATAGGCAGGAAATGGGCTGCAAGCTACTCGGCTGCAAACACATGTCATCCTTCAAGAAAAGGGAAGAATGACCCCAAGGGTGGCTCAGAGGCTGGGGGGCTGTAGCTGCCAGCAGGGGTCCAGAGGACATGGGACAGAGCAGAGAGCCTCCGTCATCCTCAGGCCCTGAAACCTAACGGAACTCGCCCTGTGGGGTTTCGGATTTTCTCAAGACCTGCGACCACTTGATTTTTTTCAACTTCTGCCTTTTGGGATGGGAATGTCTCGCCTCTGCCGGTCCCATCATTGTATTTTGGAAGCAGAGAACCTGTTTTCCATGCAGAGACGGGAGCACGCCGTACGAAGACACAGGCGCACAGGGAGGGGGCCGTCACGGTGGAGGCGGAGATTAGACGGACACAGCTACAGGCCAAGGACGGCAGCAACACCGGGAGCCAGGAGAGAGGCCTGGCCTGGTCCTCCCTCAGAGCCTCAGAAGGACCCAGCCCTGCCGAGGCCTCGACTTCAGACTTCTGGCTTCCAGAGCTGTGCGAGAGGACGCTGTGCTGTCTTCAACCACAGGTTTGTGGTATTTGTTACGTGGCCCTGGACAACTCCCACAGCACCCGCCTGCAGTATTGCAGTCTGGTGCGCTCTGCATTCAGTGCGTACTCCTCAGTATTACACGGGGTTTCCCTTTGCTTCACGAGGACGATAACGTGGGAAAACTTGACTATGAAGTGCTTCCCCGGACCGTTGCTGGGGTCAAGTTTTGTTCCCTAACTGCCCACTCCTGTGTCGCTTCCAGGACAATACGGATGACCTCCTCCATGAGTTGTCCTGGCTCCTGAGCACCAGCGTTTCTCAGCTTCTCCGGGACTATCGGAGAGCTCTGCTGCCGTCATGGACATTTGTCACTCTTTGTGGCCTGAAATCTGAAATGCTTCCCAGTGTTTGGGAAATCTCCCCACTTGTGAGACAGTTTCAAAACACAGCTGCAGAAGACTAGGGCGCCCAACACTCCCTTCCCAGCCCGGTGCTGGCAGAGTGCACAGCATGAGCCAAGCTGCATGCCCACCCACGTGAAGCCAGCAACTCCCAGAAATGGGGACAGCTCAGATGTCCTGGTGGCAGACGGTAACACCCACTCTCCACGGGCAGAGGCGGTGGCAGGGCCGGTGGCGGCAGTGGAGGTCCAGTTGGAGGTCCCGTCTGTGTTAGCAGTGGAGATGCCCTGGGTGGATCCTAAGGTGTCTTTTTCCCCAGCATCATTCCCGCCCAGGAAGCCTCTGAGCCTGCTCCTCCGCCCCTCACCACCTGCATTCTGTGAGCCAGACATAGCCCTTAAGAAACTCCCTTTCTGCCTCGATTAACCAGAGTTGTTTTCTGCTGCTTATGACTAAGAACTTTAATTGGCAAATCTTTCCTCCCTCAGGAGGAAAGGACGTGCTCCATTTTCACGTGACCTTCTCAGTGTAGACATTTTTCTGCACATCCTAACGAATTGGATGCAACTCCCTCCTCCCACGAAAAAGAGGAAACATGCTGATTCTCACGTCTGTGAGTGTTAGGCAGAGACCGGAAGACCCACGAACCCGCCTGCCAGCACCATTTTGCCCACAGATGTGCTCATCTGTGCCCCCCTTCCCTCAGCCTCAGCCCAGATCACCTCCCCAAACCACTAACTTTAGGAAACATCTCAAACTTAAACAAATTTCCTTATATTTAAAACAGTTTACTGTTAGCCTCCCTTCTCTGTGGGCTTCTGGATGAGGGAGATGGTAAATCCCGTGGTGTCTCATCTGAGGTGCCCCCGACACCCTGCCACCCGCCCCCGCCCCGGGTGTGCACACAGGCGGAGCGTCTGCCCACCCTCAGCATCCTTTGTTGGCTGCCCTGTCTTTGCCTCACTGTTCTCGGGCTGCAGGCCTGTGTGTGGGAACACACCCTTGGGGGATCGTGTGCCTGTCGTCTGTTAATTTCCCACAGCTGTTTTCCTTATTGAAGTGAGTTCAGTGTAAAGACATGGGAGGAGGGGTAGGAAGGCACTGTCGCCGACCTACCCCAATCTGAGGATCAAAGCCAAGCTAGCAGAGGGAAGAGGATGACGAACTTTGCAAGGGGCTCCGCACCCGGTTCCCGCCTCGTGAAGCTGGCGGTGCTGACTGGCAGCCTGGCTTTGGAGCAGCCAGCAACATGGTCTCAACGTTGCTGTAAGCCTAACTCAGCGGGGCACACGGATCCAGCCTCTGTGGGCTGTCAGGGCTGTGTTTGGGAGCCGTGCCCATCCTCTGAAGTTGACATCATGAAGGGTGACCAAGCTGTCCTAAAGTCTTGCTTGTACTGCGATCAGTAAAATTAGCGGAGTGTAATGGAATGAGCTCTGAATTTGGAGTCAGAAAATCTCGATTCAAGGCCTGCTGTGTGGCCTAGGGCAAATCACTTAACCTTGCTGAGCCTGTATCCTCAACTACATCTGCCTGTTTCCTAAGGTCAGGGTGTGGTTTAAAGGAGAAAGTATGCTAGAAGGGCTGAACAGGGTGCTCAGCGCTCTTGAGTTATTCAAGAAACATGTTGGCCGTGCCTGGACCCAACTCGAGAGACACAGCTGTGCGCAGCCTGGAGGACTTGCCAGCAGGGTGAAGCGGCAGGTCACGGGTAAGACGAGGAACACTGCGAAGCTGGGAGGATGGAGAAGCGGCCTCGAGCACAATGGGGGTGCTGCGGTGCAGGGTGAGGGGAGGCTGATCGGGGGTCCTGCTCCCCTGGACTGAGCAGATTAGTGTCAGCTTCACAAGAAAATCAGGGTGCCACAGAGATCCTAGAAATCACTCATTTCTAGCCACTCTACACTTGGGTACAATTCCTAACCCAGACAGTGTCCCTCCAGGGACACGTACACTTACACACATGTTGTGCTCCCACACATATACACATGTGTACATGCATACACACGTGCCCACATGCGTGCATGTGTGCGATGCATCTATGCATGTGTGTACACATACATATATACTACCTGTGTGGGTACACATATACACAAGCGCACACATATACATGTGTGTGTACACGTGTACATACACTCACATGTACACATGCAACATACATATATACATGTGTGAACACAGGTACGTGCACACACACAACATACATCCACACGTGCACATACCTACATGCACACACACATGCACACGCACACACACACCCCTTAGGACTCACCGCGGAAGCAAGAGGTTGCTGATTTGGTGAGAGAAGTTGCTAACTTGGGGAGTGATGTTGTGCATGTAAATGAGGCAGAGAAAGAGTCAAGGACTCCCGCCTGACCAGCAGTCTGTGGTTGGCCAGGAAAAGACAGTTCAAGCTCAGGAATAAGGAACTGACAATGACCGAGCTGGGGTGTCCTCACCACCACCCCGTTCACCCTGCATGCAATCCCGGTGCTCACAAGGCCTCGTGCAAATGCAAGGCAGCCTGTGCCTCGGCCGCCGGGCCGTTGTCCT
Organism: Ceratotherium simum simum; assembly: GCF_057802395.1. Taxonomy (NCBI): domain Eukaryota; kingdom Metazoa; phylum Chordata; class Mammalia; order Perissodactyla; family Rhinocerotidae; genus Ceratotherium; species Ceratotherium simum. Next base: position 107,576,952 of record NC_141900.1, read on the forward strand.
GGCTCCCCGCGGTGTCGGGCACCCTCTCTTCTCCGCTGCTCTCGAGTCCCACGGAGAACGTCGGGCACAGCCCCTCGCTCCTCCTCCAGTGACGGCCCCTTCGCCACCCTCCTGCACACCTGTGGGTTTACTGCTGCTCCTCACGCCCCGTCGTGGAACCAGCTCAGCGTTTGTGTGAAACAAGGTGTGAGCTCCCTGCCGGCCACGGCAGCCGCCTGTTCCGTGCTCGCTTCCCCGTGGCAGCCGCCCAATGAGGCAGGCGCAGGCCCTTGCTGACTTAACCGATGAAGAGGGAGAGGCCGTGCACAGGTTTCTGCTCCCAGTCCTTCTGTTCTAGAGTAAAATCTGCTCAAATCTGCAAATTTTCTCCCCACCAGATTATATGGAATAATAAGGATGATATACTACAACTTTCTCTCTGTAAAATCCAGTTTAGATTGTTATTTTAAGATCATAAATTGTTTCTGTTTTTCATTTTGGAAATCTTTGTGGTGTCTAATTCAGTACCACAAACACAACAATGTGTCTTGTGTTTATTGATTTATAGTTTGTTTATGACCCACTTCCTTAAGCACACTTGATAGATTTTCCAATTCTTAGCCCCTTGATAGATGGCCTAACATTGGGAACTTCTCTGGGAATTGATGGCCTCCCATGTTATAGCCTTAAGAGGAAAAGCTATGGACCTATTTCTGGCTCTTATGATGTAAGTGGAAGCATGCTGGTGGGGTTTCCAGGAAATCTTTTGCTGTCCTGGTACAAGGGGCCAAACGTAGTTGACATAGGCCTTTGTCTCTTTGCTTTTCCCAATTATCACTGCCTGGAACATGTGTGTGATGCCCAGAGTTCTGCAGCCTCTTTGAAACCATGAGGTGACTGACAAGTATCAGTCAGAAAGTTCACACTCTAAGGACAGCAGAAGGCTGGGTGTACTCCATTGCCACTATAGATCCACTGTCCGCTCGCCTCCACTTGGCTCTGTGCCCTAAGACACTGGCCTTTATGGATTATCGCATCAGTGGGCTTCCTCATCCTCTGGTTTCCAGTCGAGTTCATTCAAAGAGGAAGGTGGGAGACACCAACGGGAGGGCAGAGGGAGGAAAATGAGGTTAGTCTCTGGCTCCTTCCTGTCTGTGCCGGCAGGAGCTGTGTTTCTCTTCTGAAAACACAGCTCCTTTTCGGGGGGCCTCCAACAGCTGCAGCCTCAGCTGCAGCTCTCTCCAAATTCTGCCTATCACCCCTCACTTTGCCCCCTCGGGCTGGGGGTGCGAACAGCTCCCGGAATGTTTCTCCAGCCCGGATTGGTTTCCCTGAACCCCTCCCACCCTTTTGAAATAATAAATCACCCCTTTGTTTAATTCTCCTCAACCACCCACTTGAGTGTGCCCCGCAGTATCAGGCGCCATCCTGTTCACGCTGGGACCCCGAGGGCAGCTCAGAAAGGAAGCGCTGGGCCCCCGACAGCGTCGTTGAGCAGCTGGACTGACGGATCCTGGACCCCCTGCCTGCAGACCTCATGTCATGTGATAAATCAATCAATAAATCGTATTGATTTCTGTCACTAGAGTGTGGCGCACTCCCACTTGCCACTGAATTCGTTCCCAACTAGTCCACCAACAGGTTAATAGGATGGAATTCCCGTCCTCAAGGGGACAGCCTATTGGGGGTGGGAATATGTAGATATACAGTATTGATAAGAAATAAAGCCATTTTTTATAACGCTTCTGTTGGAGAGCTAAATGACAGATGCCATGGAGGATGCCGAGGAGAGAGACGTCGCGGAAGAGATGCCAAACCTGAGTGTCTCAGCAGAGGGGCACTGCCGCTCAGCCAGCTGGGAGAGCAGAGAGACCCAAGTGAGCACGCGTGAGCACGTGTGGAGCCGAAGCCAGGAGGTGGGCGGGCTTCCCACACACCTTCCGTAAAAGTGTCCTACCTCGTATAGCCTGAGTCAGTGGTGTTTGGGCGTGTGGGGGATCAGATTGGCCACCCCAAAAGGTATCTCTTTGGCTTGATTATTTTTAAGAACAAAAGACTCTGAAAGAAACTTTGACCTCCCCTGCAACTGCCTAAAAGAACTTAAAATAGAAGGGCCTGTTCCAGGAAGGAGCTAATGCCATATGATAACTGTAATGTAATGTGAAATGTGTCTCTCAGGTCACATTGTCTATAGTTGGCCCATTTGTGTTTCCATCTCCATGTGATTGCCTTCCTCCCCCTTCCTCCCCAAACCACTACCCCCAACACCCTCCTTTGTCTTTAGTCAGAGGTGGTATTTAAGGTGGCGACCTCAGCCATTCTGGTGAGTGGCTCAGTTTTCCTGGGTTTCTCCCAGGTGTACATGTTATAAAGCTTTGTTTGACTTTCTCCTGTTATCCTGTCTCACATCAATTTAATTTGTAGCCCAGCCAGAAGGGCCCAGAGGACAGAGGAATTCTCTTCTTCCTCTACAGGGGAAACGGGAGAGGTCAGGCACGGGCACCGAGTGCAGCGGCGGGGTGCCGTGGGCCGGAGCCTGAGGCCTTTCTAGGGGGACGAGCCCCGCAGGAGGGCTCCTAGGACAAGTGCGTCTTCCTCGGGAATGGACAGAAACTTTGGGGAGGGGGCCCTGACAGAAGGCGGCACCTCCTGCATTCATGTAAGGTCTGGATTAGCTGTTGGCCAAGTGAAGACAACAGGACCAAGCAGGAGAGCCTGGATACGCGGGTGACTTAGGTAACAGGACCAGGCTGGAGAGCCTGGATACGCGAGTGACTTAGGTAACAGGCTTCGGTGTAGTATTTCACTGAAGAAATGTTCCCTGAATGTACTTAAAAAAATCTAAACCCTTGGCTGACATATTTCTCAAAGAAAATTAATGAATTCAGCCCTGGAAAGAACCTTTAGTTGGCTGGAAGTGAAAAAAACAAAAAACAAAAAAAACTTGAAACCTAAAAACCAGCACCAGGAAGTTTGAGAAAGCTTTTTTTCTTTCCCAAACAGACCATTTCAAGTTTAACAGTGACTGTTTTCCACTTTGATTTCTCTCTCTTCTCCTCTCAGTGAAAACGGGCTTTGAAATTTGTGAAAGTCAGTGTAGAATTGAGACGACGTAAGCTGATCTTGTGCCAACACCTGGGACAGCCAGGTTCAGAACAGTAGGTTCTGGAACAGCTAAAGCTTTTGGAAATCAATCAATATTTTGTTTTACTCAATGAAGGTTAAGAAGAGAGTCCACTTCTTTAAAATGTCAATAACATCAGTGTTGCAACTCAGCCATTGACATCAGACATCACCCCAGCAGTCCCCAGAAGTTTCCATCCCGAGAATTCAGCCAACTCTTCCCTGCCAGCAACGCATCACCCCCAGCCAAAGCCCTCTCCACCCAGAAGGCACTTAATTCTGAGGTGTCTCTCCATGAACACGTCCCTGGGTCTTGAACCCCGGGCCCAAAGACCACAAGGAAAGAGGAGGAGGGAAACTCCTCCTTCTTGTGGTCCAACTGGTCCCACTTGACACTGGTTCAGAGCAAGGCGACTCCAAGCTCCAGGCATCGTAGCCGTCACCAATGGGGACTTTTGAGCACCTCCTCGTGCCATGTTTTGTGGGGAGCCCACAGATGGCTGAGACACAAACGCTGCTTTCACAGGGTTTATAGTTTAATAGGGAGGGACCCACATACCACTAGCGCTAGTCAATAAGTGCACAAGAATCAGAGAAGTGTGGTAGGACATCAAGGAGAGAGAAACACCATCTCTTCTGAGAGGACCGCGGTATGACAGCTGAGCTGAGCCTTCGATCGTGGCACAATTCTCGTAGTCTCACTTCTAGAAAGACAACTTTGGTAAACACAAATTAGGGGCTGGCGCCATGGTGTAGTGGTTGAGCTTGGCTCGCTCTGCTTCAGCAGCCCAGGTTCGTGGGTTTGGATCCTGAGCATGGACCTACACCACTCGTCAGCCACGCTGTAGCGGTGACCCACATATAAAATAGAGGAAGATTGGCAACAGATGTAAGCTCAGGGTGAATCTTCCTCAGCAAAATAAATAGATAAATACAAATTAAATCTTAATTTTTGCCTAGGAATATATTACAGCACATAGCAAACTGGGCACACCTCTACCATAATGTTTAATACCTTGTGACAATTATCTGTTTCCTAATGTGCTTCCACTAAAGGAGCTCATTAAGAGCAGGAGCTGGGAGGTGTCTGCACCCTGAACACCTGACAGAACCCGGCCTGAAGGAGGTTCCTGATTATTCGTTGATTTGTTATTTGATTACATTCAATATGTAAACATGATATGTGATTCATGGGCTCTCCTCACATCCTAATTCACAAGGAAATAAATTGCAGATAAGGATTTTTTTTATCCTCTCCCCACTTGTTTTTCTAAGGTCTGAAGGGAAGAGATCCAGGGAAAAGACGAGGCTGAGGGAAAACAGCATAATGTATATTTTTGGATGAATACTTTTATTCAAGAGTTTATCCCTACCAAAATAGTTCTCAGATTCACACAGCAGAAGATAATTAAAAAGAAAATGCAAAAGATTATGATGAGCTTTCTCCTAAAGCCTTGCTACTCAAAGTGTGGTCCACGGACCAGCAGCACCAGCATTGCCCAGGAGCTTGCTAGAATGCAGAATCTGGGCCCACCCCGGATCTACCTGATGAGAGTCTGCAGGTTGACAAGGTCCCCGGGTGATGTGAAGGAACAATGAAGTTTGAATGGCACTGGTTTAAAGAGCTTCAGCTTAAAAGATTTACTACCTTATCTTTACAAAAAGAAATAAGAAGCTGTGGGAAGTGCAGACATCCGTGTCTACCCCCAGATGAATTCCCCCCTGGACATTCAAAGGCATCATGGTGCAGACCACCTTTCAGCAGCACACTGGAATCGCCAAGGAGAGGACTCTGTGGCCAAACTCCCAGAAGGCGTCCTTTCTGTAACTGGATGTGTCGAAGCTCTCCCACCTTGGGAAAGAGACACACAAAGTCAATTGATAACATGGAACCAAACAAACGCTTTGACGCAGTAGCCGCAGGTCATGACCAGAGAGAGGGTAGGAGAGGTACCTCCTGCCGGACACACACAAGATGCTGCCCTCTGGCTTTGCTTTGAACCATCAGATGCCTATGAAGCAGTCGAATTTGATACAGTGAATCTGCTTTTTTGCGTAGACCAGCTTTTATTTCTGCAGCTCCGTTTTTACTTTGAGAGAAGGCAGAGTGGAGAGTGGGGGCTGCAGCAGGCCACTGGGGGATTTAGGGGGCACCGAGCTTTCGCCAGGCTCCCCAGGCTGTCCGTACAGTCTGCACTGCCCCTCCCTGGGCGCAGGACCCTTCTGAGACAGAGATGAGTTCTCATGAGAACTTGGAGGCTGCCAGATGAACTCGCTTGCCCAAAGCGCATGAGTGCACAGTACACACGGGGGAGTGTGGGAGCCAGTATCTGCACCTGATCTGTCTAATGTGGTCAAAACAATTCCATGGAAAGACTGGGGAGTGGATAATACAGCCTGGGAATCCGGCCTCCGCAGACTTCAAATTCAGCACGTGAGGACTTAAACGGTATGTCTATTGCTCAAGCACAAGGTTATAAAAATGTTTCTAACTTTATTTAAATTTTTCAGTGTTTTAATTATATATTTATTCATTTATATTTATATATAGTCTTATATCTTTTTTCTAGGAGTTTATGCAAAAATGCTTAAAACAGCCAAAGCCAGGAATGGGAGTAAGAGAATCAGACTCTTGGAGCTGGGAATGGTCTTCAACATCGTCTGGTGATTTTTTTATTGTCTTCCTGTGTTTGAGGAAACAGAAGTTCAAAGAAGGGGTTGATGACTTATTCCAGGGCACACGAGGAGTGGCTGAGTCAGAACCGGGACTCCGAACCTCCAATTCAGACGCTGAACTGCCCCAGCACCACACCACCTGTACAGTCAAACTCACACACGCTTCCTTAGTTATGGACACATAGAATGTTCTAGTAAGTAAGAATAACACACTACAGATGGCTCTTGGACATATTCAAGGGAGCAGCTGAGTAGAGATAAGTCTTGCTCTTCCAAGTTCCTGCTCTGCTAAAAGGGGGAAATGAGGGGTTTGCTAAGTTAAACGTGTCATTCTACTCCCTCTGCGAGGATCTCATGTCTGAAACCCATTAATAAAAATATAGAGATCTTTTTGAGAAATCCTATGGAAATAGGAATATTTTAAATAAACTAGCAATACAAGCCATAATACAATATTCACTATCCAAAATAGCACCTAGAGCCTGTGCGTGGGAGATTACAGAATAATTACACAAAGTGCCACACAAGATAATGTGCCGGAATGAATGGTCTAAGATGGGGTTCTCAGGGTGTGATCCAGGCAAGCGTTTTAGCACCTTCTGGGACTTTTAGAAATGCAAATTCCAGAATCCCGCTGCAGACCCCTGATTGGACAGGCTGAGGGTGGGGCCCTGCAATCTGCATTTTCACACTCCCTCCCCACCCCCCATCCTCCACCCCACTGTGGTATTCCATTGCAGGCTCAAGTTTGAGATCTGGTAGGTCTCACAGAAACATTGCTCGCGCCAAACGTCTATTTACATACACGTGGTTGGATGATGTCCTTTTCACTGCCGTTTATAATCAACCGTTTTCACCCCCATGAAAACCACAGGCTTCTTGTTGGTTAAGATCATTGCTGTGCAGGTCAGAGACTGGAGCGTTAGTAACAAAATCAAGCTGAAATACTTTTCTATCAGCATGATCTGTTAGCATTGGTGTTATGTATTGAGAAAACAATCAAGTATATAACAAATATAGTCATGACATGTTGCCTCACTCCATACCAAGAGTCGAAAATTAAGACTCTAATAAGAAAAAAACACTTGGAAAATCCTCAGTGTCCCCAAGTGGATGGGGAGTGGTTGAAGGCGCCAGTTCCTGGACACTGCTCCCAGGTGGCTGCAGTGTGGTCTGGGGCTGCCTGTCAGCATCACCTGGGGGCTTGCTAGGCATAGTCTCGGGCCCACCCAGACCCAAGCACCAGAGTCTGCATTTTAACAGGATCCCCTGGGATCTGTATGCACGTGAGTTTGAGAAGCAGTGCATCAGATGGGACTTGATAAAGAGTTGGTGCAGATGCTGGGTGTCCTACTCCTGTGCCTTTATCATGCAATGAAAAATCAACTGCCATCAAAAGAGGCATATTGTTATGCACAAAAACAAAATTGAGCAACTATTAAATGCTTCTCTAAGAATGGCATTGGTGTAGGCATTTTTTTAAAAAGAGGAACTCATGTTATCCTTCCTAAATAGGCTGATTTAAATTAAAATAACAACTGGGCACTTATCGACACATAAGAAGGAGACTTTGAAAAGCCTCTTGAAGGAAGAAGACTTCACTAAATTTCCTTAAGACTTTGAAGATGCAAGAGAGAGAGACGTTGCTGGAAAAACCTGGTCTCTCAGGAGAGGTGGGACGGAGTCCCTCACGGGCCTCTTCACGAAGAACAGGGGGTGTGGAAAAAAGCTGAGTAGGGAAGTCAGAGCATTGAGGCAGCTCTCATGTGTCAGACGCCTCGATGGGACCCAGGCTTGATCGTCTGCCCAGGAAACAGGAAGCGACAGCTGTGGTTAATTCAGCAGAGCCCCCGCACCCCCACCCTGGGGCTGGGAGGGAGTGCCCCCAGCAGTGGGGCTGAGCTGCCCAAGAGCAGGAATCTGGAGAAGCCCTTAGCGTAGCCCCACGCCTCTCCGGGCACTGCTCAGTTAACGCGCAGAACGGAGCTCAGCACGCTGACAGCTTTGCAGAGATACAAATGAACGTTTTATGTCGAAACGACTCGAGGAGCCCTGCTGAGCAGCCTGGCTTCTCTGTTGGGAGGGCTGTACCCCACTTCACAGTAAATGCATCTCTGACATTCTCTTCAGTGAGAAAAATGCCCTCACCATCTGCTACATTATTAATGGCTGTCCTAGGGGCTGGCCTATTCTTCCCAAGCCGCTAACACTTCATCTTTTCATTTGCTTTCAGGTTGCTGGGCTTTGTTTTCTGACATGATTCGTAGAACGAGTGGTATCCTTAGCACCTTGCTGGAGAATCAAAGGCACGTGTGACCCTGGTTTGATAACAAAATTGATTGACTGCAGGAATGTAAAATCATTCTCCGGCCTTATAAACAATGCTCCGTTTCAGATGCTTTTCCTACAGCACACATTTCAGCACGAGTTTGGATCAACCACATCACTTTCAGCTTCACAAATGCAGATCGATGGGGAGGCAGGGCCCCTCTTTGCAGCTCTCGACTGAGCCCCGACAGTGTGGGCATCACAGGCTCTGTAACAGGTCCCCCAGCCCTGACCACAGCTCTCAGGGTACCGGGTACAAACTGCTGTGGCGGACTCGAGGTGAGAGGGGCCGAGGGGCCACAGGGCAAGGCAGCAAGGCAAAATCCAGGACAGGGCTTTGCGTTTGCTCATAGGCGTGCCAGATTCCTCTTCTTTATAACATGTGTGGCCATTAAACTGAAAAGCTACAACATATTATGGGCTTTATATCTATGTAGATGTAACACACATGAAAACTGTAGCATAAGTAGGTCGGGTGGTACTCAGATTTTTTACAGTTGCAAAGTTTTTACATTTATGTGAAATGATACAATATTAACTCTAAATAGACACTGACAAGTGAAGGATGTATATTGCAATCCCTAGAGCAACCACTGAAAAAAATGCAAAAAAGATAGAGTTTCAAAAGACAATCAATAAATTAAAATGGAATTCTAAAAACCAACCAATTCTAATGACAGGAAAGGAAGAAAAGAGGAACAATACACACACAAACAGAGACAAACAGAAGTCAAATAGCAAAACGAAAGACCTCAAATCATGTCAACAATTGCAATAAATGTAGAGGATTAAACTCTCCAAAGAAAAGGCAGAGATATTCAGAGCGGATTTAAAAATATGAGCCCCAATGATATTCTGTCTACAAGAGACACACTTTGAATAAAAATACACAGACAAGCAAAAGATGGAGAAGGCACACCACGCAAGCGGTTTATGGAGGCTGTAGTCGCAGTATTAACATCAGATCAAAGACAACAGAAGACAAAGAATTACCAGAAATAAAGAGGGACATTTCAATTAATTTTATTTTATTTATTTTTTCCCCCAAAGCCCCAGTAGATAGTTGTATGTCATAGTTGCACATCCTTCTAGTTGCTGTATGTGGGACGCGGCCTCAGCATGGCCGGAGAAGCGCTGCGTCGGTGCGCGCCTGGGATCCGAACCCGGGCCGCCAGCAGCGGAGCGCGCGCACTTAACCGCTAAGCCACCGGGCCGGCCCCAAGAGGGACATTTCATAATAATAAAAGGGTCAATTTATCACAAAGTCCTAACAATCATACATGTGTATGAACCTCTTAACAGAGCTTCAAAATACACTCCGCAAGACCCACAGAACGCAGGGAGCAGTGGACAGATGCACAGGCGCCCACATGTGTTCATGATGTGCACAGAAGCATAGAGATCGCATCAGCAGCTGGCCGTGCACATTCTGTACTGAATCATCCAGAAATCAAAAGGAAAACCCTTTCGCCTCTTGTGGTCAGAGATCCGGGCTGGGTCAGGTGAACTCGGCCAATCAGGGGAAGTTCTCCTCTCCTCCCAATCCGTGTTCTTCTCACCAGCAAGAAAACCTTGCAGGCAGCTTAGCAGTCGTAAAAGGTTTCATCGTTTTCCGCTGCTGAATGGGTGGCTTAGGTAAGCTGACATAGACCACAGGCACAGCCACAGGTCACTCCGGAGGTGGTCCACTCCTGCTTAGGTCATCTGCTCCTTCCATGAGGTCACAGGGCGTCCACACACCCAGACTCCTCGTGGTTCTTTTCTCTTTGGGTGTGACTCTCTGGTCAGAGAACAGCAATGGAGAACAGTATGGGGAAGGTGAAGGCTCATCTCTTTTCTCAACTATTAAGGTGTAGAGACTTTATACCCAACACCCCCGCATCTGAGGAGGAAATTAGTCCAATAGCAATTATAATGACTAAATTACAATTCCAAAGATTTTACTTATTGCAAAGAAGAATTCCATTAGCTAGCTTTAGTTGTTTGTTGTTCAATAAAATTAAATATGGAGCACAAGCAAACTAAGTCTAACACCAGTGAAGTGCACCTGTCCCGTTCATTAACAGCCATAAGCTTTATACATGGTCTTGTTTTAAACTGCAACTAAATATTGAAAAGTATAAGCAGGGCAAGTGTTTCTTGTTAAACCACAGTTTGATTTAAGCTCGGCTCCGATTTATAAAAAATACAGGGAAGCAGGAAATCATTGTGAATGAAAAGCAGAACAATAGCCATTTGTCCCCGGAGTGACGGACAGAGATGAAGATGAGTGGTGAGATTATCACTAATTACAGCATGCTCACCTCCGAGGAGCCAGAGGAGCGCTGCACCGGAGACATGGGCTGACAGGAATAGTAATTCCAGAGTCAGGAATCTGACTGAAGGGTAACGCGTGATCAGGAACTGCACACATTGGGCTGAGTGTGTACTTGAATTATTTTATCAGAGCACAGTGCTGGAATTTATCCTAAGGAAAAAGAATAAAGATGTGTATAAGTATTTAGCTATGAAGATATTAGTTGAAGCTTTGTTTATGATATTGAAAAATATGAGGCTATCTATAAATGTCCAAGGATAGGATAGGCTAGGAAATCTGTCAGACACACACACACACACACGAACACACACACCCCTATGTAGCTGGTAATCATGTTGCTGTGAAGGTATGTTTCTTATCCGGGAAGGATGTTTACCCTGGATTCTTAGGGGCAGGGGTAAGCTGAGAAACAGGATGCCAAATATTATGTATAGGACAGTCGTAATTGTAAAAATGTGTCCATAATTTACATGCGTAATTATACACAGAAAAGGATCTGGTTGTGTATACACCAAAATGCTAACGACAATGATCCCTGAGTTTGGGATTATAGGTGATTTTCACTTTTTGTTTTCACTTCCCTGACTTTCCTCTGTGAACATGAGTTACTTATGGAATTAAAAACTCACAAACAATCGTAAGACAACCTGCTGGGGCGTTTTCTACTTCTCATATCCTTAAATTCTTTATTAAATTCTTTATTCCAATGAAATTCCTAGAGTGTTTTTAAGACTATTAATAAATACACTCTCTAAATTAGGTACACTCAAGCCCGATCGTTCACAATGTCTTTAGAGCGTGGCTAAAATGCCCGCTCTGGACAAATGCGTCGTCCGGCCTCAGCTGGAAAAGACGCTCTTGCGATGGCAGCTGGAGCCCCACCGCCACCGCCCACCTGCGGTCTCACCTGCTGTCAACAGAGGGGTGCTCTTGTCGGTGGAATTGTGTCCTCCCGAGGGTGCGTTGAAGTCCTAACCCACATACCCATGATGTGGATGTATTTGGAAATAGGGTTGTGGTAGGTCTAATTACTTAAGATGAGGTCCTACCGGAGTAGGGTGGGCCCTGAATCCAACATGACTGGCGTCCTTACAAGAAGAGGAGAAGAGAGACGTGCGGAAAGAACTCCAGGTGAGGATGCAGACACACAGAAGGAAGATGGCCGTGTGACAACAGGGCAGAGACTGGGGCGATGCAGCTACAAGCAGAGGATGCCGGCCGCCACCAGCAGCTGGAAGAGGCAGGAAGGACTCTCCACTAGACTTTCAGAGGTAGCTGGCCCTGCTGACTCCTTGATTTCTACTAAGCCTACTCTCGATAATCCCGTGGTAGCTACTAATACAATCACAGTAACAAGACAAGTTGTTATCGTGCCTGGGGCTTTCTTAATATTATTGGAAGGCTCAGCTTCTGTGTATCCTAGCCCCCTAACTCACGGTGCACAGTAATGGCCCACTAGGGATCCTGATTGAAGTGGCCACGTCACAACTTCTTCTGGGAAGCCTGTGCACCCACAGTGGTATCAGTTAGGCCTTGGGGACAGTTTTCAGGAGTTTTGATGTCATCACTGATAACCTGAACCGATGCCAACCGAGCTTGGTGTCCTCTCAGAAATTTCTGGAAGCCTCTTGCTGGGAGTACGACAAGAAGAGGTGATGGTGATTCCATCAGGCCCCAACAGGAAACAAAGTTCCCCTGGATCCTTTAAAGAAAGAAATTTTGATGAAAAGATTCTTTGAGGAGTGGCCAGGGTGACGGGTACAAACAAGGGACGGTGAGGCATCCAATGGCAGCAGCAGAGGGATGTCATTCCCACCTCCGGGCCCATGGAGCTGGAGGGGGCCACCTGAGGGCAGCAGTTGTGGGCAAGTAGGGACCAGGAACAGACACCCCAGCCTCCCTCCCCTCACCCTCCATCTCTGCCAGCGCCCCCACTGGCCACACCCCACCTGCAGTCAGCTAGCGAGGGTGTCGGGGAGATGCATGGGCTGGGGGCAGCATGCGGGGACCAGACAGGGCAGGGAAGGGCAGAGAACGGTTGCTCGGAAGGGTGAGAGCAAATGGGCAGCACAGGTGATAATGGATTCCAGGAACTGTCCTTAGAGAACCCAGCCCAGAGGATGGCCTGAGAAGTTGTGCAGTCCCCAGGTGCCCTGAGAGCATTCCTGTAGCACAGCTGACCTTTCAGCAGATGGCAATAATCAGTGCGCAAAGATAATTAAAGTCCAGAAGTCAAGCATTGGGAGAGTGTGGGAGATAGGCCAACGAAGATTAAGAAAAGGAACAAAAGAGGAAAAGAAACGTAGTAAAGGCCATACTCTCACACTGACAATGCTGCAGCGCATCGTGCTGAGGATCTAGGGTGATGGGCCCCCTCCTCCTTTATTTCTCTCTCCTTCACTGTAACCCCAGGGGCTAAGGAATACAGGCCCGAGGGTAATCAAATGCAAACAGAAGAACCAGGCCACAGTCATTTCTGCCTTCTTCCATCTTGTTTTTTTCAGATTTCTTTATTGTGGTAAAATATACATAACATAAAATTTACTATTTTAACCATTTTAAGCGTACAGTTCAGTGGTATTAAGCACATTCATATTGTTGTACAACCATCACCACCGTCCATCTCCAGAACTTTTTCATCTTCCCAAACTGAAGCTCTGTCCTCATTAAATACTGACTCCCCTTCCCCTCCCCTGGCACCCACTGTCCTACTTCCTGTCTCTATAAATCTGATTCCTCTAGCAGCGTCCCACAGAGTGGAATCACACAGTATTGGTCTTTTTGTGACTGGCTTATTCCACAATGTCCTCAAGTTTCATCCGCGTCGTAGCACGTCAGAATTTCCTTCCCTTTTAAGGCTGAATAAATATTCTCTTGACGTACATACCACGTTTTGTTTACCTATTCATCCGCCGATGGACACTTAGGTTGCTTCCACCTTTTGGCTGTTGTGAATAGTGCTGCCGTGAAATGAGTGTACAAATATCTGTTCAAATCCCTGCTTTCACTTCTTTCAGATACATACCTGGAAGGGGAGTTGCTGAATTGTATTGTAATTCTACATTTAACTTTTTGACGAATTGCTCTTCTGTTTCCCATAGTGGCTGCACCATTTACAATCCCACCAACGGAGCACAGTGTTCCAATTTCTCGACATCTTCACCCACCCTACTGGGTGTGAGGTGGCATCTCACAGTGGTTTTGACTTGCACTTCCCTAATGATCGGTGATGCTGACCCTCTTTTCATGTGCTTGTTGGCCATTGGTCTGTCTTCTTTGCTGCCTCCATCTTGCATGCCTGCTGTTGTTGAAATCTGCTATGGTCCTGACTCCTCGTTATCCAACACCCTTCCCACCATTACCCACTTGGTGTTCCACAGCACCTCACACGTGCGCGTCTAACAGAAACTCATTGCTTCTCCCCCCCAACCCCCATCCCACAGCCCCTCCTGCTCTCCCTTCAGGATCCACCACCAGGAGCTCAATGGCTGCACCATCCACCCAGACCCCGCTGGGAACCTCACCTGCCCCTTCTGCCTCCCTGAGGAACTGCAGGCACCTTCCACTGTCACGCCACGGGGCAGTCTGGTGTCCCAGGCAGTCTCTATCTCTCTTTGCGTTGCTGCCATCACCCACTTTATCTCTCAGAGTCCTGTCCCCTGTCCCCCCACCTCACCCTGAGCCTGGCTGTAAAACAGAATGTGGTTTTTCCACTTTCCCTCTCTCGTTAATCTTGAGCAGGAGCACACAATGAATGCCCCTTTTTTGTTGTAACAACTTCGGCGCCAATAACCACAGGGAAACGGACAAGGGATTAAAAACATCACCAAACAAAGGGAAATTACAAACATTCTACAGTCCTACAAGATTCTCAGACCACGGTTTCCAGCTTACGACCCTTGGCTCACTTCTGAGGTGATAGGTGGGAGCCAGATCTTTCCACCTTCAGTTCTGAGGATTGGGTTCTCTGCCCCCATCCCTGTGTCCTGTGCTCAGCCAAGTAGAAGACACCATGATCTGTTTCTCCTTCCCAGATCCTGAACCTGAAGGGCCTTGAGGCAGAGCACATGGGCTCTGTGCTCTCTGAGACTTTCCAGGTGGTGTGGCTCATCCTGGCAGGTCACAGCCCCCACCAGCTGGCCCCCTTTGTCGTGGGGACTGAGGTGAGGGGAGGCATGGCCAACCCCATATGCTACCTCACAGCTCCCAAATCAAGGCCCTCCTCCAATCCTACCGACAGGAGCCACCATCACACTGCAGCCTGGCTCCCAGCACAGGTAGTGCTGGTCCCTGGTCACAGCCCATCCAGATTTCTAAGCTGGGGCCAGTCTGGTTATCTTCCAAAACAAACAGTGTGAGCGTGACTCTTGAGCTCATGGGACCCTCCGCATCTGGGGCCCCTGAGCTCACGGGACGCTCCAAGCCTGGGGCCCCTGAGCTCATGGGATGCCCCATGCCTGTAGCACGAGGCACCCCAGGGCTGTGCAAAATGTTTCTAGAAAAGAAACTCAGTTCTGTTAACATTTAGCATACAGGTTGACAGCAGCACCTCCGCTCAGCCAGACCATCAGCTGTAGACCACTGCCCAAATGTGCAGCATGCAGGCACATGGGTCACACCACCGTGAGCGTGACACAGCACCCTCCCATGCGCACTCTATTTCAGTCCACGGCTAGAGCACTGCAGCTCCTGAGGTGGCTTATAGGTCATCGTAACTTAAATGTTCCTTTATAATCTTTCTTATAGTGTATATAGTTATAATAAAATCTTTATAATTCTCTGTTAGGAGATGGCAAGTGACCATGAAAATATTTTATCCATGCAGAGCCTTGTTGTCTATCTCATGGCAAAACGTAAAAAAAACCCAACAACAACAGGGGCCAGCCTGGTGGCATAGCAGTTAAGTGTGCACACTCTGCTTCAGCAGCCTGAGGGTTCACAAGTTCGGACCCCAGGCGCGCACCGATGTACCGCTTGTCAAGCGGGGCTGTGGCGGCATCCCATATGAAGTAGAGGAGGATGGGCACAGATGTTAGCTCAGGGCTAATCTTCCTCACAAAAAAACCAAAAACAAACAACAACAAAAAGCTTGAAATTAAACATGAACTTGAACACATTACATTTATCAGGAACAACTGAAGCTGCTATACGGGGGAGGTGAAAGATAACCGATCTTAGATAGAAGTTTAGCTGGTCCACAGCATTCGGTAGAGCTTCTGTGAGAAACCTCCCAGGACGCACTGGAGTGATGTCTTCACGACTCTGGTGGGCAGAACAACAGCCCTCCCCACATTTGTCCGCATCCTAATCCCGGGGAACCTGTGAACACATCGCCTGACACGGCAACGGGACTTTGCACGTGGGATTAAGTCAGGGATCTTGAGATGGGAGGATTATCCTGGATTATCCAGGTGGGTCCTGTGCAACCACAAGGGTCCTTAGAAGTGAGAGATGAGGCAGCTGAGTCAGGGAAGGAAACGTGAGGACAGAAGCAGAGGTCGGACTGATACTCGGGAGGGGCCATGAGCCAAGGAATATGGGTGGTCTGTGGAAGCCTGGAAAGGCAGGGAAGTGGATTCTCCCCTGGAGCCTCCAGAAGGAATGCAGCCTGCTGACACCTTGATGTTAACTCAGGGAAAACCATTTCAGACTTCTGACCTCCAGAACACGAAGATAAGAAATCTGTGTTGTTTTAAGCCTCTCAGCTTGTGACAATTTGCTAACTATGGCCCTAGGAAACTCACACAATGACCTTCTCTCCCAGCTGCGAGCTCCTACAGGACATATGGGGAAGCTTGGGCTGCCTCTGTGTGGCTCGCACGGTGTATACAGCAGATGCTCAATGAGGGTTTGAAAGCAATGGAGGGAAGGGGCCAGGAATGAGGAGGGAGGGCAGCAGCTTCGGACTCAAGACAGACCTGGATTCGAATCCCTGCTCTGGCACTCGTTGCGTGCAACAGCTTTGAGCAAATTTCTTAACTCAGGACTCAATTTCTTCACTTGCTAGATAACAGATGACCCTTATCTTTCAGGTGTTTGTGAAGATTTAACAGAGGATATATTCAGTGATAACCAAGGAAAACAGGGCTTTGAGGTGCCACCAGTTCACCCGAGAAAACAGCCCCCGGGCTTCAGATCCTGTCTACCCCCCTCCCTCCCTCATCATCTCTGACTCTGCATCCTCCCTCCTGGCTATTCTCCCTTCTAGGAATCCCATTCTCAGTAACGAACTGGCAGACAGTCTCGCCCTCTTCCCCACACTCTCTCACACCTCCAGGCCTTGACAAAATCTGGCTCTCCATGGACACCTGCCCTGTGGTCCTCTGCAGTGGGAACGCCTCATTGTCCCACAGACCCCTGCGTCTATCCCTCTGTATCAGTTTCCTGTGGCTGCCATAACAAAGCACCGCAAGCTGGGCGGCTTAAAACAATAGACATTTATTGTCTCACAGCTTTGGAGGCCAGGAGTCTGAAATCAAGGTGTCGGCAGGGCCATGCTCCCTCTGAAGGCTCTCGGGGAGAACCTTCCTCTCCCCTTGCAGCTTCTGGTGGCTGCTGGCCATCCTTGGCATCCCTTGGCTTACAGCTGCATCACTCCAATCTCTGCCTCCGTTGTCACATGGCCTTCTCCTGTGTCTCTCCCTCTTCTTGTAAGGACACCAGTCATCCTGGATTAAGGGCCATCCTACTCCAGTATGATCTCATCTTGACTAATCACATCGGCACTGACCCAATTTCCAAATAAGGTTGTATTCTGAGGTTCCAGAATAGACACGGATCTGGGGGGACATTTCCCATCCCAGTACACCCTCTTTGCCACACCCATCTATCATCCTCCGAGTCACTGTCTTCACTCAGGCACCTGGTATACAGTCCACCTCCACATCCCCAACCTGCCATCAGCCTAAGCAACTTTGTCCTACACTAGAATGACCCATCCAAACCCCAGCCTCTCTGTCCCCTGACTTCCATAGCCTTGATGACTCGCTCCACACCACTTCACAGCCACCCAATCCTAGGGGCACCCCATGGACGTTGTCATCACCTGTGGCTGCAGTCCCTCTGAAACCATGCATTCATCAATCTTCCTGTGTGACCAGTCTCTTCTGCTCCTGATTGTGTGTCCAGTAACCAATTGGGGGGTGCTTGGCTTGTGTCAGTGAACAAGACAAAGACCCCTGCCATGGTGGAGCTAACACCTAGAGTTCACAGTGCTCTCTGTACACCAGTTCTTCTTCCCCAAGAGAACTCCAGGAGGCACTGGCTGTCCCCTCCCTGTTGCATCCTCCTGCTTCTACTTCCTTCTCACCCTGCTGGGATTCCATGGCCCCATCAACCACCAGTCAATAGCCTAACTTTCCTTGCCCCATTGTTCTTTCTTTGTTCCATCTGGAAAAACCCAGTTCTGGATGCTCCCAAATGGTGGTACAAAGGAAAAATCACACCCCCTGCAGCCCTTGTGGAGTCACACCACAAACCTCAACCAGGTTCTCCACATGAAAACGCACACTGCTGTGATTCTCATCAGCTCCTCCCTCACTCTGAACTGATGCCTCTCCTCCTTCTTCAGCAAAAACTGAAACCTAAGGGCAACGCCCTCCAGCCCACCCCCACTCACCCATCTATCTGCCTTCCATCATTTCCTCAGGAGAGGCGGCCCTCCTGGTCATTACAGGCAATCCTTACTCAGCCTCTCATCCCAAACACCTGCCCAGCCTCCGCAGGGAATTGCTCTTCAGGGAATTATCCACACTTTCTTCCTCTTTTTCAATCTCTTTCTCCTGGAATCTTCCATCAGCATTAAATTTGTTCTGTGTCTCTCCCAGTTGTAAAACAAGAGAAAACTCCCTCCATATCACGTTCTTCTCCAGCCTCCATGATCTCTTCCCTCCTGTCTACATCTGCGGCATCACTTTCCTTGCCTCCATGTCTCCTTGTGTTACAGCAGCCTGACTTCTCCATGCTGCCCCAACTCTCCCTGAGATTCCCACTGGCCCCACATCACTATGGCCTTCAGACATGAGTTTGTCTCTTTGGCTGCTGCTGACTCTCCATCCTGGAGCACATCTCCCTGGATTTCTTGACTGCATTCCTTCTTCCTATTTTTTGGACCTTCCATTCCAGTGCCCTTTGCAGCCTCTCTTCCTCCTCTCCACTCCCAGGGCTGTCCAAGGCTCATCGATTTATCATCCTCTGCACTTGGCTTTGGCCCATTCTTCAATGGCTCCAGCCGCCATTTGCAGGGGTCTTTGTGTCTGATTCACCAATAACCTTCCACATCAAAGGGTTGGTCTCTCAGCTCTTCATGACTCTTCTACTCCCCTTTCGAGTGACTGACACAGGAATGGACAATCTGACCCAACTGGACCTACAGAAGCAGCTCTGGGCTCTTCCTACCACTTCAGAATCTGAGGCTGTGCTCGCTGTTGGCTGTGGAATTCAGCTGTCCAGCAGCGGCACTGAAGGGCTGAGGAATAGAACCAGGACAGCAGAGGAGCAATGACCATGGAGCAAACTTGACCAACTAGAGAAGGGAGACAGATAGCCCAAAGATACATTTTTTTTCTTTCTCCCAAAGGGCTGTTCTTGCAAATGTTAAAAAAAATTCAGCGGAGTAAATTTGAAGATATAATTGGCTTTATTAGATGATTCATGAATGGGGCAGCATCCCATCTAGGAACTAAAAGGATGCTCTGAGGGGTTGTAAAATGGAAGATTTTATAGGAAGGAGGGCGGGGCAAGGGATCTACTAGCAAAAGAAAAGAAAGAATTGTTTCAGGCCAGGTCCTCTCCTTTTGGGGTGAAGGAAACAGCAGGGGTTTTACTGATACTGAAACCTCTTAATCTCAAGTTTGTGTGCCCAATCGCAATAAGCCAATCACTGAGACTTCTTGGTGCTTGGAGATGGAGAAAGGTTTATTCAAATTGGCCAAAACAAGAAGGCAGACGATAGGTTCTCTCAAATCCACCTTCACAAGAGAAGAAAGCAGAGGGTTTTATAGAGCTAAGGGGCTTGGCAGGAGTTTCAGAGAAACAAAGGGGTAATCCATGTTTCTTTCACTCCAGATAAGCCCTCGGGCAATCTGACTTCTGCGGTCAACACAGTTGGGCGCAGGTCATCTGGTGATCCTTGAAGGCATTCTCTTTCTCCTGTAAAAAGCCCACAAATCCTTGTGACCCTTGAGTCACTCCTCAGGTTAAACAAGAAAATAGCAAATTGACAAGATTAACTTCTTTTCATAACAAAGTGGAAAGGTAATCTTATTGAATATTTATGGTAACGCTCAGGGACTTGGCTTCATTATCATTCAGATTACCTCACTAGGGCGACTCAGGATGTTTCCGATTGACTGCTTAAAGTTCACGTTCCTGGAAAAAACCTTACTTAAGTCTTGGTTTGCTGTTGTGGTGGGGGGCAAGTTTTGGGGCTTGTTATTTCTTTTTTAACACAAGACATGGTGGGTCTCCACAGCCTGCAAGGAAGACATCTTGTGTGACATGTTTCCTTGCATGGCCACAGCCAGGTCGACTAGGCACTGCCTTACATCTCCTCCTTCATGGCTCACTCACCTCTCTCCCTCACTCTCATTGGGATGACACTTAGCAGGGAAGTCCCAGCAAGTGAGCTAAGACTCCCCAATGTACAGGAATAATGTTACTGCCCAAAGAGGGGTTTGTCTGCCCACCGCAAGACACGCCAATAGTCAAGAGGCAAGGTGGTAGGAAAGAAAGGACTTTTCATTACAGCTTGCTAACAGGAGGGAAGATGGCCGTCTAATGTCCGAAACAACCATCTTACAGAACAAAGACCACAGGCCAGTTATAAAGGGGGCTGGTCTCGGGGTGGGGGAGGCAGCTAGTCTCCTGGTGGGGGCATCAATCTGATCTCCGGGTGGGGGCAGATATCTAGTCTTAGTTCCTGATAGTCTTTTGTTTTACTGGATATGCATCAGAGAGCAGAGCAACGCCCTCTACCCTGATCTGTCAGTTGTCATTGATGAGGGCTATCAGCAAAGACTCTGTGCCTGGGGTCATCACATTCCTAAGGAACTCAAAAGAACAAAGTTATTGACTTGTTGCAGCTGGCAGGGGCCATAAAATCCACAGAGCATGTCTGGGCTAGTTAATCGGAGGTCATTCAACGTTACAATAGGGTTTCTTTCTTACAATATGGCTTCCCCTATGTCAACCTTGCTTTGAGCCGGTATCAATATCACCCTGCTATCAAAACAGCGACATAACCAGTTCACACAAACTGGCATGACTGGAACCAAAAAGTCAGATAGCAACAAGCGCTGGCAAGGCTGTGGAGACATCAGAACCCTCACACACTGCTGATGGGAACATAAAATGGAGCAGCTGCTTCGGAAAAGAGTCCAGCAGTTCCACAAACAAGTAGACACAGAGTTACCATGTGAGCAGCAGTCCCACCCAAGCGAAGTCAAAACCTTTGCTCACACACACTCAAGAGCTTATTGCAGCATGATTCAGCACAGCCAAAAAGTGAAAACAATGCAATTGTCCATCAACAGGTGAATGGATAAACGAAACGTGGTATTTCCATATAATGGGATATCAATCAGCCATAAAAAGGAATAAAAAGGAATGAAGTACTGATACACGAAACAAGGTGGATGAACTTTGAAACATTATGCTAAGTGAGAGAAGCCAATCACAAAAGACCACATGGTATATAATCCCATTCACATGAAACTCCGGGACAGGAAAATGTATAGAGACACCAAGTAGATCAGTGGTTGCCTGGGCTGAGGAGTAGAGGCCTGGAGGGTGGGGTGCCGGGTGGGTAAGGAGGATGACCGCTAAAGCACCCCGGGTTTCTTTTTGGGCTGATGAAAATGTTCTAAAATTGACTGTGGTGATAGTTGGGCAACTCTGTGAATATATTAAAAGCCCTTGAATTGTACACTTTAAATGGGGTAATTGCAGTGTTTGTGAATTATATCTCAAAAAAGCTGTTAAAGAATGGTGATGTAGTCTATACTGACTGACTTTGAAAGATATTTATGATCTCTGAAGACCTGGTTTCACTCCATGTGAAGTAGGATCCTACTTGTGCTTTTTTAAAAACGCACATTTATGTATAGGAAAAATATCTGGAAATACACACCCTAAAATGTTACAGTATCTCTAGGTGGTGGCATTATGGATTTGTTTTAAAATATATTTTTCCATATTTCCTGAATGTTTTACAATGAGCATGTGATATTTTTCTATTAAAAATAATAGGCTTAGCGTTCTATCCTATTTTTTAAAATATTTATTATCAATGGTTGTTAATGTTATAATAAAAAGCGTACTAGGAATACAGACTAAAGGCAGTAGATTGCTCACTACATGACGTCTCAAAGTCCTTAGGATACCCACCAACCCATGATTCTTCTGGTGCAGAAGAACTACAGAGGTGTCGTGTCCTTACTCAGTGCTTTGGGGAGAAGGGATAGCACTGTGTTTAGTTGGTAAGCAACAGTAAGCTTTCCTTGCATAATAGAACATCTATAACGATTAATGTAAAGTGGCACAATTAAGAACTAAATGGTACCCTGGATGGACAGAACGCAGCCCACAGGCATCCCTCCCACCTTCCCACAGGTCCACAGGGCTTCTGTGCTCCCCGCCCCCCCGGTTCACAGTCTCAGTACAGATGCGAGAGGGGACAGAGTCAGAGAGGCTGGGCTGTGTTAGTCTCGGCTTGGGTAGAGAGAACAGAGTAACCAAGTGAACAGACCTTACCACACCAATTAGCTAACAGAATTGACAGCCCCCTTTCACGCAGGAGAGACAAGACAGGAACTCATAAAATATTTTTGTAAGGTCTGTGCTTGTACATAAAGGGTACTACAGCTGAAAGAGATACTGGGATAGTCTGCATGGCTAGGCAGAATGGCAGGAGAAAAAAGGTAAAGAAAACCATCTTAGATCCCAGCAGGCAGATGTACTGATTTCCGTGCTGTAAGGAATCTCTGTCCACAGCGGCCAGGCAGACAAGCGCAGAGCTGCCACTCTGCTTGTGGGCCTCACCTACCTGAATAAACCAGTTTTTGAAAGCTGATGTGCTAAACAGAAGCTTCCTGCATTTGCTGGCGTTTCCTAATTGAATTCACGACACGCCTACATTTCAGGGTCAAGGCTATGATGTAGGTGCATCTCCATGAGGTTAAAGCTTGATTTATATCAATGCTTCTCAACCTGTGTGTATGGGACTTGAGGCTGATGGTGGGGTTGGGAAGACACAGCACAGGCTTCTGATGGTTGAAAAAGCAATAACTCAATTATACAGCATCCCATGGTATAGAGATGCCATCATTTATCTAATAAGTTTTCCATTGGTTGACAGTTGGGCAGTTTTTTATTTTTTTGCTATTACAAAGCTCCAGTGTTACTGTGATGGTATAAATACATATATCTTCATGCACATAGGCAAGGTGGAGTGGAGATAAGGGCCAAGACCCAGATTACGATATTTCTTGAAATCAGAACTGCTTTGAGCCTTTGGGAACAAAGCATATAGGGAACAGGGCTCAGAGAGGCCTGTACAGAGCCTGAGAGCCTGACTCTGCCCGACCCACAGGGAGAGGTACAGAGGGAACCCCTCCATCCCATCCACTCCCACGTTGTCTGGGTCATGCTCAAGAAAGGAAAATAAGTCACATCATTAGCAAATGCCGTCTTGATTGAACAGAAGCGTTTGAGAGCAATTTTCAGTTTTAATCCACAATGATGACACTTTTTAAAATTTATCCTCTCATAGAAGTAAAAAAGATTAGGTTAAGTTAGAGCCAGGTTGGCATCATGGCTGGGTGTACGATCCACACCACAAACAGGCTGTCTGGCCCTTAAGTAAGAGGTGGCAGAAAAGAGAAACCAGTACTCACCCTGGGGCAGCAGCAACAAGCTAACAAACGGCAATGTCTTTACACAGTACCTCTCAAGTTTCCCAGTGAACCACTTCTGACAGTCAAGGAGTATGAACACAGCCACTGTCAGCCTACTTTTCCCTGAACTCTCCTGTGTTGTTATCACAAATTCACGTGAATCCCCCCAAATAAATGAACTTTGAGAAATACTGATACCTCAGGCAGATGTTTGAGGTTTTCTTTTTTTTTAACTTTCTGGCATATAGCCACAAAGCTTGATGTTGAAGATGCCACCCACAATGGTATTTCACGGTGCCCAAGCCTGTAGGGTCTCTTGGCAATGAGATTTGCTATTTAGAGCACAAACTTCCTCTCTCAATCTCCACGCATCAGCAGACAGTACAAAAGACCACAACCTCTTTCTCTGTTGTTGAGGAACGTGTTAAATAACACCATCTTGCTCAATAAGACGTCGGTTTTCAATTGGCACGAGGCCTGTCCTCCTATTTAGGTGGTGTGACCCAAGTGGCAAACAGGATATGAATACATTACTCCTCAACAAGGTAAAACAATATTTTATTTTTTCCTGAGTGGTTTTGATGGTTTGCTTTCCAAATGTGAGGAAAGACAATTAGGGACAGGAAGAAATTACCATGTGAATGAAATTTTCATCACTTATATTTCCATAAAGGATTTTGTGTCAAAAAGGTTTCTGAACCACTTTGGTAGCTGGTAAACAAAGAAGTACCTTGAACATCCTTGCACTCACACAATAAACTACTATCTCTGCGCCCTTACTGCCTGCCGGGTGCCTCCGGGTCACCGCGTGCATGAACTCGCTTTCAATTAGCGGGGGGGGGTGACCACCGGGAGCCTCAGGAAGCAGGACACTGAATGGAGGTCAGCGCATCATGAGGTGAGTCGGCCGGTGCAGAGCGCGATCACCCGACGACGACGCGCGGAGGGCAGCAAGTGAGGAGGGAGGCTTATCAATCGGCCAGGTGTGGGCGAGGATCTAGAGTCCGGTTTGTTCACGCGAGGGATGCCCAGCGGCCGGCGGCTGCGTGGATCTGAAAACGGCTCTCCCGCCTTCCCGTCGGAATCGGCGCGGGGCGCGCGACGCACCGGGCCGGGGAGCGGGGAGGCCCGGAGCGCCCGCTCTTCCCTCCCCGGCCCCGTCCGTGCCCCCAGCCCTGTCCCCGCGTCCGCCCCCCAAACCCCGTCCGCGCCCCACCCCGCGCCCGGAGCGCCCTCGCTCCCCGCGGCCCCGTCCGCCCGCCGTCCGTCCGTCCGTCCGCGCTCCCGAGCCGGCGCCGGGCGCGGGCGGCGGTGGCGTGTGCTGACGTCATATGGGCCGCCCGCCCCCGATTGGCCGCGGCCGCCTCACCAGACAGCGAGCGCACGGGCGCGCGGGCGGGGCGGGGCGCGCGGAGGCCACGCCCCCAGACGCGTGGGCGGGGCGGCGGACGGGCCGGGGTCACGTGACCCGGGGCCCCGCCGCCCGCTTTATAAGTCTCTCCGCGCACCGGGCGCCGCGGGCTGCGACCCTTATCCGCGACCTCCTCTCCCGGCGAGCCCGCGGGCGGGCGGGCGCCCCTGGATAGGTGCGTGCGGCGCGGCGGAGCGGCCGGGGGGCCGAGGTGGAAGGGGCAGCGGCCGGGGTGCGGCCGGGAGTGTCGAGGGTGGGATGTCGAGGGCCGGGCGCCCCCCACCCCGCAGCCTCCCCTCCCGGAAGTGGGGCAGACGGCCTTGATCGCGAGCTGCGGCACCCACCCCGACCCTCGGGCCTCGGCGTACTCCCCGACCCCAGCCCCGGGCCGGGGCCGGCACCCCTGACCCCAGTGGGCTCGTCTGTGGTTCCCTCCATCCGGTAGGAGCCCAGTAACTTGTCCTGCCGCCCCGCTAGCCTCTGCTTCCTGCGAACGGGCGGAGTCTGCAAAACTTTTGGACTGGACGGGACCAGCACTTCAGGGTTTATGCGGAGGAGCACTTGGCGGGTGGGGAGCTCAGAGGGCTCTGCAACGCTCGGGCGACCTAACACCTGGCTGCCCCTGATCGCAGCCCTCGCTTCCTCCGTGGGTGCCCTTGCCAGTCCATCCCCGTGGTACTGCGGTGTGGGCTGCCCTGTCCGGCTGAATCCCCAAGGGACTAGGGAGTTTTCCTGCACGAGCTGGTGATGGATGTGAGCATAGCCTTCCTTCTGACGGGCCCTTCCAGACCTGCCGTGTCGCTTGGAAATGAACTTGATGGTGATTCCTCCTCTCCGACCCCTTTTTTCTTCTAGGAAAGTCTGCCTGACTCTGGTGACTGATGCCCAGATTGGACGAGAACTTCTGGAGCTGTTCCTGTGCTGACCGCCTGAGGCACAGAAGCCACCCGAGAGCCGGTGCCGGAGGGCTGGCGGCCAAAGTGGGGGAAATGATCAACTCCTCCGCGTCCGGCCCCTCTCGGCTGATGGCCCCCCGTGCCCTGGACACTGACGCCTCTCGTGGGCTGCGGAGCGCTGGTGTGGGGGGCCGTGGTGGCAGCAGCGGCCACACTAACAGCTGGCATCACCACTTGGTGCAGAGGAGCCTGGTGCTTTTCTCGGTCGGGGTGGTCCTAGCCCTGGTGCTCAACCTGCTGCAGGTCCAGAGGAATGTCACCCTATTCCCTGAGGAAGTGATTGCCACCATCTTCTCCTCAGCCTGGTGGGTTCCTCCCTGTTGTGGCACAGCAGCTGGTGAGTAGAAAGAAAAGATGGCTGTTTGGTTAAAAACGCTCTTCAGCCTATGAGAAACATTTGTTTGAAAATGGAACATCCACAGAGGACAAGTGTGCGTCTCCAGTCCTTATATTTAGTGGGGAAGGGGGTGGAGAGGATATTGAACCCCCGGATGCTAGTCTCTGGAGCTTGGAGAAAGCTCAGTGATGGAGATGAGGTGGGGAGATAATTGGCTGTTCCAGGCTTGTGCCAGGCTGCCGAGGCCCTTCCCTCTTACTGACCTGGCACTGGGGACAGTGTTAGGGGAGCCCCACAGCTGTCATCCCGAGCGAGTGGCCCCCGGATTGGCCACCTGCAGAACTGGTGAGCTGCGGGACTGCACTACTATTGGTTGCCCGCGAGAACATGCTACGCTGCTGGGTGACTGAAAACAAACCTGTCACGTGGGCACAGTGGGCAGAGGCGTTGCCAGGGAGCAGCCTCTCCCACTTCCTTTTGCAGGATGGCCAAGTGGACGTGGCCAAAGCCAGACCTTTCCCCCAGAGCTGCTGAGGAAACAGTAACCCCTCGTTCAGGGTTTACCCCTCGTTCAGGGTTTAGGTGTGAGTTCCCGTAACTAGTCACAGAGATGCCGCAAAACATGACTCTGGGTCAGTCTAAACTGTGGGCAGGTGGACTGCCTGTTTTTAGTAGAATTTCTTGGTTATTTAGCTGGTTTTATTAAAACGCTGAATTGCTCTTGGCCTAGAAGATCACTTAGTGCTGCTCTAGTCACACGTCATTCATGGATTAACACACGTGTCCACTGCTCCTGCAGCCTCAAGTCCACCAGCTGCTGAAGCGCAGGGGGAGTGGGCCAGAGGGCAGAGCAGGCGTGTGTGGGTGATGGCAGGGTCGCAGGAGTGCCCTGCCGTTGGCTCTGTGGCTGACATGTGTGCACTGTGATGCCCACGGCGCGTTTTATGCGCTTTGCTTCCTTTCGTCCCTGCAGCACTGCTCTGCTGCAGCTCCAGTTTACAGATGGGGATCACAGGGAGACTGAGTGCCTGTGTCCAAGGGGCCGCAGCCAGTAAGTGGCAGGGCCACTGTTCATAGCTCTGCACACAGCCTCCCTGGAGTCTGGGTGTCTACCCTATGCTGTGGAAACACGTCACCTTCTCGGCAGACTCACTGAAAACAGCAGGAAGGCGTGAGGCTTGTGATGGAGAGCCTGGTTCCAGCTAGGACAGTCATCAGAGCCATACTGTAGATAGGGAGCAGTGGATAGACTTTTCATCTTTGTTCTCAGAAAGATAGGGTCCTACTTTGTTCTTTTAAACACTTTAAATATCTGGCTATACTATTAAAAATCCTTTTTGAGAAATAGATCTAGATGCAAAATTCCATTTTTCATACACATTTGGCGCAGTAGTTTCTTTCTTTGAATCAAAAACTTGATCTTAAAAATGGAACAGTTTAGGCTTTATTTGTAATTGAAGCTTCAAGGAATTCCAGGAATATCTGAAACACAATTTTTCGTACCCTACTCTTTTTTTTTTTTTTTTTACCATCAGCCAAGAGCATAAGGGAAAAATTCCATAGTGCCTTTTCACCTATTTAGCTTTTCACCTTAAAAGGTAAGATTAAGTTATAGTGAAGTAAATTATAGAGCTGTTTGGGTTCCATTTTAGAGTTAGAACTTGATAAAATGTAATATGAAATTGAAACTGAAAATCTTTCATTTGAATGTTTAGCTAAAACTGTGTTTCTTGTTTCTCTGTTCAAGAACCTAAAATGGTGACGTCTTTCATAGAACATCTGGGTGGGGCAACTGTGTGGCTTTCCAGCCTCGGTACCTGGGGACTTTATGTGGTGAACCTTGGGTCCCGGGGTCGGTACTGTGGGTCCGTATCCCCACTAGTCACCACATGCCCTGTTCTTCCTGCCTGTTCCTTTTCCATTTTCTTCTCTCCTGAAATGCCACACCTTCCCCCCTGTGTTTGTGAAAACTTCCTAACTGTGTTCCTGTGTTCCAGACCACAGGGAGCTGCTCCTCTGGCTTGTAGTTACATAATCCTCATCACTTTACACATGAGGAAACAAACATGAGGAGTTGGATCCCATCAGGGCCGGCAGGGAGCAGAGGCCCTGTGTTCTGTGCCTGGTCCCCTGGTCTTCCCACAGTTCAGGGCCTGGGCTCCCAGGAACAGGTGAAGAACAGAAGCAGTGTGGTGGTCTGTTGGAAGCACCCGCCCCCAGGGATGATGCAGAACGCATGCTCAGGGTCTACACGGTGCTGTACCTCTGAGTGTGTGGCCCTTATGACCCAGACATCAAAGTCAGATCAACATAAACATGCCCAACATCCGGTGCAGGTCGGTGGGAGGAATGTCAGACCTTGTGATGGGACTTGTGGCCTCAGGGGTATTCTCGGAAGTTACCTGTTCATGGTGAAATGGAAATAACACTGAGGGAGTAGAAGGCCAACTCTGCAGGCCTTTTTGTGTCCTGCACTTGAGGCCTGTGTGGACAATTAAGCTCTTGCTCAGTCCACTTCTATGTTTAACTAAACCGAGGAACAGCAATTTTATTTTAATCTTCTCAAAACAGTATGATTTTTTTGTTTATTACTCAAGGAAAACAAAAATATAAAATTAGTCTCAATTTAGATATTATGTTATAGCAGATACATATTCTAGGAAAAGGACTGGTTTGAGCATGATACTAATAATTGCTGTATAGAAATCCTATCAGTTTAAGCTGGTATATTCGAATACTGTCATCTTTTCTTTCCTTAACAGCTGTCGTCGGCTTACTCTACCCCTGCATCGACAGTCACCTCGGAGAGCCCCACAAGTTCAAGAGGGAGTGGGCCAGTGTCATGCGCTGTGTAGCCGTGTTTGTGGGTATCAACCACGCCAGTGCTGTATCCTTCGCTGGATGTGCTGTGTCCAAAGCGTTGTCTTAGGTTATGTGTTGAGGTGTTTTGTTACTTTTAATGAGTAAATGTTATCTCATAGGTTCCTTGAGCAATCTTCTTCCGTCTATGTTATTTTAAAGTGCATTGCTTAGTTTACACGTAGTGGGAGTTTTTGAAATGGTTCCTAGAGTCCTTCCAGTTCATTTCAGGAAACAGAATAATACCAGAAGCACAGTGCACTCATTTAGTCTCTTCTTTGTCAGATAGGATCGTTTTGATTCCTCGGAGTTCACCTTGTAAATTCCCTTTTCTCTTTCTACCTTACATCCTTCCGTTGGGAAGACCTGGTTCCTGTGGCCCAGAAGTGGCGAGAGGTGAGAGGGTCGCTCTTCTTGGAGCTGCTTCTCCTAGAAGGGTCAGTCCAAAGTGGTGTCCTCTCGCACAGGTTCTTGACAGAAGCTCCCTGGACCTCTGGTGTCCACGGGTGGAATGCATTGCACTGGATGTGTTGTGTGTCTCTGCAGAAGTGCATTTTTCAGGAAGATGGGCCATAGTTTATAAAGTCTCAAAAGAGTAAGTTTCTTTAGCACAATGAAATCATATTTTAAAATCTGACAGAAAGATGTTTCTAGAGTTGCTGATTGTTGAGTCTGTTCTACTCCTGTTTAGTGATAAGAATGTCAGAAAGGGTATCAGAAGATCTCTCAGCTCTAACAAGTTCATTTTGTCAGCGGTTGATAAGCAGTGTTGTGATGAAAGCCGGCTGTGTCTGCACAAACTGTGATAGTATGTCATGGCGAATGCCATTCTGACGAGGTGTCTTCATGCAGACGTGGGAAGGAGTATGCTCGCTCAGTTCACATTATGAATGAAAACAAGAAATAAGAGCAAGACCGTAGATGACTCACTACCAAAATATGTTGTTTTTTGGTCGAAATACCAGCAGAATTTTATGGATGGCTTTTAGAAAGTTTGCTCGTAAAGTTGTTTTTGACCCCGTGATCAGGGAAGTTTCAGATCCTCTTGAAACTCTGGATACAGAGACCTTGTCTCCAGCCACTCCTGTCTGCAGCTCCCTGGGTGTGGGTTGTGCATGGAGAATTATGTGGTGCGCAAGAGTAACACACTGCAGCCCCTGGGCGTTTTTTTTTTGTTTTTGATCATATTAAAAAATCGTTAAACTTTTCCTTAACTTTTGCATCACCAGAAATTGGATTTTGCCAATAATGTTCAGCTCTCCTTGACGTTAGCAGCCCTCTCTTTGGGCCTGTGGTGGACGTTTGACCGTTCCAGAAGTGGCCTCGGACTTGGGATCACCATCGCCTTCCTCGCCACTCTGATCACTCAGCTGCTGGTCTACAATGGTGTCTATCAGTAAGCATGTCTCTCAAATATCGGCTCCATCCAGAAGCTGTTGCTTAACTTTCATTAAAAACACCCCCTGAGCTGAGATGTCATGTTTTCTTTGGCCTTCATATACACATGGCGTAGATGCAGGCATGAGATTCTCAAAAATGCTGCTTATCGTTGATTTACATGTTAAAAACGCACCAGCCGTGATTTAACGTAGAGGAAGACCACGCAGCAGCAGTCAAACATCGCCCTCAGCTGTTAATCCCCCAGCACTCAGCGTACATCCTGTATCCCACTGCAGATCTCGCCCAGAGGGGAACTGGACTCGGGGAGGCTGACTCTCAGCCACCAGTTTCCTTCCTTCTCTCTTTCTCTAGGTATACGTCCCCAGATTTCCTCTACATCCGCTCCTGGCTCCCGTGCATATTCTTCTCAGGAGGTGTGACAGTGGGAAACATAGGACGCCAGCTGGCTATGGTACGTGAGGGCATCTTCACTCCTGATGCTGTGGTTATCAGCCTGAGAGAATCGCTTTACATAATACGTTGTAATTTGTGTCACTGTCTGTCTAGTTGAGGCTCACGAGCAACCATTATTGAGAAAAGTGTACATTAAAAAAAGTAGGTGACAGTACCCAGGTAGTTCTTTGCTAAGTTATAAAGATTTAGAGATTTGTAAACTCCGTGTCAGAGCTGGACAGGAATTAGCTAGAGCTCTGTGCAGCCACTCGGGCCACAGACGTGCTCAGTGGCTTCTCCGAACTCACATGCTGCTGTGGTCACTGGTGGAGAAAGGGTTCCTGAGATAGCGAAAATGAGTGGTTTACAGTGAGTCTCTTCCCTCTTTCACGGGGGTGCAGGCGATGTGGGAGAGGTAAATGGAGCTCGCGCCTGGTGGAGGGGCACAGCCCTTGCAGGGCAGGGGGACCTGGCGCAGGGCAGGCCGCTCAGCACCGCTGGGTGAGGGACTGAGCACTGCCCTGTCCTCTCTGAAAGAGAGAGAAGTGTGCACTCCCACGGCGTGGAGCTGGTTCCCGGGAGCCAGAGAGCAGACGAAGTCAAGGATAGTTTGAGCAGTTCTTTTCAGTAGTTAAATTTGAGCACTTTAATAAAAGAAAATTAGGGGCTGGCCCGGTGGCACAAGTGGTTGTGTGCGTGCTCCGCTGCGGCAGCCAGGGGTTCGCTGGGGTTCGCTGGTTCAGTTCCCGGGCGCGCACTGACGCACCACTTGGCAAGCCATGCTGTGGCGGCATCCCATATAAAGTGGAGGAGGACGGGCATGGATGTTAGCCCAGGGCCCATCTTCCTCACAAAAAAAATAATAATAAAAAAAAGAAAATTAAATGTGGACATTTAAATGTTATTTCTAGTTGGCTTTGACTTGATGGCTTAAATAAAATGAGCTACAAAAAGGAAATTGGAGTCTTACAAGGGCCGTTCATTGCTCTCAGATAAACTCAGGGGCTTTCTCAGAAAACTTATCTTGTTCCCTCATGCTATTTTTTTTTTTTTTATAATTTTATTTATTTATTTTTTTCCCCCTTATCCCCAGTAGATAGTTGTAGGTCATAGCTGCACATCCTTCTAGTTGCTGTATGTGGGACGTGGCCTCAGCATGGCTGGAGAAGCGGTGCATCAGTGCGCGCCCGTGATGTGAACCCGGGCCGCCAGCAGCGGAATGCGCGCACTTGACTGCCAAGCCACGGGGCCGGCCCTCCTCATGCTATTTTTAAAACAGGACATTACTTGTGCTAGGTGATGCTTACTTGTGAGAGCTGAATTTCAAGGCTGCTTGGCTGTCTCACAAAAATAGAAGTAGTTTCAGAAAGATAGAATTTAGAACGTGTTCCAGTGGTTCCTGAGTCTGTCATCCTTCTCTTCACCGCTTTGTAATTCTCTGTGGATCTGCCTCCATCCAAAACAACAAGACTCCACTGAGAAAACTTGGCTTCTCATGTCCCCTAACGAGAACCCGAGGACTGTGCTTTTTCATACTAACAGTCTGCTCAGACAGTTGCACATAGAACTCGGGGCTGCTTCCTCCCACAGGGCTCCTCCCCTCTGCCCGCCTCCTCACTTTTCCAGGGAGAACCAGGCAACCCCACGATTGCTTTGAGACTTTTATTTCAGTACCCTTTAGGTGAGAATTCCTAAGAAGGCTTTTGGGAAAAAATTTTCCTCAACCGGGGTGACTATTCATAAAATTAAAATTTGAACAACATTGAGTGCGTTAGTTAATTTTGGGGATGATGGGCTGATGCTGTTATGCGTTCACGTTGATGGTTTTTTTGAACCAGTGTTAGGAAACACTTTTTTTTAGCAGAAGTAGAAACTTCACAGTGTGCACAAGTTCTAAACATCTAGAAATAGTTGGAGGAAACTTATTTTAAAAGAGTTGCACAAATCATACCTTTTGAAAATAATACCTCTTGAAGATAGTTTGATTGTATAATTCTTGCTGTGCTCCTTAGATCCTTATAGTAAAAATTTTAAAGATAACTTAAAACAGGACGGTTGGCATAATTGTAATTATCCTTACTTCAACTTTCTTTTCTTCCTTTTTACTCTTTAAAATTGGGGGAAAACTTATATTTGGACATTTTCGTTGTACCAGGGAACTGGAGGAGAGGGTCATCACCTTCCCTCTGAGGTCGTCCAAATGAAACACCTTCTCAGGTCTCTAAGCCCAGCCCCACCTCCTGTATTTTCCATCCATGAGAATTTGAATCCTTAACCCCTGGATCCCAGCTAGAGGGAGAATCAGACTTCTCAGGGGTGTGAAGCTTAGTTCACTTGAAGCAGGCAGGCCCTCCGCGGCCCAAGCAACAGTCACAGCTGGTTCCAGCAGTTCCACCTCCCCTGCGTCCCCGGTGTGTGTTCACGGAATGGACTGGTGGCAGCAAGTGGCTGCAAGCTGCTCCGAGGGAAGAAGTGTGGTCCCTGTCCTCAAGACTTGCCAGCCCAGTAGAGAGCGCAGTGACATGTGTGAATACGTGTGAAACTATTGTCAGTTCTGTCCATAGCTGTATTTCTGCCCTGAGAAGTCAGGCGAGTGACTGAATGGAGTGTAGCTTCTATTATAACAACGTGAGTGAGTTTGCAAAGGCCTGAGAGCGACGAACCATGTTTTAAATAGTTTTAAAGGAGAGGTCAATCTGATTGGCAGAGAGAAGTGGGCGTGTAGCACTCACTCCTCTGTAGTAAGAACTTAACATGTGCTGGGAAATGGAGGCGAGTGGGATGTGGAAAGGAATTAAAAGTGGCTGTTTCTGGGAAGTAGAACTGCAGGTGGTTTTTAGGGTTTTTTTTCTACTCTGCATTTAAGAAAAATTTTTTATAATAAAAACATTACTTCTGTCATCAAAACACACCAGCTGTGTGTGGGAACTTGCTAGTGGTCACGTGTAGCGGATGATGTGTGTGCCATCGGTAGGAAGACTCACCCTGCAGGTGTTCTGAGACTGTTCTCCTGGAGGTCCCTGGGGGTCTCCCATCCTTCCCCCTCTGCCTTCGCCACAGCTAGGAACCTGGCTCTGCTTCTGACCTCCCTGTTCTCTGAACAACGCTGTCAGCTTACTGGGAGCAAAACTGGCGTTCCACTGTGGATGACGAGGGAAGTGGGATCAGTCCTCCCAGAGCTCGCAGACCCTCGTCCCTCCGTCCCCCCTCCCCTCCTTGGGTCTGTCCAGCTGGTCTCTTTGCTTTCGTTCCTCTTGTCTTCCATCCCTCAAAGTATCTGTAAATGAATCTCTCCTGAAAGCAGTCGAGTCTTGTAAAAGTAGTGCATCGTGGGAAAGTCCACCATTCTCCAACTCTGTCCAATTCAGGTCACTTCAGAACCTTGCAGCCCACTCCTCCCCCTGGCAGTGCTCCCTCCACGTGGGCCTGGAGTAGGGATGCTGCCCTTCATGCCGTTTCCGTAGGTTCTAAAACACCTGCTTCTACAGCAGCAAAAAGAGAAGTTCGTGAAGCCAAAATGGTATTTTTCATGAGACTAGAATTGAAAGTTTAGGAAATTATATTTGCTTCAGATTAGGTTAGGGCTGAAGAATGAAAAATACGTTTGTAATAAGGTTTGTTTTACAAAACTGTCTCTCCATAAATAACATTGACTGTCCCTGCCTAACTTTAGTTTTTCAGGGGACCTTTTGTTTTGGGGGCTTCCCCCCCCCGGCCCCGTAAGCAGCAGCAGGAAATAGTAGTGGGCGGCAGCGAGCGCATTGCAGTGAATGGATCTGCAGGCGCGGCCCGCGGCCCCATCTACCCACCAGATCAAGGCCCTTGGCCACCCTTGCTCAAACCCCGGATTCTGCAGAGCAGGGCCCAGGGCCCAGGGCTGTGGAAACTGCCAAGTGAGCCAGAGAGCCTGCAGCCAGGGGAGCACTGGGCTCCATGCATTGTAACAGATGGGAAAGTGTGCCCTCTGCTACAAGTGTTTGTGACCCAGAATCGGCAACTTTAGGAAGCGTTGATTCTCTTAGTAGGCTTTGTGGAGTCTTGACAGTTTAGGCTGTGACATAAAGTCGTATCTTTCTGTTTCTGTCGAAGAGAGAGAACTACAATGGCTTCTTTAAAAAGAGAAAGTTAAACATTTTCTTTTTCATAGAGGGAGTTAAATACTTAAGCCTGTATCCTTAATTATTTTCTTTCCTCAAAGAAATGAAAAAAACTTAACAGCTTTCTTATTTGTAAAAACAGGCTTACTCAGTTCAAAATTCAAAAACTCACTTCTATCCTTAAAACCCAGGAAGTTGCTCAGTCTCTTAGCAAGGGGTTAGTCACTCCTGCCTGTTCCATTCTCAGGCTGTGCCCACTGAAGCTTGTGTTCCTGGGCTGTCTTGCCTGCCAGAGCAACCTTCCCCACGGTCCTTGCATGCGTGCTGCTCAGGTGCAAAAGACATGGGCTTGGTATTCTAGGGGCCGAGTCTAAGAACTAACTCATGGTTTACCGTTGACACCTTCACCAAGTAAGCCTTTGTGACAGGATGTGACTAGAGTGAAGAAGATGGAAATCTGAAGGTGCAGAGCCGAAGTGGGGTGCTCAGTTAGCACTGTGACCACGTCTGGCTGAGTCCACTGTCACCCGAGGTTCGCGTCCCACACTGCAGATGTTTTCCCAGCACCCTCGAATCCTCCTCCTGCCTCCGTCTCCCACGTTGCGTCTCAGGTCTCCTGAAACGCCTCTTCTGCTGCTTCCCAGGGTTCCCTCCCCTAACAAGAATGTAATTACTTGCAAGGATGGCTGAGCCGGAAGCTGCGTGTTGGCTTTGCTCACGGTTAAATGATTCAAGTAGCTTTTTCCAGGTGGTCTTGGTGGTCAGCCCGGAGCTTTAAAAGAAAGTAACGAGTCCACAGCTTCATTTTACAGAATTTGTATTTGTTGCTATTTGTTGGGTAAAGTCTTTTATCAAAAAAAGTAGTTTCAACTGCTGCAGCGACGGGCGTGGCTCTGCCCTCCCCCAACCCCTCCTCACCACCCCCCACAGCCCGGCCCCCAAGGCCTGGTTGTAGAATGGGATTTGCTGTTCCTGTGTGTGATTGACCCAGTTCAGCTACTAATGAGCACAACAACAATATGAATGTGTTTGAGGACTGTCCTTAATTAGCACTTGCCATACACAAGGTATTGTGTAAACATTCTCATTGTTAGCTGATTTAGTCCTCATAACCACAGTTGGAAGTAAGAAGTTAATAGCCCATTGTAAAGAGGGGGAATTGGAGCTTGGACAGGGGAACAAGCTGCCAGGGTGGGTGCGGAGAGGAATGTGAACCATGCTTCTCGTGAGTGTGCCAGCCTGCCCTTGACACAGAGCTCACATCTGTCCATCAGCCTCTAAGTAGATTTTGATAAATTTGTGCTGCTGTCCTGGATTTGCTGCAGGACACTGTCTTGCCACATAAACTATGCTGCTCTCAGGCAGCTGTGGTGGCTATCAATACACCAGATGTTGTGTCCGTCTCAGGCTATTGTTCCTCAGGTCTGTGGTCCCTTGTTTTCTTTTCTTTTTTTTTTCTTTTGGTGAGAAAGATCGGACCTGAGCTAACATCTGTGCCCATATTCCTCTATTTTGTTTGTGGGATGCCACCACAGCATGGCTTGATGAGTGGCATGTAGGTCTGAGCCTGGGCTGCTGAAGCAGAGCACACGAACCTAACCACTATGCCGCTGGGCCTGTGGTCACTTGTGTTCTTGCGTGGATGCCAGACCTCATTAGGCTCCCCTGGGCTCCAGGGCTCCGTTTTCTCCGAGTTTATTGGTCCCTCTGAGCCCACCGTACTCCCAGGTGTGGGGCGAGGGCTCGCCACTTTCTCTAGTTGAGGTTTGTTTGGTGTCTTCCTCTGGCTCATACTGGACGGTTCGTAATGCTTTCATGTTACCAAGTTTTACGAGTCTGTGTCCCGGGGAGGAGTTAGCACACCCGGGCTCCCAGGTGCCGCCCGCCTCTCAGTGCTGCTTACACACCTGGTTACCGGAGACGGTCTGTGGTTTTGTGGGTGATAGCTCTTCAGTTCAGTTTCTTCATCTTAAAGCACAGTTGCCTAAATGGGGGAAATAAGTGGAAAGAGACTGGGTTCCAGGGTAGGAAATGTTCACTGAGGTCCCTCTTCTGCCCTCCAGGAGCTTTGCGACCTCGGGAAAGTCATTTGATCTTCTCTCTGCTCGCTCTTCAGTGAAACACCCATCCTGTGTTGAGAATTTACCAGGCGGCACCTGCAGAGCAGCACGAATGCAGGACCCGCCTCAGGGTTTCTGTGAGGGTCCCGTGAGGAAGCATTGAGAAAGGGTTTCCAGACAATTTAAGGCAGAGTTGTTACTCAGCATTGGGAAGTGTGACCTCTTTCAAATATCTGTCTCCCCAAACTGCCGGTAGGGGAAGTTATGATGGAGAAACCAGACGTGAATAAAGGTTTATGGCAGAAACCTCCCCTTCTCAGATAAGCAGACTGATTTTTGCACCAAAGAGTGCACGTCCCTACGTTGCAGTCAGTGAGAGCCTTTTGGAGCACCCGTCCCCCGTCGGCATCACTGTGCTGCATAAATCCAAGCGTGTCCTTTCTCTGGACGCTGGTGCAGCCGCGCCCAGCAGCAGCCCCCACTTACAGAGCAGCTTCTATGTCGGGCTGGAGAGAGGGGGCCCTGCTTTTCTAGGTGGCCCGTCTGGCTCCTGGCCCGGGTTGAGGAGGTCCCAGTGGGTTGGCAGAGCTTGTCTTCTGCCCCAGTGTGTTCCACAGGCCTTGTCTCCATCACCTGACCCCGTCAAAGGAAGTTTTCATCTTTCACCTTTTAGGGTCCACTTAATTGCTGATTAAATGTGTACGCATCTCTGGTGCTGATTTTCTCGCTCTTTTTCTCTCTCTACACATAGGGAGTTCCTGAAAAGCCGCATAGTGATTGAGTCTTCAGACCCACCGATTCTGAAGAGTGACAAGATTTGGGAAGAAACTCTGTGATATTGGATTGTGACAAAGATTATTTTTTTTCCTCAGTAATCTATTTAGATTGGGCTGACTGTACAAGTGACACCCGGAAAAAAAATTCACGTGTTTTAGAAGAGCCAAGGGAAAGAGTGACTGCTTATCCTGACCGTTACCCCGCTCAACTGCACCGTGCCTGCGTCTGCTCTGGAGACACGGGCCCCAGGCGGCAGAGCTCAGGCAGGGGCCAGTTTCCCGAGTATTCAATTTCATTTATGTAATTAAAGCAAGTTGCCATATTTCAAAGCCTTGAACTAAAGCCTAATTACCAGCTCTTGGTTTTGTATCAGTGCCCACAGGGGATAGGTTGATGGTGCTTAACAAAGATGAAGTGTGGTAAAATAGGAAGAATATTTATCCAAAACATTTTTAAAAATAGGGTTGTGTGAAAGAAAAGCAGCAGCCGTGGTGGGAGCATGAGGAGGCCGTGCTCACGCGGGTGCAGCACCAAGGTGCTTCACACTCACGCGGCTACACGCGCGTCTCCTGGTGCACAACTGCGCTCTTCACTCCTCCCGGGGGATTTTGTGTAGACAATCTTACTGACGGCAAAGGCAATGAAAAGTCATAGTGCTGTGCTGTGGTGTATTGGCATTTTCACCTCAGTATTTATGAAGTTTTACCCAGATCCATAATCATCTAAGAGTGGCTACCTGTCTGCCGTGTTTCAGTCTTAGTGAGCCAAACTGTGTGTCATTCCTTTGATACTCCAAAGAAGAGAGATGACTTTTTTTTCCACAGCCCTATGGAATTTGCAATCTGTGATTGCCTTGTAAAAAGATGAGTGCGTATGTCACTACACTAAACATTTGGTGTTTCTAAATACTCAAAGATATTGGTGAGCACAATGTAGTCATTTAATGGCATAGACCATACTGGACCTAATTTGCAAGTATTGGGTCTTAAACTTCAAGTGCAATGTATATGAAAACCAATCTGAGCCTTGTATTCTCTTAAATATTTATTTTTTTTTAACGTATGAGATGTTAAGAGAGGGTTACCATTCATTTCAGCGCTGCATGGAGGAGGCGAAAGTCAGCAATAATTTCCTTCTGTTGTGAAGTTACTTTGTTGTCATGCCCTCCACTGAGCCCTGGTCCTTTGAAATACTCCAGTTTTGTGGGTTTAGTAAACTTGTAATTTTTACTTACAAATTTACCTTTTTGTATTTTGCAATTTAAATATTTTTGGTTTGTTTTAAATTCTGTGAAAGTGTCTTGACGAAAAGACTCCTTTGATTCCCAGTCGGCCGCTGGCGGGACAGGACCTTGGACTGAGTGGCCTGCGGCTGTTGACGTGCACTCGCCTGCGTCCCTGTGATGATCCTCGTTGCGGTGGTTTTATTTTGTTTTGAGGAAAATATCTTGGAGTAAATTTTAGGTTACTGTAACTAATTTGTTTTAGAGGAGTTTTGTTCAAAAGAAAATGGGATCATTCTGAATTTTGCAATGATCCTTTACACATTTTCTGAAAATGAAAACAAATGACTAGCTTTGTGAAAAGATTTTTCAATGAAGATGTCAGCATTTTATGAAAAGCCAGAAGTTATTAGATGAAAGCAGTAATTGAATCTTTAAAATATACTTGATCATGCACAAACAATAAGTATTTTTTCTCTTAAACTGGAAGTAAATCTGTATCTGTTAGAAGTAATGTAGCCAAAAAATGTGAATCTGAAGAATTTTTTTGCCAATACTTTATAGCAAGTACATGAACCAAAGTGATTCGAGTTTGTAAAAATGTAAAATAGTATGAACAAATTTGCACTATACCAGATTTGAACATGTAGTGAGATTCACATTCATACCAAGTTTTCAACATTGTGTTCTTTTTGCATTCATTTTTTTACTTTTATTAAAGGTTCAAAACCAACCATTGAATTTATGGGTTTTTATTTTTTAAAATGGGGGCTTCTCTATGTAGGATGTTAGAATTTGGAATGGAAAAATATTTTATAGCTTTTCAAATTTTACTGCATTTCAATACAACCTCTTGGGAAAATATCACTTGAGTATATTTTTTCCTTATAGTGGCAAATGAAGCGTAGGAGAAGCCACGTTTAACCTCCCACCCTTCCCTCCCCACTGACACTGGGAGGGAGCTGTCGCTGTGTCTTCCCGGGAATGCGGTCCTCTGTCTTGGAGTGAGGTAGCTCCCCTTCTCTCCGGTCTAAGATAAGCGGGAGCCTTGCTCCCTGCAAACAGAGCCCAGGAGAAGGGTAGAGCATCCTGGCCATGTCACAACCAGCCTGGGGGAGGGGCCCCGAGTAACAGAAAGCATAGCTGAGGGGCCCAGAGTAACAGCCGGCCTGAGGGAGGGGCCCAGAGTAACAGCCGGCCCTGGGGGAGGGGCCCCGAGTAACAGCCGGCCTGGGGGAGGGGCCCCGAGTAACAGCCGGCCCGGGGGAGGGGCCCAGAGTAACAGCCGGCCCTGGGGGAGGGGCCCCGAGTAACAGCCGGCCTGGGGGAGGGGCCCCGAGTAACAGCCGGCCTGGGGGAGGGGCCCCGAGTAACAGCCTGCCCTGGGGGAGGGGCCCCGAGTAACAGCCGGCCCTGGGGGAGGGGCCCCGAGTAACAGCCGGCCTGGGGGCGGGGCCCCGAGTAAGTTTCAGGGTGTGGGAGGGGCCCCGAGTGACCACCCTGGCAGAGCAGCGGCCTCGCCGGGGCGCCCCTTCCTCGGGGCCTGCTGGATGGAAGGTGGCCCCGGGTGACTCCGGAAAGGCGTCGTCTCTGCCTCCAGCATGCCGCCTGCTGCGTCTGGTCACTCCACGCACCTTGCCCGGGGCTGGATGCTGGGTTCAAGGTCGTGGACAAGGGTCCCAAGCGGCCTCAGAGGCTCTCATCCCGGGTCGGACAGCAGCCCCGGCGAACGGTGCCGGGCTGGGATAAGAACGTGTGAAGGGAGCAGCCAAGAAAGCGGGAAGGGACTTAATTCTTTCTAAGAAGTAACTTGCGCTGCGTAATTTGGCACCTCGAGTAGCCTCCCTGCCCGACTTGGAGCACCGGTCACTCTGGAGTGTAGGGATTTTGGCCACGCCACCTAGCCCGAGGCCCAGGGTCGCCCTCCTGAAATGCCTGCAGAGTTGCTCTGGAAGCGCTGTGGGGTCGCCCTCCCGCGGGCCCCCCACCTCTCTGGGCGATACTGACCGGGAAGGAGGGCGGCCTCTTCCTCGGGGACGCAGCGAGAGCAGCCTGGCCCAGCCGGGTTCCGGCTCTGGTCCCCGGTCCCGTGCACTCGCTGCGCCCCGCGTGCAGGTCTCCCAGAAAGCAGCCCCAAAGCCCCTCGAATCGGAAAGGTGCCCAGAGCTCCCCCACACTTCTGCCGCGTTGAACACAGCTTTTATAAAATGTCATTTTCGTTGTGAAATAGCATTTCAGTGACAGTAGAGAAAGGCCTCACCCGCAGCGCAATACATTTTACAACACACTCCAAGCTGATAGGAGTAATATCTACTTCATTTAAGATAAAACTGGCCATGTGTGGAAAAACTGGTGGAGCTGATGATGCAAACCTTTCCCTCACCACAGAGATGAAGATTTTGCCTGAGATTAATCCAATTCATGTGGATCTAACAGAGTAATGCCCACCTTGAACTAGTCTACATCTGGGTTTCAGAATACGCTTGGGGAGTGGAATGTTTCCCGGAATTTTTCTGGTCAGTGAACAAGTAACTGAATTGTCCCATTTCATGAAAGCTAAGGTATGTAATCCACAAGACATTTCCTCACTGCCTCCTTTCACGTGTGTGGACCAGGCGCAGTAAATAGGGAATCCAGTGGACAAGGGTGCCGTGTTGATTTAGCCAATTTTCAAAGTCACCTGCCATCTTAGTCTAAAGGCTTGAATCAGATATAATCACATTATTTGGTGCCCTGGTGCTATCTTACCCTTGAATTATAGACATTTCCTTTGTCTTGGTGATAAAGAGACAAGAGAAGGGAATCAATTTAGATCTAAACCTGCCTTTTCTACTAAATGTGTTAAAATAGACTTTTTGCTAAGAAGGTTCACTTTCTGAAGGTTTCAGATGATCTCTGTAATAATGTAACTATTTAGCAGATAAAGCCTTAGAGTATGGGTATACTCTTTAAAAAGTGTTAAAATTGTAAAATATTGATAAAGATATTAAAATTCAGCTTCAACATATATCTTATACAATAAGAAGCTGGCCCACTCCCCGCCAACCTACTGTCATGCTTGCTCATGGAGAGGAGGCGGGCCGATAAGCAAGAAATTAGCCACAAGAGAGACTTCATAGATCCCTGAATGCAGCCAAAATATGCAATGAAAGATGCATGAAATATATCTAGGTCCTAATTCCCCAACCGGGTGCTCTGTGGATTTTCTGTGTAAAGCTTGGTAAGACTCACACTTGAAGAGCATTTATCAACACACCCAGGAGTGCCTGGCGCAGCGGCTCTGCTGCCCCCCCCCCCCCCCCCCGCCTACTCTGGAGAGAGTGACTGTGCCGAGGTCGTGCACGGGCGTGGCCGTGGGTCTGGATTTGTGCTTCTGAAGACAGGTGGTGGTGTAACATGAAAAGCACTATTCCGTTGCTCGTCCCATTTACGGGACACCGAATTTTTCTCAGGGCTGCGACACCCTTTTTGCTGGTTCTTGTTTTGTTCCGTTGAGATGCACATTCTCAAGTTCGGGAACATAAGGAAGACGAAGTTAAAACCCCACACAGCTCAGTCCCCGGAGGCGATTTTCTTGTTGGAATCTAGCTCTTCTCTTTCGTGGCTTCTCTCAGGCAAGTTTTCCATTTAAAATTGTACAGTTTATTCTTATTCATCTTTCAGACCTCAGCCAAAGGGTCATTTTCTTGCTTTCCCCATCACGTCGAACCTCCGTGAAGTTCCTAGGGCCGCAAGCCCTGTCCCCGCGGCCATTTCAGTTGTGACTGCACTTGTCCTTCAGCGGTGAGCCCGAGAGGGGCGGAGTCATCCCTGGGCCTGTCACCCTGTCTGGCACCTTGGGCTCTGGCTCACACTCCACAAGCCTGTGGGAGGAACGTTGAATAAATGAATTCCTTCACCCAGGCGTGCGTCAGCCGTTCAACAAACGTTCTGAGCGCCTGTTCCCTGACGGGCGGTGGGCACACAGACTCAGGCTCATGGACTCTCCACCGCCACATTTGCTGCCTGGCCCTTGGGCCCTTCCCACGTGTGAGCCAGTCTGCTGGGAACAAGAAGCTCTGGTTGGAGACTCACTCGTACGATGAGAGGTCCAAGGAGAGGTTCAGGGAGGGCTCCTTCAGGCGGAGCGGACGCTCTTGGTGCAGGGTTGGTCTTCCTGACCGCCCCCAACGAGCTTCCCTGTCCCAGAGTGTCCTGTCGCTGCGCACAGCCTCCATGTAAGTGGGCTGCCCCGGCCCTTTGCACTGCTTTTCCCAGGCACGGGGTGGATGGCACTGGGCCGTGCACCCCCGCTGGCCTCGTGG
This sequence comes from Ceratotherium simum simum, assembly GCF_057802395.1. Taxonomy (NCBI): domain Eukaryota; kingdom Metazoa; phylum Chordata; class Mammalia; order Perissodactyla; family Rhinocerotidae; genus Ceratotherium; species Ceratotherium simum. The sequence continues at coordinate 107,620,124 of NC_141900.1, forward strand.
CCCTGGTGCCAGCATCTGCTCGCCAAGTCTGGCGGGGCTGTAGGGATCAGCCCCCGGGGTGGCACTGGTCGCTGACTCAGTACTGTCGTTAGAGCCCTGGGCCAGCCCCTAAGTGCCCACTGCCCTTCTCGGGTGCACGTCTGTGCCCGCAGAGCCTCGGTCTTCAGGGTCGAGTGCTGCTTACTTTGACACGTGACGGATCAGTGCTGCCCTTCAGACTGTTCATTTGCCATCTGACTCTTTCATCCTCGTTTCCTCTCACGCCCAGGGGCCTACTGACCCATGCCAGTGTGAACAGCTGGCATCGTCCTTTCCCCTAACTTCACGTCAGTCACGTTAGTTGCAGACCCATCGAGGGCAGGGCAAGTGCGAACGATAGCTCTGAGAAAGAGTCCAAGGTGAGGAGAGCAGCTTGACAGGACCCTCTTGAGTCAGCCTGTGCTCCTAATGAATTGCTTCCCGACTCCAGGTTCTTGCCAGCCCCGGAGAGGGTGCGAGCCCGCGTTCAGAGACGCTGTGTCCAATCAACAGCCCTCCACATGACCGACCTGTGGTACCAGTTCTGGGCCTTACCTTCTCCTGCTCTATCACACATCACTATTCATGTCTTCCTCAAACACCCAGCTGGCTGCGAAGCCGTCCGAAGAAAGGTCAACGTGCCAACAAATCATTGGAAAGATCATTTCAAAGCTTCCCAGATCCAAAGGCCAGAGACTCTGCACATATTACACCTCACAGGATTAGAAACAAGCTTCTAGTCCTTTCAGAAATCCGGGCACATGGAAGACCCCTATCCAAAGATGTTTCGGAAATGAAATTGTTGCGTTTCCTGAGATCCGTCTACAACTACAGTCATGCACTGCATAACGACATTTCGGTCAACGACGGACCGCATATACGACGGTGGTCCTGTAAGATTAGTACCACAGAGCCCAGGTACGTAGTAGGCTATACCATCTAGGTTTGTGTAAGGACACGCTATGATGTTTGCACAATGACGAAATCGCCTAACAAGGAATTTCTCAGAACATATCCCCGTCGTTAAGCAACACATGACTATATTCGCAATTGTAAAATTGGTTGTTTAAAAGATTAGAAAAAACATTACTGAACGCTCAAAGTGTGCCAGAAATTATGCTGTGTGCACGGGGAGCGAAATAGATTCCTGCCCTGATGGCGTGTGTCCAAGTCCACCAGCTCCCCCAGGGGCTCTGGGCAATGCTTCTGGAGACTTACAGCTGTTTTGGGACATGGTTTCTGTTGCATTGAAGTAACCCCAATCCTTCTCCATAATAGGTATTCAAACAAAATTTAGAAAGAAAGGAAAGAAGACAGGTAGGTAGGTTGTCCAACATTCAGGGGTCAGGCATTATGAAACCAATTTCTAACTCAAAATAGCCTGTAGTTTAAATCCAGCAGCTGAACTTGGGACTGGCTTGTCAGGTAAGAGCACCAGATGATGACTATCTATCTGAGGGCCTTGCTCTCCATGAAGTGAGAAGGAAGAGAAATAGAGAAAGCCTTCTTTTTTCCAAATAGTGTTGCCTCCTGTTTTTACTCCAAAGGCTCCTTCCACATGGAGCTGTTTCTCCGGGGATCTCACTGTTCTTCACCCTGTATTATGGGCTAAATTGTGTCCCCAAAAGCAGATCTGTGGGAGCCCTAGCCCCAACACCTCAGAATGTGACTTTTTCCAGAAAAAGGCTCTTTGCAGATTTAACCAAGTTAAGATGAGGTCATTAGGGTGGGCCCTGATCGGATGGGACTGGCGTCCTTGTCAGAGGGGACACGTGGACACACATGCAGAGGGCAGACAGTGTGGAGATGCACAAGGAGGATGCCGTGAAGACGAGGACCGGATGATGGGTCTGCACACCAAGCAACGGGAACGCCCGAGGCTGCCAGAAGCAGGATGGGGGCCTGGGGCACATCCTGCCCTCCCCTTCAGAGGGAGCGTGGTCCTGCCTCCCCTGACTGCAGACTCTGGCCTCCAGCGCCGGGAGACAATAAATCTCTGTGGTTTTTTGTTTCCTACAACTTTACTTCTCCAGGAACATAAGAGAATATTCTACTTATTCCCCCATTTCATCTGAACTTCTGGAGTTTTTAAAGCTATGGCCAGGGCCAGCTCCGTGGCTTAGCGGTTGAGTGCGCGCGCTCTGATGCTGGCGGCCAGGGTTCGGATCCCGGGAGCGCCCTGAGGCACCACTTCTCCGTCCAACGTGAGGCCAAGTCCCACGTACAGCAACTAGAAGGATGTGAACCTATGACATACAACTATCTACTGGGGCTTTGGGGGGAAAAAACTGAATAAATAAAATCTTTAAAGCTATGGCCAAACTCCTTTCTTTCCTGTACAAGTATATTGAAATCTAATCCAAATTATCCGTGCTCTCCTAGGGTAGGACATCCATGCTATATTCTAGGTAGTTGAAAATGAATATTTGCTGTAGCATTCATTATTCTAGATTTCTGTTATTTGGGAAATTCTCTTATGTGGAACCACCTCATTTCTCTGGCAGGGGGAGAGATGCAGTGTTGCTCTGTATGAGAAGTGGATGGAAGGTGGTGCCCTGCAGATCACAGGGAACAAAGAGCCAGGGCGGGGAAGCCGGATACTGAAAGGCTCTGCTTAACCCGGGACATTTTTCAAGTCTTCGAGTAAACATAATTGTCTCAGATTAAAATCAGCAGTAACCGGGTAGAATTTCAACACCCAGTGTCAAATTCTCCTGCTGTGAAGGTCAGTTAATCTCCTATCTGCAGCTGATTCTCAGGGCAACTGACTCCAGAAAACAGAACAGTGCAAGCCCCCGACAGAGGAGGCCTCCCCTGGGGGACCTCACCCCAGGATCAACCCAGGTTTGGTAGCCACATCCCCTGTCCTGCGACCCTACAGCTTTCCCTTCCCAGGGGTCCCAAAGACGCTCTGCACACAGAAATACAGGGCTGGAATTCATGGCCTTCCCTTCCCCATCTCCACTTCACAGCTGAGTTGCTGATCGCAGAGGGGAGACTGGATGTGCCAAGCCTGCGGCCACTGCAGCCTTGGGTCCACCTCTCCAGCCACCCCCAACTCCTGTGTCCAGTTTAAGCACCTCCCGGTGCCCAACCCATTCCTCCCACTGGTGAACCCCAGCACTGACCTCTGGGCCAGGCACTGCTCCTGGTGACCCCTGGCAGCCAGTGTGGCCAAGTGTGCAGGTACTGTGCTGTCTCCTGGACTCCCCATTGCTCTCCTTCCCCTGCACTGGGGCACCCTGTTGTGATAAAAAGGGAGGGACTATCCTTGTTGTGCTCCTGTTGTGAGCACCGTGTGCCCCAATTCACATTACTGGGCCTCCCCCAGCAGCCCATGCCCTCCTGGAGGACAGCACTGCCCCTCTCGCCAGCATGTTCCCCACCCCAGGAACTAAAGTGCTGACTTTACTGATGGCAAGGAACCTGTGATTGTGGGGAGGCCCTTGCACTTCCCACCGCCCTCCTGGGTTCTGAGGACTTCTCCCGGAGCTTCCTGGTGCTATAAGCCCAAGCCTGCCCCCTGGTACAGGCCCATGAGGTCTGTTCCCTCTGCCTGAAGGTGTTCATGTCCCATAAGCTCTGCTCTGCTGTGCCCAGCTGACTTCTGCTTTCTCCACAGCAGATCCTGCAGGGAAAGGCAGAACTGGGACACTGGTTCCTAAGACCAGGCTCAAGTCCAGGGCTCTGCCTCTGCATAGCTGGTGACTTCTCAGTGTCCCACGTTCCTTACCTGTAAAATGGGGATAATAATAGTACCTACCTCATGGGGATATGATTGCCTGGCAAGAATATAAGCTCAACAAATGTTAATTATAATCATTGTCACCATCACCATCATCATCATCACCATCATTGCCATCATCACCATCATCATCATCACCATCATCATCGCCATCATCATCGCCATCGTCATCATCGCCATCGTCATCATCATCACCATCATCAACATGATCGTCACCATCATAATCACTGTCATCATTATCACCACCACCACCATCATCATCACCATCATCATCACCATCACCATCACCATCACCATCACCATCTCATCATCATCACATCATCATCACCATCATCATCACCACCATCATCATCATCATCATCATCATCACCATCATCATCACCATCATCATCTCATCATCATCACATCATCATCACCATCATCATCACCATCATCATCACCATCACCATCACCATCACCATCATCATCTCATCATCATCACATCATCATCATCATCATCACCATCATCATCACCATCATCATCACCATCATCATCACCATCACCATCACCATCATCATCTCATCATCATCACATCATCATCACCACCATCATCATCATCATCATCATCATCATCATCATCATCATCTCTTTACTCTTTTTACTTGCTCTACCCTGCTTTGCTTCCACATAGGAGCCCACCAGGAGAATTTTATAGCTCACTTTACAGGACCCTACTTCTGATTTTTGGGATTACACACCTGAAACATAAGCACAAAGATTGGGTACTTGGAGAAGTAAAAATAACTATTCTTCTTAAGACGAAGAAGTGGACTGAGCTTCAGCATCGTGAGCACGCACTTATCTTTAACTGCTTAGCTAACCGGCTATCACCTATCTTCCTAACTACCTATGTAAACTGTTAAAATATTTAGCCTTGTTTTCGTGGTTTTTAAAAGTTCAACAGTAATATCCATTCCTTCCAAAAATGCCACATAGTATAGAAATGAATAAAATAAAAATTGGAATTCTCTCCTCCCACTTTCCAGGAGTAAATGCAATGTGATGTGTATACTTACAGTTGTTTTCTTTTTTTCCTCAGGAAGATTCACCCTGACTGAGCTAACATCTGTTGCAAAGCTTCCTCTTTTTGCTTGAGGAAGATTAGCCCTGAGCCAACATCTGTGCCCATCTTCCTCTATTTTGTATGTGGGTTGCCGCCACAACATGGCTGATGAGTGGTGTAGGTCCACGCCTGAGATCCAAACCCATGAACCTGGGCTGGTGAAGTGGAGCGCACCGAACTTAATTGCTAGGCCATGGGGCTGGCCCCCAGGTGTTTTGTGATACACACACAAAGTCAGAATAATATATACAATAAAATGGTAAAAAATGTCAAAAACTATGCTTTATGTTATTATGGTAAAAGCCACTTATAAAATTTACCATCTTAACCATTTTTAAGTGTACAGTTCAGTAGTTTAAGTACATTCACATTGTTGTGCAGCCGTCACCACTATCCATCCCCAGAACTTTTCTGTCTTCCCAAACTGAAGCTCTGTCCCATTAAACACTAACTCTCATTGCCCTCCACAGCCCCAGACAACTACCATTTGACTTTCTGTCTTGATGAATTTGATGATTCTAGGAATCTCATATAAGTGGAATCATGCAGTATTTGTCCTTGTGACTGGCTTATTTCACTCAGCATAATGTCATCAAGGTTCATCCACGTTGTAGCTTGTGACAGGATTTCCTTCCTTTTTAAGGCTGAATAATATTCCATTGTATGTATGTACCACATTTTGTTTATCCATTCATCCACCAACGGACACTTGGGTTCCTTCCACCTCTTGGCTATTGTGAATAATGCTGCTATGAACATGGTGTGCAAAAATCTCTTTGAGACCCTGCTTTCAATTCTTTTGAGTACATACCTAGAAGTGGAACTACTAGATCATATGATAGTTCTACTTTTAATTTTTTTGAGGCACCACCATCCTGTTTTCCACAGCAGTTGCACCATTTTACATTTCTACCAACAGTGCACAAAGGTTCCAACTTCTCCACATTCTTGCCAACTCTTGTTATTTTCTGTTTTTTTGATAGGAGCCACCCTAATCAGCGTGAGGTGATATCTCACTGTGGTTTTGATTTGCATTTCTCTGATTTTAGTGATGTTGAGCATCTTTCCATTTGCTCATTGGCCATTTGCATACCATCTTTGGAAAAATGTCTGTTTACATCCTTTGCCTGTTTTTCAATCTGGTTAATTTTTTGTGGTTGAATTGTAGGAGTTTTTATATATTCTGGATTTTATCTCCTTATCTAATATATGATTTGCAAATGTTTTTCCCATTCTTAGGTTGCCTTTTCAGTCTGTGTTCTTTCACGTACAAAAGTTTTTAAGTTTGACGTAGTCCTATTTGTCTATTTTTCCTTTTGTTGCCTGTGTTTTTAGTGTCATATCCAAGAAATCATTGCCAAGTCCAATGTCATGAAGCTTTTCCCTTATGTTTTCTTCTAGGAGTTTTACAGTGTTGGGTCTTATGCTTAGGTATTTAACCCATTTTGAGTTAATTTTTTGTATATGGTGTGAGATAATGGTCCAGCTTCATTCTTTTGCATGTGGATATCTAGTTTTCCCAGCACCATTTGTTGAAGAGACGGTCCTTTCCCCATGAGTGGTCTTGGCACCCTTGTGAAGATCATTTGACCATATACACAAGGGTTTATTTCTGGGCTCTCGCTTCTATTCCATTGATCTATTTATCTGTCCTTATGCCAATACCAGACTGTTTTGATTACCATTGCTTTGTAATATGTTTTGAAATCAGGAGGTGTGAGTCCTCCGACTTTGTTCTTTTTCAAACATTTTTTGGCTATTTGGGGTCCCTTGAGATTCCACTTAGATTTTAGGATGATTTAATTTTCAATTTCTGCAAAAAACACCATTGGGATTTTGATAGAGATTGAGTTGAATTTGTAAATTACTTTGAGTAGTATTGACATCTTAACAATATTAAGTCTTCCGATCCATGAATGTAGGATGTTGAAAACTATGCTTTTTACTCAATAACCTGTCATGAATATCTTTCGTGTCAATCATAGAAATTTATTCATCCATTTATTCCAAGACTATTTAAGTGCCTACCATGTTTCCAGAAACTGTTGTAGGAACTTCAGATATATTGGTGAGCAAAACAAAGATCCCTGCCTTCTCAAAGCACTTTTTCTAGCTTTTCTAGAGGGAGATGCTGGACTAATAAACAGATGAATGGTATAGTAGATCAGGAGATGATAGGCGCTACAGGACAGAAAAGGAGAGCCGAGTCAGGAGAGTTAAGAGTGTGGGAGGGAAGGTGGGTTGCAATTTTAAGGAGGATGGTTGGAATAGAAATCTCATTGAGAAGGTGGTTTAGTCTGCATTCCCAAGAAAACAAAGCCCGAGGGAGACATGGGTGCTAATGCTGCCCTGGGAAGGGCAACCCCAGGGCAGCAGGAGCGAGGACGCGCGGAAGCCGGTAGAGCCAATGGAGCCGACGCAGGGCTGACCAGGCTTCACCACAGGCCGTGGAGAGGCACACCAGGCGTTCAGCCACGTGGGACGCCTCCGGGCCAGCTGGGTGGAAAAGCCATGTCTGGGGACAGTCCATTGGAGAGCAGGAGGGAAGAAACCTCGCTGCCTGCTCTCGGCTCCTCCACGAACCGCAGTCTGCTGCGAGGGAGTTACGGCCCCACACTCTGCGCTGTGTCACCTGGACACTCTGGCTGCGGGAACCAGGTCCCGTGTCCTCTGACTTGGTGATTTGTCTGAGTCCAGAAAAGGCAGGAGGAGCCAGAGACTCCAGGCGTGGCTGGCCAGCCTCAGGCAACGGGTCCTCCCTGGCCACTGGGACTCAGCCTCCAAGTGGCGGGAGCCGGGCTCATGGCCACGGGTCTGAGAGTAGATGAGGCGGAGAGACCTGAGAGAGGCACGTGAAGTGTGTCTGGTGCAGACCATTTCCTGCATTCCTCCCGGGGCAATCTGGGTCTTTTTAATAGCTGCATACTCTTTCATAGAATAGACTTTAAACTGTTTAAACGTCCCTCCTACAGAGCATTTGGGTTGTCTCCGGCTGTTCACCATCATAAACAGTGGTCAGGCAGACACACTCGTCCATTCATCCTTGTCTATCCGCCTATTTCTATTGCTAGAGCTGGAGAAGTAACACTTCTGGATTTATAGCATATACGTGTCCTGTGAAATCTCCCCTGGAATACATTGTACCCATTTACACTCCCGCGATTGAACATCTCCCACCCAGGCGGACGCCGAACAGCTTTACCTTGAAAATATTTGTCAATTAATGGATGAAAACGGTTCCTCGTTTTTATCTTGCATTTCTCTGATCACTAGTAAGACTGAGAATCTTTCAGTTTGTTTATTAACCACTTCTATTTCTCTTGTGAATTTTCTCATCATCTCCTTGGCCCATTTTTCTGCAGGTTGTTTGTGCTTCAGTTGTTACTATTTCTCACTTCAAGAGCCTATGCGTACATCGCTAATGTTAAGTCTGTCTTTTCTGCACACGGCAACCATCCATCCTGGCTCGCCTGGGCCGGCCCCAGTTTGTGCCTGTTATCTTAGCACAATTATTAATAGCTCCCCCTTCACCCTCTAAAGCGCCTGTGCTGGAGTGATAAACGACGGCTAATGTAGCACCCTGGTTACGGATGGCTCTCTCTGGGTTCCTGAGCCTTGTTTACAGAAGCCAATTATAAGAAAGATAACACAAAATAGACCGCTTAAAAGTTGCGTGAAGCTGTCTGTCTCTGGAGGTAGACATTTCCATTCTCCTTTGGAGGAGACTGTTCTTAGTTTTAAGAAGAATCACTAGGGTGGGCCTTTCAGCCATATAAATACATCATTATTATTTTTTAATATTACTTAACATAAACAATTTATAAACGTTTGCTGAATCAGTGGACAAATGAGTGGAGGCACGAAGCAGTAGGATGTTTCTGTTGGCTTAAGTTTTTAGTTGAAGGTGAAATGGCGTAAACAGACCAAAGAAAAACTGGATCTGAACCGAGAGCTTGGAATTAAGCAGGAGGAAGCACCCTCTCATCTGCCCTCCTGGAGCACCTTCCCCTGACTGTTCTGAAGAATGGAGCCTTATCCATACACTGTGCTGTAGATTCTCAGCCATGTGCTGTTACGGAATCAACCTTGCCCAGCGAAGAGTGGTGTTTGTTCCAGAACCTAATGGATAAGCATGTTGAAGGTACTGATGATGAAAGCCTTATCCAAAGCCACAGATCATTCCAAGTGATGGCAGAGTTGGCCAGCACGGAAGCCAGAGCCACCCAGGTGTCCCTACTCACTGAAGATGATGGTAATCAGCCCAACCAGAGCAGTCCTTTACCGAGGCCTGCACGTGTGCTGGCCCCTGTGTTAGCACTTTGTCTATATTATCTCATTTAGTCATCATAATAACCCGATGAAGTGAGGAGTATTCCCATTCTAAGATGAGGAAACAGGGCACAGAGAGGTTAAGTAACTTGCTCAAGGTAACACATCAAATGGCAGAGCTGGGATCCAGGCCGTCCGAGTCTTAACCACAGGTTGAAAAAAAGAGTAGTTATGTGTCTCAACAGATTTTCAACATAGATGAAATTTGGGGGCCCCTATAGAACAAACTGAGCAAAGAGAACAAGGGAGTATCTGGTTTAGATGCTTTAAAGGACCCACTCACACTCCAATGTGATGGAAATGCCTCTTGGGACTGCATTTTCTCTCTAAATCATATTCTCTTAAAAACAGCCTTTCAGGACCTAGACCAACCCAAGTGAAGGGACCCCTGTGCCCTGAGGTTCAGGGACAAATAATCGAGATTTAATGCCTGGTCGACTTCACTGTTTATATTAACAGAGAAAAGACATGTAGAAAACAAGAGCACTGGTCAGCTGCCTGTGCCAGATTTGGGACTCTACCCAGAGCTGCGCCCTCTGGCTTCAGAGCCTGGGTGATTTCCAGTTACTTGGCTACTGTCAAGGAATTGAAATCAACCCCGTAATCCCTGATTCACTCAGAATTATATCCAGGGGTGGTTAGTGTGTCTTGTTTTTGTGTGTGTGTGTAAGGAAGATCAGCCCTGAGCTAGCATCCAATGCCAATCCTCCCCTTTTTTGCCGAGGAAGATTGGCCCTGTGCTAACATCCGTGCCCATCCTCCTCTCTTATATGGGATGCCGCCACAGCATGGCTTGACAAGCGGTGCGTCGGTGCACGCCCAGGATCCGAACCTGCGAACCCTGGGCCACCAAAGCAGAGTGCGCGCACTTAACCACTGTGCCATCAGGCCAGCCCCTGTTTTTTTGTTTTTTTATTTAGGTACATCATCACAAGATGAGTTCTGTCTTTGCTTTGAAAACCTCGAAGGTCAAGTTCCTGAGAACTGGATGGGGATGGACATGTTGAATGAGCTGGAACCGAGTTACGGCTGGGTTCTAATGACACAGCCCTGGTGACACAAAGAGCCACTTTCTCCCCTGGGGCGCCTGCACCCCAGTCTGCTGGGGGCCAGTTAGCTCAGCTCAGGCTAATATATCCTTAGACCAAATCTAAGCAAAGCCCTCCAAGCTACTCGGAAACAAATTCAAGATCAGGCCCTATTGGGAGGGTCTTCCACAGAGGGTTCCTGCAGTTGTTATATCTTCTTAGCTCCTCGAATAAGCCTATCAAACACAGGAGCCCGCAAGAAGCCACCTCGGGGCATCTCCCCAGGAATATTGGTGCCCTGCTCCCGCCTACACTCATCCACTTCTGTCCCGCTTTTGAGGGTGGGTGCAGAAACATGACGGCAAACGTGAGCAGAGGGTTAGGAAGTCTCATCTCTCTTATTCCAGGACCATAACTGCGCCTGCCCACAGGGAACTTCCTCCCCAGAAACCCTCTCTGTCTTGTGTGTGGAGTGAAGGGGCCATTAAACATCTGGGGGATGGAGTGGGGAGGAGACAGGGGACCCGGTCAAGAGTTCCGCCTTCCTAGGGGTACGGTAGGGGTACAGCCATACTGCCCTCCTGCACCCCGCTCCCCGCCCAAGAAAGTTGAGCCCCTAGTGGGGTCTCTGGGCCCTTTCAGAAGAGATGTTGCATCTTCTCTCATGACACGGGTGCCACCACAGCAGGTGCACCCAGGCCCTCAGACTGGGAGGGTTGCAAACATCACAATAAGGTGGAAAGCATGCACATTTCATGTTTGTAAAAGAATGTTCATATTTCAACGATAATTCGTCCTGTTATTTCTGGAGTCTTTGTTACACATATTTACGTTCCTATAGAATTAAATATTTTATTTCTGACTTACTCTGTAGAGTTAGAGCCCAAAGTTCCTCTCTTCCCCATTTTACTGGGCAGAAGCTAAAAACTGGCCCAGGTCATCACAAGTAGGGGCAACCTCGCGACCCGGACGTGGAGGGGCAGTGGTCTCACAGCGGTGGCGCCAGAGACGGGGACTCTGGAAACCTGCTACAAAACATTGTAGCACATTGTAGACCACAAAACATTGCCTGTGCTAGTGAGGGTGGAAAACTGTGGAACAAACCCCAGCCCCTCCCCCGACCCCCACCAGACCTTCACCCAACCTGACCGAGGACCCCGCACTTGCCTCCCAGTCCCAAACGCCCAACCATGCCTTGGACCAGCCTCTTAGCCCCGCCTCCAAGACACGCCCCCATTCCCTAACCACATCCCCAGCCCCACATCTGGTCCCGCCCCCGGCCACTCCTCCTAGCCCTGCCCCAGCCCCGCCCCTAACCCCACCTTCCAATCATTCACTCTTGGTCCCGCCTCCCAGCCCCCCTCCCCGCCTCCTGGACCCGTTTTGGTTCCGAGCCCATAGGCCAACCTCCTCTGCCCTGGATAGCCAGGGCGGGCCCAAGCCAGGTGAGGAGGAATCATTGCATGATTCCTCTGAGCGCGTGTTCCGGATCCTTTGCCAGAGACAGGATGCCGGAGCTGACCAGGCCCAGAGGAGCAGACGCCCACCCAGACCACACCCGGGAGCGCGTCTAGGCTGGGAGCTGGGGCTCCAGGCACGTGCCGCACCTGTACAGGTGTGCGGCCCTCAGCCGAGAGCGGCTCTAGGGATAGTAGCGAGGAAGCTGGGCCAGCGGCAAAGCACTAACGCCCGTAACGACGTGGCAGTGAGCGCCGCTCTCACGGCTCTCCAGGCTGTGCCCTGGCAAAGGCCAATCCAGAAGTACTTTCTTTCAGAGTCCTTGCGTTGGTTGGCTTGCAATTTAAATAAAGTATTCTTTTATCTCCCCAATATGGAACGTGAATTTTTAAATAATCCAAACTTTCAAAACAGATGTTAAGGGTTATTACTGTCATTAAAAATTTATAATTTGTTTTAAAAAACTGATTCACCATATGTGTTAGGCTGAAAAAATGCCACCCCAAAAGTTATCCACATCTTAATCTCTAGAACCCGTGAGTGTTACCCGATATGGCAAAAAAAGGGTCTTTGCAAATGTGATTAAGTTAAGGATCTTCCAATGGAGAGACTATCCTGGGCAGGCCCAAATGCAATCACATGTATCCTTATAGGAAGGACACAGAGGGAGATCTCATACAGACACACACAGAGGAGAAGCACTGTGAAGACAGCAGAGAGAGATTGGAAGACGCTGGTCCCGAAGACTGGAGTGATGCGGCCACAAGCCAGGAATGGCGGCAGCCACCAGAAGCTGGAAGAGACAAGGAACAGATTCTCCCAAAACCTCTGGAGGGAGCACAGTCCTGCCGACACCCTGAATTCCATCCAGTGATATGGATTTCAGACTTTTGGCCTTGGAACTATGAAAGAATAAACTGCTGTGTTTTTTTGTAAGGAAGATTGGCCCTTAGCTCACATCTGTTGCCAATCTTCCTCTTTTTGGTGAGGAAGAGTGCCCCTGAGCCAAGATCTGTGCCCATCTTCCTCTATTTTGTATGCGGGACGCCACCACAGCATGGCTTGATGAACAGCGTGTAGGTCCACGCCCAGGATCCAAACCCGTGAACCCCAGGCCGCCGAAGCAGAGTGCGAGAACTTAACCACTACGCCACTGGGCCAGCCCACTTCTGTTGTTTTTAAACCACTAAGTTTGTGGCAATTTGTTACAGCAGCCACAAGACACCAATACACGGTTGTAACTACGATCCCCTCCAGAATATCAGAATGCTGGTTACTGACCAACTGACTTCATCCCCATTACCTTATCATCTACCTTTCCCAACGTATACAGAGAGGAGCGGGTAATGAATTCAGTTACCCTGAACTGCCTTTGTCTGGTAACATTTTCCCCCATTTAATCTGCACCTGGTGTTTTCATTCGGGTAGGAAGAGCCCCTCCAACGAGAGATCTCGGTAAAAATGTGGGTCAGAGAGCAAAGAAGAGACTTCTCGCTCATGCAACAGGCAGAGGCAAGGCAGCTGCCCAGCTGGTGGACGGTGCGGCCCATGCGGTCACTCAGGGGCCAGTGGATGGAGCCTCTGCCACCTTGGCCACGTGGCGTCTGAGGCTGCCCAGTCATTGCCATTCTAGCCAGTGGGAAGTGGCCACAAGTCACGTATTGAAGTCCTGACCCCTAGGACCTCAGAATGGGATTGTATTTGCAGAAGGGGGCCTTAAAAAAAGTAATTAAGGTAAAATGCAGTCATGTGAGTGGGCCTTGATCCAATCTGACTGGTGTCCTTATAAGAAGACGAGATGAGGACACAGACATGCACAGAAGGACGACCGTGTGAGGACACAGGGAGAAGACGCCATCTACATGCCAAGGAGAGAGGCCTCAGGGGAAACAAACCCTGCTGACGACACCTTGATCCTGGACTTCCTGCTTCTAGAAGTGTGAGAAAGTAAGTTTCTGTTATTGAAGCCTCCCAGGGGGTGCTTTGTTATGGCCCCTGAGCTGACTGCTGAATGCTTCTACTCAGAGTCCAGGCAGAATTTAGACGTGCCAGACCAGCTGTAAGTGAGGTTGGGAAATGGGGTGGCCTGACCCAGCTGCACTTTTACTATTACGGAGGAAGGGAAGACGGATTTCAGTGGGTAGTGAGCCATCGTTGCCTCACCTAGAGACAGGCTCCCAGTGTCAACCACACCATCACAGTGCGGTTAATGAACACCTTTAACAGGGATGGGAGCAGCAGCATCTGCCCAGCCTGGGGTAGGAATACTAGGAACTGTAAGATCTGTCTTAAGAAATTGATGCTTTATGTAAAGAAACAACCCAATGGGCAATCAGAGCACACTCGTGGCTCTGCCTGTAGGTGCGACGGGAATTAGAGGAGAAAGAGGCAAAGACCGAGTGCTGGGGGAGGCCGCGGCGGAAGGCAGAGGTCGCTGGACCCACGTGACTTCAACCACTGGGATAGAGAGGCGAAAAGGGACACAAGACCAATGACGGCGTGCAGTGGGGACCAGCGATGTGCCTGGCACCTGGACTCCCTTCCCTGTTCCTCTGGGATCTGGCACTGACTCCCTAGGTCCCACGTGTTTTCCTGGCCTAGTTCTCCAGTCTTCCTGACCCCCTCACCCTTCCAGTGCATTCATTTTCTGCTTAAGCTAAGCAGGGTGGTTTCCTTTGTTTGCGACCAAGACTCCTGGCTACAAAAGAGATCTGCTCACCCTGCCTGGGGACGCATGTTCAAGACAGGTGAGGACCAGGCACTGCCCTGGGCTTCAGAGGGCAGCAGACGCATAGAGATCCTCAAGAACAGATTTCACACAGCACAATTCCAAACTCCAACTTGAGTTGGGGGTTTCACTTAGTCCATGCATGTTTACTAAACGCTTACTACAGCTGTCAAACATTGCTCCACCCGTTAAGTTTCAGCCTGGAAGCTGGGAGGAAAGGGGGTGCCACTGCCAGCAGTGCTGGGTTTAGAGTGGAAATAGAGCTCAGTAGCAGGAGGGTCGAGGGAGAGAAGATGACAGATGGTGATGATGGGGCTGGAGAGCAGAGCGAGGTCAGGGCTGGCCTGCTAACCCACGAGACGCACGTGGCTGGATCTCTGAGAGCGAGAACTCAGATGAAGGGACAAAGGAAGGCACTGGGTAAGACCCGCAGCAGACAGGGCAGAGGAAAAGGTGAGTTCTAAGGAGACATAGAAGAACACCAGAGAGGCAAGGAGAGATCCAGAACACAGCCGCACAGAAGCCAAGAGAGGAATTATCATGTGTTGGGATACTGTATTGAACGTTAACTATTACCTCGGAGATGGATATTTGCTTTCACTGGAAGATGTTTACAACAGCAGTCAGGTGCTCCAGCACGAGTCCAGGGGGTACATACCGAGGACATGGAGCAGGGCTGTGGCTGCTGAGGTCATTCGGGCGGGCACTAGCAGAAGGAATGGAAGTTGACGCTGGCCCACACCGTCTCACCACAGGGCCTCCTGAGAAGCAGCCTGTGCAGGACCAGAGCCGCCTCCTTTGGGTGATCTGAGCCTGAGCAGGTGGGCATCTGGCTGGAGGCAGGGGATGGGCAGATCGTGAGAGTGGTGGGTAGCACATGGCAGATTCCAGGGGTCTGAGAGAGACAAGGAATCTTCTGTGGAGGTCTCCTGATTCCATATGCAGCTGGCTTCAGGAAATCTCCACTGGACTGTCATCTTAAAGTGGGGTTGTGATGCATCCTCCTCTGCAAAGCCCAGCTCTCAATGCCTGCATTTTCCCAGTCTTCACTCGTCTCTGAATGTTGACAAATGGCATCACCCCTTCACCAGGTGGTTGGTTTGTAAGTAATAACAGCAGCAAATGAGTTAATATTTTGTTGAGAGACAATTCCCTGTGGGTCTCTCAAGTGTCTGCACATCTTGAGAGCAGAGACACTGCCTTTGTCCCAGGATAGCTTGTCAAGGATGTCTGTGTACACAACAGCTTTGGGACAGAGAGAAAGGGTCCCCCTCCGGAGAAAGGCTTCAGGCTCCCTAAGCTCAAGGTTCTCCTGTAACGCAACTCAGTGTGAGCACAGGTGTCGTCCTGTGGGAACTGGTGCTTGGAGATCTTAGACAAGAAAAATTTAGATACTCTGGTTACTGCTACTGTTGTGAGTTATCAACTGTCCTTTGTCTCTGACCCGGGAGTCTCGTGTCTTTGCCTGCATCCGTGGAACTGGGGCAGGGTAACTTGTGAGCTTGCAAGTAAAATAAAATCTCAGACCCTTCACAGTTCTGGACACATTTCTAAAATTTTTAAATCATTTTTTTAAATTTATAAAATTTTAAAATAAAATTTGAAATTTAAAAAGTAAAAATTTTTTTAAAAACAGACAAATAATACAAGCAGGAGTTACAATGTGCTTAAAGGAGCTGGAGGCCCATAACGTTCCCACAAATGGACACCGTCCGGGGCCAACTGCCTCTCCCTACCTGTCATCCACCGCAGAGCTGAGCAAACCACCAGAGCTCCAGGAAGACTGGGGCATACAGGAGCAACCGCTGCCTGTTTCCAAAGCAGTCATCAAACTGCAGCAGAGGGCCTGCCGCCCTTCCAAGCCCCTCCGCCGCCGCACGTCCACTCAGGCAACGGGAAGGCCAGCGTGGTGAGCGCTGCCTTGACGAGGGCGGTGGGGGGACAGCTCCGAGGCGGTGAGGCTGGCACGCTGCCCACACTCTCCCTTGGAATTCTCCACACTGCCCGAGGGTGTGGTATTCTTTCCCGACCTCGCCGAGGAAGGAAGCTCAGCCAGAGCCAGGTCGCACTGCTAGCGAGCGGCACGACTGGGTTAAACCCCTGAGCCGGGCGTCTG
Organism: Ceratotherium simum simum; assembly: GCF_057802395.1. Taxonomy (NCBI): domain Eukaryota; kingdom Metazoa; phylum Chordata; class Mammalia; order Perissodactyla; family Rhinocerotidae; genus Ceratotherium; species Ceratotherium simum. The sequence goes on from NC_141900.1 coordinate 107,636,649, forward strand.
ACCGGCAAGCTGCACAGGGCAGAGGAGGAGACCTGAAAGTGTGTCCTGTGTGTTAGCGCTGGGGGCGTGCTCAGGAAGAGGAGCGCGGGAGCGTCTGCTGGCTGCTCCACGCTCCTCATGCTGCGGTGTCGTCTTTGGACAGGATAGAGCCACGCGTTTGGCCTCAGGGCCATCTGGCTCCTGTTTGTTTGTGGTGGCAGAGGTGACGTAAGGGCATGGGTGGTGGAAGCCAATCTGCAATGTTTCTCATCTTGCTTGGCCTGGGCTGTGTTTGGACACGTGTGTGGCTCCCAGGGAGCCCCAGGTGGGCTGGCCAGGCACGAGGGGAGTCAGGATGGGCCCCACCAGCTGCCAGTCCTGCTCACTCAGCAACTGGCTGGGCTCCCCAGAGGGCAGGGCCATGGAACTGGGCCATATCTCCCGGATACACCCTGGAAAGTCCTTCCCTGACATGCACACCTGAAGCATCCCTCTTCCTCCCGTGATCGTCTTTCCTTTCCTTCTCATGCTCCTTCTCTTCCTCTCTCTCCTGCTGTGGGTTGAATTACTTCCCCCTAAAGATATGTTGAAGTCCTGACCCCTGGTACCTCAGAAAGTGACCTTATGTGGAAACAGGGTCATTGCAGATGGAGTTAGTTAAGATGAGGTCATCCAGAGTAGGGGGGTCCTTAACGCAACATGACTGGTGACCTGATAAGAAGAGGAGAGAGACACACAGACAGGGGAATGCCACATGAAGAGACAGACACACCAAGGAGATGGCCGTGTGACGGCGGGTTGGATACTAGAGGGAGGCAGCTGCAGGCCACGGAGCACCCAGGACGGCTGCAGCACAGAAGCTGAGAGAGGCTGGAACATGTTCTTCCTCTGAGCCCCCGAGAAGGAACCAACCCTGCCAATATCTGCATTTTTTACTTCTGGCTTCCAGAACTGTGAAAGAATACTCCTGTTGTTTTAAGCCACCAGTTTGTGGTCGTAATTGGCCATGGCAGCCCTGGGAAGCCAATACACCTTCCCATTCTGTTTTTTTCTTCTTCTTTTACAAATTCTCTCTCTTCTCCCTTTCTCGTCTGTTTCTCTCTCTCTTGTCCCTCTCTCTCTTTTCTCTCCTCTTCTTCCTCTCCTCCTCCTCTCCCTCTCTCTCTCTCTCCCCCTCTCGGCCTCTCTCTGTCTCCCTCACTCTCCCTCCCCTTCTCCAGGAAGTATATTTATGGCTAAATTACAACAGCCAAGGGAACGTCATGTCTAGGGCTACCCAGTCCCCTCTGTGGTTCTGGGGACTCAGTGGCTCCGCAGTCATATCACGTGGCCCCTGCCATCCGGCCCAGGGGGCTGTGGCTTTGTTGGCTCAATAACGGAGTGTTGCGGGCTCAGCATGGCTTCCGACCCCTGCAGGCTGTCAAGGAAAGGCTTATCTCACTGAGAGAACAGAACCTGCTAAGGTTGTGCTCTGGAAGTCCTGGTGCTGTCAGATATGCATGGGCGTTTTATTCATCTGAGTTTTTTTAAATTTGAATTTCAGAGGTAGAGCTGGAAGGAAGTTCTTTTTCCTCTACTGAGCAGACCTTTCTTTATGGAGATGTCCCTGTGGAAAAGAACCCTCGAACTTGAGCATCACCCTCCGCCTTCCAAGACGCAGGGGGGAGAAGGGGCTGCGTGTGTGAAGGGGAGGTGAAGACTGTGCTGTCTCCCGCAGCGGGCGAGATGTGAGAGGTTCCAACAGCCTTCGGGTCCTGGAGAAGAGGAGGCCTTTCCTCAGCTGAGACCTCGTGAGCCTTTCCCGGGCTGACCCCGAGAGGCCCTCTCCAGACCCCACTTCCCGTGGGAGCTGCTGGAAGCCCTAACTCACTCTGAGTGGGGCCAGCAGCAGGGCCAGCCGGCCTGTGCCGTTGGGGGGCCAGACATTCGGGGCTAGGCTGTCCAAGTTCAAGCGAGCCCCCCACTGCCTTTCAGAACCCACCGCTCAGACCCTGTCCCATGCCCGGATGTCAACACTGCCATGGGGCTGACACTCATGCTGCTCTGTTCTAATCTACTGCACCAGGCAGTTTTAAACCAAATGCCTAACGACTTCAACCCATTTAGGAGACAATATGCGGTGCCAGAGAAGGGCACCTTAAAAACATCTCGTCTGCCTGGGAATCCTCGTCCCCAGAGAGGGGACTGCCCATAGCCCTTTCCATCAGGGGTGAGGGCAGGACGAGGCATGGGGGGAGGGGGCAGAGGTGGAGTGGAGACTGGGACCAGGGCAGGAGCAGGCACAGTGGTTTCTAGGTTAGGAGGAGAGAGGCCCGGCCAGACCCTGTCCCAAAGCCCGAGTTCGGCTCCCACTCAGAACCCCGTCCACTTCCAGGGCCCTGGGGTGCACCAAGGCAAACTTGACAGTCCTGGGCCTCGGGCTGTCTCCCCTGAGCCTGATGGCCATACAGACTGGCCCAGGCCTGTGGCTGGCTCGTTTGACCAGCTCGGCTCGAGGTCCTGTGTGAAGACCCAGGAGCGCAGAACCAGTGAGCGTCAGAGACGGGAACTTTGGAGGTTTGTGTCCAACACCACAACTGTGCAGAGTCTCCTTCAGCTTCCTGACAGGGATGGAGACCCACTGCCCTCCATGGTGGCCGTTCTGTCGTCAGACGCTCTGGCGAGTAGCACCCTCTCACCAGCACTTTCTTTACTGTTTCTTTTTTATTGTGGTAGAATAAAATTTGCCATGTTAACCATCTCTAAGTGCACAGTTCAGTGGCATTAAGTACATTCACACTGTTGTGCAGCCGCCACCACCACCATCTCCACAACGTTTTCGTCTTCCCAACTGAAACTCTGCCCCATTCAATACGAACTCCCCATCTCTCTCCCCCAGCCCCTGGCTCCCACCACCCTAGTCTCTCTCTCTATGGATTTGATTACCCCGGGTCCTCACATTGGTGGAATCACACAGCGTTTGTCCTTTTGTGACTGGCTCATTTCACACAGCATAATGTCTTCAAGGTTCCTCCATGTTGCAGCACGTCTCAGAATTCCCTTCCTTTGTAAGGCTGATGCTATTCCAGAGTCCAGATGGTGAGAGAAAACCGCAAATCCAGTGTCCCGGAGCCAAGGGGGGAGGGAGACACGTCTAAAATGTGTCCTCTGTGCTCCCCAGCCCCTCGGGACCCACTGTCAGCACATTTCCTCGTCACCTGTCTGTGTCCCTCTAGATCGGGGCCTCCGAACCTCAGCACTAGTGACATTTGGACGGATAACTGCTGTGGGCTGCCCTCTGCGCTGAGGGGTGTTTGGCAGCATCCCTGGCCTCTCCTCACTAGATGCCAGCAGCACCTCCTCTCCCCCAACCAAAATGTCCCGAGACGTGCCCAACGTCCCTGGGGGCAAAGTCACAGGGAGTGGAGAACAGGGCCCCGGCCTCTCCACCATATCTGCCTGGCAAAGCCCACTCCACAGCCAGTGCCCCCCAGGCTAGGCCTCGCCAGCTGCCTCCCCCACCCCCACCAGACACCTGGGGAAGGGGAGGGGAGCCTGCTTGACCAGGGACTCCTCAGATCCGGTGTTCCAGAAAGATCCACGCCGCTGGAGGCTGAGCCTTTCTCCTACCTTCCCCCGAGCAGACGTAGAGCTTTGAGGACTCAGGCCCACCGCAGGAACCACCTCGGTGTCACTTCTCTGAAAACTGCTTCTCACTACTGTGGGGACCCAGTCGCAGAGGGGCCTGACCTTGTTTCTAAAACATTCCCAAGGCCGCCGGAAATTCTCCCCTGACTGAGGTTTTTGGTCAGTGTGTTCTGTGCGTCCTGTGACACCACATGGCTGTACTGGAGGAGGATGCTGCTGTCCAGGACTCCCCATTACTCCCCGCCCCTGCGCCCCCGCCTGGAGTGAACAGGGCTGAACCAGGCCCACACCTCCCGCAGACGCACGTCCCCCGAGCCCAGGGCACGCCACGCGTCGAGAGAATACTGGACATCTCCTGCTGGACCTGGGACCGGGGCGCAGGCCTTTGTGTGACGTTTTCCCTGAATGGCGCCCGCGCCCCCTGGTGGCCACTGCAGGACCTGCGTACTCCCCCGCCACTCCCTGCTTAGAGAGACACTGGGGTCCATAGATGGTTTTCAAAAGGCAAATCTCAGTGGGAATTTTGATGCTGGAAAAATGTTGTACGTAATCTGTTCTCTTTCTTAAGCTGCATATAAACTGGATAGAGCTTTTGGCACTTTATTCACTGAGGTTATGGGGACTGGGACTCGGGGCCTGTTTTCCAGATTGCTGAAAATGAAGGTTTGAGAAAGGGATGACACATAAGTGGCCAAAATGTAAGCCACCAGAAGGTCGCGTTAATAATGCAGTAGAAATAGCCACCGGATCCACCCAGACCCCATCCCCAGCCACCTTACAGTCTGTTGTTTTTTTAAGAGGCCTCTCATACCCGTGTAGAACCCATCGCCTCTCCCTGGGTGGGTTTCCAGGGGCTCCAGACCTGGGGAGAGAGAGGACTCATCCCCCCGGCCCCTGCCCCTCCCCACTCCGCCAGGGTTGCAGGAGGAAAGTGGACTCCTGCTTACATTGAGAACTTGACCCGGCTGAGTCAATTCGGGGGCGCTCAGGTACAAGGGGAGGTGGGCCAGGGCTCTGGCCAGGTGGGCACACCTGCCTTCAGGTTTCCCCGGCTGCCAGATTCATCTGTTTGACCTGGTGGGGAAAGGAGGCCTCTATTAATTCCCAGCTGCTCCTGCCTGCTGTCGAAACCTGGGAAGGGAAAGAAGATGCTTCTGCGTGATGATCTGAGGCCAGCGAGGTAAGAGCTTTGCCCTCGGGGCCCAGGTAGAGCCGAGAACAGATGCTGCGGCCTCTGCCAGAGGAATTCTTAAATGAGCCACTTTGGAGCAGACACATTGAAGAAAAAGACACTTTTTTTTTTCATTCATGGAGTAAACAGCTGGAAATCATATTAGTAAGGGGAAAACAGAGAAAAGGCTGGAATTCGTCCCGAATGCAAACAATGGGGGGGGGTGCGGAGCCCTGAGCTCGATGCCTGAGGGGAGTGACGCCGCCCGCTCTGGCCCTCAGATGTGATGGCATTCCCCTCCCGTGGCCGCCCTGTCAATCCAGGCTCTGCCCTTCCTAGCCAAGGACAGACCCGGGTGCTGGAGAGAGCGACAGAGCCTGGCCGAGCCTGACACGAAAGGGTGGTCTCAGCCATGCAGGGGCCGTAGAAACTGCTGAGAGCAGAAAGAGCTCTCGGAGAAAAGGAACAAGAGTCCCCAAACCCTGCCTGCAGGCCACAGGGCACAGGCGCCCCTCGAGGCCTCTGCAGGCCATGTTGCCCCAGGCAGGCCTTGCTGGCTGCCACACCCCTCGCCGCAGGCATAACCGGTCTCAGAGAGACATCACTCCAAGTATAGATCCCAAGGCGTCCAGAGTGGGTTTCTGGCCAGAGGCGCGGCTTTTGTGGCAAAATGAAGACCAGAGCTAAGCCGCGGAGACGGGAGAGGTGCTCGCAGGGTGTGCTTTTGGGGCATCTCCTCGCCCCAGACATCTCCCCTTCCTGCCCCACCAGGGTGGCCAACACCCCCCCCTTCCCCAAGAGGGGACCCTCGGGAACACAGTGCCGCCGAGCCAGGCATCTGGTTGGGGTCTCAAGCGTGGGTGAGGGGCCTGCGTGGGCCTAGGGCGACCCGAGCAGGCACATGCTGTTGGCACCTGGTGGCACAGGCTCCCACAATGCACTGGACAGTCCCCACCATAAAGGATGAATCAGCCCCGAATGGCATTGCGCAGCAGGGTCCTGCTCCAGCCCTCCGTGTCTGGGTCCTCAGGCTCCCACCCTGAGCTGCACAACGGGCGCCCGGTCTGATACATCCACCTTTTTAAAACTGTCAAAGGACCCAAGGATTTTATGTTTTATTTTATCAAAATAGTAATAGTTTTAAAAGAAAAAATAAACAAGTGGGACTTCATCAGATTAAAGAGCTTCTACAAGGCAAATGAAACGAGGATCAAAAATGAACAGGCAACTCACCAGCTGAGAAAAAATATTTGCAAACCATATATCTGACAAGGGATTAATCGCCATAATATATAAAGAACTCACACAACTGAACAACAAAAAAACAAACAACCCGGGGGCGGCCCGGTGGCGCAAGCGGTTAGGTGTGCGCGTTCCGCTGTGTGGGCCCGGGGTTCGCCGGTTCGAATCCCAGGTGCACACTGACGCACTGCTTGGCAAGCCATGCTATGGCAGCATCCCATATAAAGTAGAGGAGGATGGGCATGGATGTTAGCCCAGGGCCAGTCTTCCTCAGCAAAAAAAAAAAGAGCAGGATTGGCAGATGTTAGCACAGGGCTGATCTCCTCACACACACACAAAAAACCCGATCAAAAAATGGGCGGAGGAAATGAACAGACACTTCTCCAAAGAAGATATACAGATGGCCAATAGGCACATGAAAAGATGTTCAACATCACTAGTCATCAGGGAAATGCAAATCAAAACAACACTAAGATATCACCTTACACCCATTAGAATGGCTGTAATCACCAAGACAAAAAGCAACCAATGCTGGAGAGGCTGTGGAGAAATGGGAACCCTAATCCACTGCTGGTGGGAGTGCAAACTAGTGCAGCCTCTATGGAAAACAGTATGGAGATTCCTCAAAAATTAAAAATAGAAATACCTTATGATCCGGCTATCCCACTACTGGGTATCTACCCAAGGAACCTGAAATCAACAACCCAAAGAGGCATATGCACCCCTATGTTCATCGCAGCATTATTCACTATAGCCAAGACATGAAAGCAACCCACGTGTCCCTCGACTGATGACTGGATAAAGAAGATGTGGTATATATATACCATGGAATACTACTCAGCCATAAAAAAAGACAAAATCACCCCATTTGCAACAACATGGATGGACCTGACGGGTATTATGTTAAGCGAAATAAGCCAGAAAGAGAAAGACAAGCACTGCATGATTTCACTCATATGTGGAAGATAAATCAACACATGGACAGAGAAAACTGTTTGGTGGTTACCAGGGGCAATGGGGGTGGGGAATGGGCACAAGGGGTGAAGGGAGGCATTTATATGGTGACTTACAAACAATAATGTACAACAAAAATTTCACAATAAAAAAAATTTTTAAAAAAGAATAGTTTTAAAAGTAACACAGTTCAGCTGGCTTAAAATGCAAAGTAGCAGGCCGCCACCCCCCAAACCCCATTTGGTATTTCTGCTCTCAGGCGCCATTCACAGCTCTGTTAGCTGCTGTTCCTAGAGTCTTCCTCATGTTGATAAATAATGTGAATAAACCACCATTTCTGGGCTCCTCCCGTGGAAACCAGAGGTTTAGCTCTCTCATTCTCTCTCCTTCCACACATTTTGTCTCCTCTTCCTTCCAACGTGTCATGATAATTTTTCTTAACCTGGTGTTGAGTGTTTACAAGATTACGACTGTGTGAATACTGCTCGGAGCCGAGCACTTCGTGTGTTATAAAAACATCTATTTTCCTGCGCAGCCTTTTGCTTCTCCCGACGGTGGCACTCGCCTTCCTGACGTCAGAACTGCTTGCTTTCACTGGCACCCACTTCTGGTCTGAACGCAGATCCCGAACACGCGGGTCAGAGGATGCACAGGGTCATCTTTCTCGGCCTGTCCTCTGCCTGCGAGCTCCTCTCCTGCCCCCTCATCCCGGCCTGACTCCTGCCCGGCCTGGGCTGACCCTCGCCCCTGGCCTCCTGCCCGCCGCTTCCTCTAGGGGCTCAGGTGCCGGCGTCCTCGCGTCCTGAGTCTGTCTCTGCGCTGGCTTACCTCGGCTCCAGGGCGGGGCGGCCCCCTGCCACTCTGGGGACGATTCTTTCTTCTGGTCTGTCCTTGTGGGCTTATACCTTTTCTGTTGTTTACCTGATTGTCTTAATAAATAATACATACAGACTCGAGTTGTCCCCACCCTATTGAGAAATGAAGCCTTGCAACACAGTTAAGCCCCGTGGGTTCCCCTCCTGCTCACCTCTCACCCCAACCTGGATATAGCCCTTGTTGTGGCTTGAATTTCCTCCCCCAAAAATGATGGGCTGCTGTCCTAACCCCCAAACCTCAGAATGTGACCTTATTTACGGTCGCTGCAATGTGATTAGTCAGGTTCGGAGGAGGTCACACTGGAGTAGGTGGGCCCCTAATCCAGTGGGACCGGTGTCCTCAGAAAAATGGGAGCTGCGGCCCCCGACACTCACAGGAGAACGCCATGCAAAGTTTGGAGCTCCGCTGCCACATCAAGGGACCACAGGACGCCGGGAGAGAGGTGGGAACAGATCCCTCCCTGGAGCCTTCGGTCGGGGGGGGGCCTGGCCCTGCCCACACCTGACCCCAGATTTCTGGCCTCCAGAACGGGAGACGAGGGATTTCCATTGTTTACCAGCTCGGTGCACAGCTCCAGGCAGCCGAGGCACCCTGCCCTGTTCAAGGCCTTCATCACTGGCCCATGGACTCCAGGCTCGGAGTTGGTCCCCGGAGGTGTGGCAGGACGGTGACAGATGAAGGAAGGGCTGGTAGAGACCTCCTGGAAGGCCAGCCCGAGGGAGGCCGGGTTGAGACACCAGAGGGAGAGCCCGGGCCGGGAGGATATCGTGCAGCCTCGGGCTGGCGCGGCCTGTCATGGGGACCTCCCCTCCGCACTGGCAAAGGGTCCCACTGCCCGGGTCTCGACCCGAGGTTGGGGTGTGGCCGAGAGGCAGAGACATCCCTCAGAGGGGCTCCTCTCTGTGCCTGCCCTGTTCAGTGTCACTGCCTGACACCCCAGTGGCTGTGGCAGAGACCACTCCTTACCCCCCAGAAGACTTTCTTCCTCTTAGAACCTTCTAGAACACTGGGCTGCACCTGGGACACCCTGTGAAGGACCTCACCCTCAGCCTCCCTTGCAGCCAAGCAGAATCATGCAAGCATACGAGGGCCACTGGGGTGACAGGCGAAGCTTCTGGGTGTGTTCTTATAGTGAGGCAGCTGCAGCCTGCTCCTCTGCCCTCTGCAGGGACACAGACACGACTGACCTCGCAGGATAGACCCCCACCGCGCACGCGATGTCATCACCCTGAGCACGGAGGAGCCTTTGAAAGGGCAGCCACACTGCGGAGGCCGGGAGCCTTCCAGTGTCCAGGGGAGCAGGGGCAGCCCTGCCTGGAAGGGGGCCCAACCACCCCCTTGGGGTGGAAGGAAGCCTCTGCTGGCAGGGGACTTACGGCTTTTTATTTTTAACCTGAACAACTGTGAGGTTTGTTCCAGCTTCCAACACGGCAGAAAGGCGAAGTTGTTCATCGTTTTTTCATTAAAAGAGTCTAAACTACAGATCGGAGCAGGTGCAATATTATCATTTAATTTGTCTCTGTTCCATTTTTTAAGCTGCAAGGGCTCTCCTGGGCCCTGGGAGGAACTGGTTTAAAGCGTTGGAGGCCCCAGTCATTTCAATGCTTTTAACAATTTAAAAGCAATGAAACTAGCAGAAACACCCCACCACCCAAACATTGATGCAATTAACCTACTGGACAAGACATCACTGAATACTATGTAAATAGTGCTTTATTTAGACTCAAATGCAGATTCTGTCTCAAAAGGGATTTTCTCAGAGCAAATGCGATCTTGCCCAGAGGTGCTCAGACGTCCAGCATACCTCTGAGTCCTCACCTTTGGAAATGACCAGGAGCTGAGTAGCATGTTCGCCCCCCCGGGGAGGCCCCCACCGTGTTTCTGCTTGGCTGGCCAGACGCTGGGCCTGCACAGGGGCTGGGAACAGTGGAACTGGGGGACAATTGGCTGTACCCCTCATCCTAACCAAACCATTTGGTAAATGTGATCTCATCAGCTGCTCACAGGGGAGACGGGGTGAAACTCTGGCACCCCAGGAGACGGATCCCCCTCCTTGGAGTCGAGTGTGGACCTCCCAAGGGAAGGGAAATGACAGAAGTGTCTTGAACTTGTGGGATGGAGGTGGGGGTGGGACACCCGGAGAAGATGAACAAAAGGAGGGCCCACGTGGGAGCGCTCAAACACCCTCTGGAACTTTCCCTCCTGGGGTTAAGTGGCGTGTATTTTATGTGGAAGGCAACCCCCACCTTTTATGAGATTTTAATCAAGAATGATCCTGTTAAATATTTAAGATTGCCTTTTGAGGGTGATATTTTTTCAAGAACGCATGTGATGAAGAGAAGAACATGGGGAAGCATCAATTTTTAAAATTCATTCCCTCTATATAATAATTCCACGAGGCGCTCACTGCTGCTCAGCTATGAGGAGAACCAATCACAAGTGTTTTTCACGTGGTCAATTACTCTGTCCCTCTCGGCCCCAGGACCACCGTGCCAGGCGCCAGTCCCAGCTCTGTGGACATAAACTAATACCATCTGACTAGTGAGGCCATGCAGAGAAAAGGTCTGACTTCTTGTATCCCCACCAAATGGATTGGTTCTCTTGCTGAATTCAACAGACTCTCTCTTTTGGTGCAGGAAGGCCCGGTCAAAGCACACACATGCACACACACACGTATGCACACATGTGCACACACACACGCACACATCCACACACGTGCGCACATCCACGCACACGCACACACAGGCACACTCTCCTCTCACACTCAGCTTCCTCTTGCACCCATGCTGCCTCCTAGGACACTGAGGGTAGGGCAGAGAGGCAAGAAACCCAAGGGACATTTGCTCCTGGTCAGAGGCCCCGTGTGGGGACCCAGGGCAGCCCCCAGCTTCCTCTCACCTGCTGGGAAGGCAGGGCCTCTGAAGCCCCTTTATCTACCAGCCACGGCTACCAGGCCACAAAAGGAAAGATGGGGGCTATGGGAATACATGGATACCCCCGGCAGGCCCCTTCCTGATGAGCTCATCCTGTGTCCTCGCCGCCCCGCACACCTCCGCTGCCCCAGATCCTGCCTCAACCCAGCGGGCCAGCACCGCGTCCCTGCCCAGTGCGCGCAGACACCTGGACATCAGCTGGTGCCCATTCGGGCAGGGTTCCCCAGGCGAGTGCCCAGAATGCAGAAGAGTTTAACGCAAGACGTGTCTGTCTCTCATGTAGAAGTCGAGGCTGGTGGTGACGGGGCCAGGCGCACCTGCTCCCCAGGCTGCCCGGTGCCCAGGCACCTCCCACGTGCCACCCTGCTTGTCCTAGGTGTCACCTTTGTCCCACAGTGCAAGAGGCCCACCACCAGCCACAGGAGGATGGGAAGAGGGCCATCCCTCCACTCACTACCCAGCGTCCCACACTCAGCCCCCCCACCTCAGCTAATTGCAGAGATCTGCGAAGCAGCCACGTCCCCAACAACACGACAGTGGGTTTGTGGTTAAAGGGAAGGAGACTGTGTCCAGAGGGACAACTACCGTCTCTGCCACACTGGACAGGAGCCTCCGCAGGCCTCCTTCGTGATTCTACTTCTCCACCACCAGAGGACACAGTTCAGAAAAGTGGACTCAGGCCTGTCTGCACTCGAACTTGGGGCTCAGAGGAGCAGCCTTCAGGTTCCCCATACAACAGACGATGGGGTCAGGATTGGGGTCGGGAGCTGCGCACAGACCACAAGGAGGCCCAGGAGAGAGGGAAGGGATCTTGCAGGGGGACACACAGGAGCCCTGTCCCCATGCCCCTCGTCCTGACAGCTGAGGCAGGAGGCCCTGGGGTGCAGGTGGCCGTGGGCCTCGGCTGGGCCGGACAACCTCCTGTGGCCCTGTGGGTCGGGGGCAGGGGAGAGAACGGAGGGCAGAGGTCTTCACTGGATGCTGGCTTTTCAACAGAGGTCCTGGAAGCACGGGAGAAACCCTGCCCAGGATGCCGCAGCTGCCTGGCCCCGCTCCCTCCCAGAGGAGCGTCCTCTTTCCTCTCTCCCGGGAGATCGGAGCCAGAGAGACACCACACAGCGTTCCAGCCATCCCGGGGAAGGTCCAGCTGCCCAGACGATGCATGAATAGGTAACTTGGGTTAATAACTGTGTTCTAAACTGCTGTGTTAGTCAGGGTTCTCCAGAGACACAGAACCATAGGGGGTGTGTGTGTGTGTGAGAGTGAGGGAGAGGGAGGGAGGGAGGGAGGGAGAGGGAGGGAGAGAAAAATTTAAGGACTTGTCACACTCGACTGTGGGGGCTGGCAAATCCAAAGTCGTGAGGCTGGCAGGCTGGAAATTCGAGTTCAGTTGGTGTTGCAGTCTTGAGTCCAAGTTCCACAGGGCAACAGGCTGGAAACTAAGGCAGGACGTCTACGTTATAGTCTTGAGGCAGAATTCCTTCCTATCTGGAAACCTCAATTTTTGCTTTTAAGGCCTTCAACTGATTGGATGAGGCCCACCCACATTATGGAGAGAGAGCAATCTGCTTCCTCAAAGTCTACCGACTAAATATTAATCACATCTACAGAATACCCCCACAGCAACATCCAGCCTGGTGTTTGACTGGGGGTGAGAGCCTGGCCTAGTGGACACATAACATTCACCATCACAACTGCCACTAGGAACCTCCCTCCTCCATCCCCTAGTAAGACTTTTTACATTTTTATTTTGTTTCTTTTTGAAGGAAAGCAGAAGCTTTCTCTAAAAACAGTAACCTCAGTGGACAAACCTCCATCATTGAGCGGGGGATCTGGGCCAAGGGTGACCCAGGGCCAGCGACTAGGGTGCGTCCATCTAGAGGGCTGTCAGAAAGCAGAGAGGAACGTGCAGGCGGAGGCCGTCTGTGGCCACAAAGGCACGCTGACTACCATCTGGCCCTTTGCAGAAAGCGCCTGCCGAGCCCTGACCTGAGCATCCCTGGTCTCTCTCTCTCCAACATTCTTCACACTCTAGGGGCCGCTGTTTTCCTGGAGTTCATTTCTCTCTTAGCCTAGAACCACCCTCTGCTGAGATTAAACGTACTTCACTTCTTTATCTTGGTTTTCTCTGTCTCCTCCACTGGAAATTAAGCCCCAGGGGCCTTGTCTGTCTTGCTCACCAGTGTACATTCTTCACCTGGAAGAGGACCTGGTCCCCTCAGAGTAGGGTCTTAATCACACTTGCTGAATGAATGCATGCCTCCACAAATAGATAACACTTCTAACCAACTTTCTAGTGTCTGAAATTCTATCATTAGAGAGCATAGCTTTGACTTGAGGCAAATAGGAGGATGGTTCTCTGCTGAAAGGCAGACATCCCAGGCCCTGTGGGCAGTCTGCACAAGCCTCCTGCTCACACCAAGTTTAAATGATACCAGCTGGTTAGTCATTCACACATTAGTATAAACAAGATTTTCATCCCAGTCGTGAAAGATAATTTCAAGGAGAGGAAAGCTGGGCAGAATCAGAACACGGGGTATCTGAGGAGGTCAGGGAGAGGGGACACTGACAGAGAAGAAGTGGACGAAAGGGAAGGCTGTGGCGTTGAAGACAAACTGTCTCCACTTCTTTATCCCCCAGAAGTTGGCCCAGATTACAGCTTTTCAAACCTTTCCCTGCTCGGTTATTAGGTCACAAAAGTGGGAACCATATGCACTGTTGACTTGCTCCCAGACCACTTCCGCTCCATGTTGTAAACAGCATTCTCCCAAAGTGTTCCAGAACACCAGATGCTAAGGTATCAGCAGGTGCTACAGGGGGAGTATTCCAGGGAAAATGCCTGGGTAAATGAAACCACAAAGGTTTATTTACTGCAGGACTTCTCAGAGCCTTTAATACGTGTACATGAGCATCTCAACCTCCAGGAGGAGGCCATCGATGGTGGTATGCCCCAACTACTTCCACCATGGAAACTTGCCCTTTTCTTTCTGCAGGACATACAACATAAAGATCTAGAGAAATTAATATTCCGAGGAACACCATTTGGGAAACACTGACACTGAGGTTTGTACAAGTGGAAAGCTCCTTGGTACTCTGAAGAGGCACTTCACTTCGGGGGGGAGGAGTAATTGGGCACAGGGAGACCTACGTGCATGTTGGCTTGAGTGACAACTTCAATCATTTTCATAAAGATCTGCAGGCCCTGAGATGCACAAAAGACAAAGAAGTGCACACCTTGCCAAACTCACCTCTGCCCATAGCTCCTGACGTCTAAAGGGAAGGAGAAAGGAGGGAGGAGACGGCGAGTCAGGAAGAAGGAAAAGGAAGGAAGGGAGAGTGGCCAGGAAGAGGCTGGGTGGGGTGGGGCCATCCTGCACCCCTCTCTGCACCCCCCTCGTCCTCCCCCACCCTTGGGTTCCTGTCCCTTCTGAAGCCCACCACAGTCAGGTCGCGAAGGGACCAGGGCTGGGAGACATGGCGTGCCTGGTCCCCTCCTCCCGGCCTCAAGGCTGTGCTGTCACTGAATGGACAGCCACTCCTTTCATCCACATATTTCAAGACAGATGTGCAGCCAGACCCTGCTGCCCCCCGGAAGGGAGCCTGGCACATCTCGAAGCTGCATTCCCCTCCAAGGTCACGCAGCTCCCGCTCTTCCCTGCTCTAAGCCAGCGCCAGGAGGAGGGCCGAGCAGTGGGCAGCAGCGGATGGGTAGCAATGTCATGTCCTCGGGCACCAGGGTGACATGCAAGGACCCCCGTGGTCTCTGAACTGTGGACATGGAGCACTTCCGTGAAGCTGGGACACTCACGTGTGAGCAGAGCTTTGCAAATAAGGCAAAAGCCACCAACACAGCTCTCACTCCCGGCCCCGGCCTACCCTCGATCCCCTGGCAGCAGCTCTCCTGGGCCCTGCGTGCCCTCCCTCCACGGGGTGGGCAGAGCTCTCGAGTCCACAGGCACAGTCTGCAACAATAGCGACGCGGTGGCTCTGCAGCCCTGCCCAGAAGGAGGTCTCGACAAGAGTAATAATGGACGTTCCAGAACTGTGTGTGTGTGTGTGTGTATTTTTTTTCTTCTGTATATTATGATGTGTGACATCTTAGAAACCTTTCTGGCTGGGGAGAGACGGCCCGTCTGGGGCTAGCCATTTCTTAAAGATGCAAAGGGCCCTGCGGGAGCAGCCTCCGAGATGTGAACCAGCCAACCCAGAGCCAGGCCTCCTCCATCTGCCCAGCACCCAGGGGCAACAGTCCTCTGCCTTCACCACCCCAGGGCCAGGGCCAGGCAGCCCGGGGAGTGCCCTACAGCTGAGAGCCCACAGGAGCATTCAAGCTGCCCAGCACTGAGCAGTTCACCCTGCCCCGCCTCTCCCCCGTTTCTACCCCACCCTCCTCTCTTCCTTAGTCTTTGCTTGTCCGTCTTCTCCAAGCGACTCCGAATGGATTCATGACTTAAATCGGCGAGAGCTGGGTTATTGTTAATTATTAAAGCATCCACCGGGCATGCCCCTATAAATCAGACATGTGATGAGTCCTGCAGAGCACAGTCTTCTTGCAGAACTTCAGATAGTTCCAGATACTGAAATGAGCAAGGCAGTGCTGATGGTCTCCAGGAAAGACTGCAGGCCCCTCGAGGAAGGAGCAGAGACAGCGGTCACCCAGAGTCCATCTGAGCTGTCCCAAGTCGAAAAACAAAGGATGCACGCGTGGATGGCACAGGTGACCACAGAAATCAGATGTGCTTCTTCCAGGGTCTTGGATGCTTCTCCAATCCACGCCTCATTCGGTCTCTCACCAGACATAACTGAGAGGCAGCCCTGCCCTCAGGAAGCACACGCTCCCAGAGAATCATCAGAAGTGGACCAGCTGTGTGCGGGAGGCCTGCTGGGCACACAGCCCCCAGGTGCCAGGGAGACCCCGAGGGGCACCTCCGGGGACCTCAAGAAACACCGCATTTATAGACCATGTTTCTACTCAAACAACCTCACGGGATGTTGAACGGAACGTAGAGTTAGCAGCTGTCCACTTGCCTTCTGTTGTGGGGACGCTCCCTGGAGGAGAGGGACAGGCGGGGAGGAGGCCCTAGGTGGGCTCTGACCACCACTGCTCTCGTCTCCTGTGCCTCAGGAGGACACCCCTAACTAGGAAGCTGCTCCACGTGTCACACACAGACCAGACTTCAGCACTCTGTCCCCCGTCTTCTCGCATTAGGCACCCTCTCAAGGGGCTCGATTTTCTCTGAATGAAAATCCATTTGCCACCCGCAAGGTGATAAGGTGCTGGCCACATGCTTCAAAGGTTCCTTGCTCTGGGGACCCAGCCCTGCCGGTGCTTCCCCTGCAGCCAGCTGGGCCCTTTTTAACTTAAACTCTAATCTCACAACTCTAGATGAAGTCAACGTCGAGAGGGTTTTTTTCCAGGAAGGGTGGTTGGAGTTTCCAGGAAGGGCGGTTGGAGACTCGGTGAGTGTGACCCCAGAAGCAGGAAGGCCAGGGACACGCCAGTGGGTTCTCGTTTCTTTTAGAGGATAGACTGCACGGGGTCCACAGGCAGAGAACAGGCGAGTCAGAGCTGACCCGGGGGGGGGGGGGCGTGTGACCCTGGGATTAGAGGCCCCCCACCTCTGCCTCGCCCACGGAGACGTCGCCTCCAGAGGGTCCGCTGAGAAGGCGCTTGAGAGGGACATTCACACCTGCCCGTCTCTCCGCCAGTCAGACGGGCCAGTTCAGAAACCCGCTGCATCCGTCTACGTGGTTCTGAATAAAGGAGAATTCACCCATCTACGCGGTTCTGGATAAAGGAGGACTCGCCCGTGTACGCGGTTCTGGGTAAAGCAGGACTCGCCCGTGTACGCGGTTCTGGGTAAAGCAGGACTCGTTTGAAGCCCGTGATTACCCCGAACCTCATCACGGTTTCTCCATCCCCGGCAGTCTCGGAAGCTTTGGAACCTGGAACCCGAACGTAAGTGCAGTTTTGTTGCACAGGCGACGGGGGTGCCGTCGTCAAGCCAGGCGGGTGGGGCGGGCGCCCTGGGGCTCGTCCCGGGACGGCGCGGAGGCTGTGCTCAGCCCAGGCGACGAGAGCGCGGAGCCGCCGGCCTCCGAGCGGAGACGCCAGGGCGCGCGCCCCGCCCCCCGGGCCGGCGGGGAGAGCAGAGGCACGCGCGGGGCGGGCGCGGGGCGGGGGCGCGGAAGCGGGGCTCCCGAGGCGGCGAGACGTCCCCGGACCCCGTCAACATCCGGGGAGGCCGACAGGAGTGGACACCGGACCGAGTGTCTGCCTGAGGGAGAGCTCAGTGAGCCCAGGGCACGCATTTCTCCCAACCGGCGTCCTGCCGCTTCTCCTCTCCGGT
Organism: Ceratotherium simum simum; assembly: GCF_057802395.1. Lineage (NCBI taxonomy): Eukaryota > Metazoa > Chordata > Mammalia > Perissodactyla > Rhinocerotidae > Ceratotherium > Ceratotherium simum. Next base: position 107,653,781 of record NC_141900.1, read on the forward strand.
GCTTCCTCTCCTCCCCTCCCTACGCCCCGCCCGGCACCCCGATCTGTTGCTCTGTTGGTGCCTGGGCTTTCCTGACCCCAAAGAGCGGCCAGGAGGAAAGCGGCAGTGACAGGTGTCACATCCTAAGCATTTCATTTACGTTATCTCATGTTTCATCACAGCAACCCTCTGATGACCATTACTGCCCCAACTTGAAGGCTGGAGAACAGGCTCAGAGAGGTTGGGAGACTTGCGCAAGGCCACACAGCTAGTGAGCAGAAGGGCAGGGCTCTAGACCAGATCCGCAGGGCAGCAAAGCCACGGCCCAGGCAGGCTCCTGAGTCTTCGGTGGTGGTTGTTTGGGTTGCAACATCTTGGAATGAACTACAGCAAAACCCTTTGTTTTCTTAGAGAGCTATGTTTTCTAGACGTCTAATGAGAAAGCACCTCAACTTTTAATATTATTTCACCCACTTTGGAGGAAATCGTCTTCTCTCTTATTAAACCCACCTCCTGGCTTTTCATTGCAGTGTCTTAAAGATACTTTTCCTTGATGGTTTGGGGATGTTTACTTAGCGGGCAGTGACAGCCTCATTCCAGCTGTGTCTATGCCACTCTGTGGGAAGGCCAGAGAACAAGAGCCACTGGTGGGAACAGGTGTTTAGGCAAAAGAATCCCAAAGAGGCTGGTGTGCTGCCCGGATAGTGGACAGAAGCAGATGGACGGAGGCCAGGTCACCAGCAGGGATTAAGACTCATTAGATCAAAGCTTCGGACAAGGGGGAGCAGGAGCAGGGTCAGCATCTGGACTCCCTCCCGGTAGAGGCTCCTGGGCGGGAAGCATGTGGGGCGGGCCAGCTGCGCCCTTTCATCTGGGAAGATTCAAGGTGTCCTTCATCACATCCACCCTCAGGGACCACACCGGGAGGCTCTGAGGATTAAAGGCCGGGTCCTAGCAGCCAGGTGCGCGGCTGGACCTTCCTTCCCCCCTTCCCTAGTGTCTCCCCATCTGTCCATGTTGGATGGGGGCTCCTCCTCAGGACAGGCATCTTTGTGAGAGGTGGCAGTGTGCAGGGCCAGACGGTCCGGTGACAAATCAAGGCTCCACCACTTACCAGGCGGTGTGACCTTGGGCAAGTCCGCAGACCTCACGATGCCTCAGTGTTCCTACCTGTAAAATGGGCAGAATGAGAAGAGGACAGATATTCCAGGCTCGGGTGGGCTGCCTTCATGAAGGGTTGAGTGTGATGCCTGGTTCGGAGGGGTGCCGTCCCAGTGGCAGTTATGAGGACAAGCTGACGGGCCCCTCTTCCAGGCCCTGGGTTGGCATCCTGAGAGTTGATCATTTAACCTTTCTAGGATCTCACTTCCCAATCTAGAAAATGGAGATGTGTGTACAGGCACTTCTGGCCCAAAGTGAGGCCCGGGAAAGCATTGCCTCCACTTCTGCTCTGCACTCATTTCTTGACAGCCCACCTCTTCTCCATGACATCCACCGGGGCGAGACTTTTTGCTTCCATAGAGGATGCACGGCACCGTTGGAGTGGTGGGAGGTGGGGAGATTCTTGTGCCCCAGACCAGTGACAGTGGGTGTGGTCCCAAGGGGTCAGGACTGAGGTAGGGCAGGTGGGGGGACCAGAGGAGCTGCACTGGGCGGTGCTGTGCTCAGAACCCCCCAGGTTTGTAAAGGATCAGTCTTCCACAGAACGTTCCAGAGGGTGACTGTTTTGTCCATGTGTCTCTCCCTTGGGGTTCACTCACTCGTATGGGACACGCTGCAGCCCAAGAGGTGCAGCCCAGCCCAGCACACGTGGCAGTGATCCAGATGTGGAGATGAGGGAAGCCGTCCAGGCCATGCTGACAGTCCAAGGGGGTAGGGAGACATAAGTGGGCTCTTTTGTGTAGTGTGGAAAGTTCTAGAAAGGCCTGTTGGAGCTGCGTCTGTGTTAAGCGGTGACTGGAAAGCTATGCTCGGGGGCCCCTTCTCTGAGTAAAGAACAAACTCTGGAGCAGCTTTGGGGGCCACAGAGCCAACACGTCACATGTCCCCCAGAGCACCGAGTGCAAGACACGGCCCAGAGCAGGTGCTTCATAAGACGTGTTGATTGCTGACACGCAGAAACCCCTGTGATTCCAGTGTCGTTCCCCCGTGGGACTCCATCTCCGCCCCTCTCTTCCCCTCGGCTCCGTGACTCACCGACAAGTTGTGAAACTCTGGCAGACATTCTTCCATCACTTCGACAGTTTCAAATTCATCACAGCACCGAGTTCTCCTGGCAGCGGTCCCATGGCTCCGAGGGGTGAACCACAGCCACCACAGCCAGAGGAGCCCAGCACGCACTCGGCCATTCAGGTCGCATGGCAAGCAAGGAGGCAAAACACACCCTTTGAGCCCACTGCGGGCAGATCTCGGATGTGAAGACACTGATGCTCTTCAGAGTCCTCACTCGGCCCCTTTAGTCCGGGCTGCACTCCAGGATGAAGTAAGTAGAGGGAGCTGATCTTCTTCATTTTACAGGCAAGTAACTCGAGACCAAAGGCACAGAGCAGGCCCCTGTGGGGGTCTGCAGGGGGGGCAGAGCAAGCTCCATGTGGGGGTCTGCAGCGCGGGCACAGAGCAGGCCCCTGTGGGGCTCTGCAGGGGGGGCAGAGCAAGCTCCATGTGGGGGTCTGCAGGGTGGGCACAGAGCAGGCCCATGTGGGGGTCTGCAGGGTGGGCACAGAGCAGGCCCATGTGGGAGTCTGCAGGGTGGGCACAGAGCAGGCCCATGTGGGGCTCTGCAGGGGGGGCAGAGCAAGCTCCATGTGGGGGTCTGCAGGGTGGGCACAGAGCAGGCCCATGTGGGGGTCTGCAAGGTGGGCACAGAGCAGGCCCATGTGGGGGTCTGCAGGGTGGGTACAGAGCAGGCTCCACATGGGGGTCTTTAGGGTGTAGCAGTTCTAGAGGCAGATCTTGGTCATATTCCTGCCACTCACTAGTTGTGTGACCTTGGAAAAGTTATGAAACCTCTTTTGCCTCAGTTTCCTCATAGGTCCAATGGAGATAACGAATGTACTTATTTTATTGAGTGGTTGGAAGGATTAGATACAAGAATCCACGTGGAATGCTCAAGTGCCACCTGGCCCCCAAGCCCTCCGTGAACATTGGTCATTGTTATACACGCGGCGGTGGTTCCACTGTCCCCAACCACTGCCCCCCCTCCGCCTGGTGGCTGGGAAGCCCACTCCTCCTGTGGCCACAGCAACGATTCTCAGACCCCTCAACCCGTGCTGAAGGCCCTGTTTTGCACGGGTGAGGTATTTTTGCTAGGATTCTGCAAGGATCCTGGCAGGCTCAAGAGAACAGTGTGAGGCGCCAAAAGAACTCTGTCAGGATCTGAGGAGTTGCCCCCAACCCATCCGCGAGGGTTCAGCCCAGCAGCCCCGAAACCTGCGGAGGGACGAGGGGGACCCCATCCAACCTGCGACGATCCCGCTTGGCACGCTTTCCGGCCTTTGTCAGCCGAACAAAGGCGTCTCCCTGCTTCCTGCACCAGGGAAGTGGATCATAGCCAGCGGAGGCGAAGGGGAGGAAAATGAAACATAATCTGGTGGGCGGTTGTTTGCAGAGAGTTAAAGAGCAGACTCCCATTTGTGTCTTCTGGCTCCGTGTGCGAAGATGATAACGCGCGCCAGGAGAACAGGAAAACAATTTCGTGGCCCGCTCGGCCGCCTCGCTCCCTTTTCCAGAGCGAGCGCAGGGCACTGGGCGCGGTTCAGGCTGGGCGCGTCCCTCTCTCCTGGGGCGTGGAGGTCGGCAGACGGGGGACAGCTGGGGAACCTACGGGACTAGGGCGCATCGCTCCGCCCGATGCGGGGCGCACCACCCCGGCGCCCGGTCCACTTTTTCCTGGGAGCCATCAAAGGCGCCAAGGCCTCGACCGCCGCCATGCCAACTGCCCCACAGCTCCGCGGAGCTTCTGGAAAAGTCTGCGCTCCTGCTTCTCGGCCTCCTCGCGCTGGGGGGACCCTCTCTGCGGGCCCACCCAACACTTGAGCAGGTTCAGGAGAGGGAGAAAGGTCAGATAGGGTGGGACAGCGGCGCCAGCCTCACGCAGGGTCCCCGGGGCACCCCCAAGCGTCGGCCTCGCCTCTCGTCCCCCTCCCTCGGCCTTCCTTACTCAGGCGTTACTCGGGGAGGCCTGGGCTCGGGTGGAATCTGACTACTTGTTCCGATTTATTCGAGAACATTCTAGGGAGAAGGCACGTCCGCCCCTGGACTCGGCCAAGAGTTTAGGGCAGGAGTGGCGGCAGGGGTGGGAAGGTGCCCGAGAATGTGCGTCCAGAAAGAACTAGGGTGCGCGTCTTGGAGGCGACCAGGGGAATCTAGCGCTCTTTCTTCGATCTTGGGACAACAGGGGCACTGGAGTGGGGACCCCACTGCACGCGTTCCAGCTCGGGTCCCGACGCCCCCAGGTCCGACCGGCGACTCGAGTAGGCCCGCGCAGCCGGTGGTCCCTGGCCCGTCCTCCTCTCCCGGGCGCCCGGGGCGCGCACACCCCTTATTCCGGGAAGTGCCCCGATGGGCAAGTGCCCACGTGGTCGAGAAGAAGGCCATCGGGCGCAGGCCAACTTTCGGGGTCCCTTCTACCTGGGCACGGAAGCTCCGGGTTCCCCGACCAGCGCAGCCCGCGGGGCCGACCTCCCAGCGCGCCCTCTGCCTCGGTGGGGGCAACGCCCTCCCCTGGGGAGGCCTGGTCCCTGCTGCAGGGGGAAAGCTGCGTCCCCTACCGAGGACTATTTGGTTTAGGAACGAAATCTCCCGAACTAAACAGAAAAACAACCAGGCGCGAGCGAGGCGTGGTGAGGGTTTCCCTCTGAGAGTCGCTTGGCCAACGGGGAAAGACGGAGAACTCCTGTCCGGTCCGCCTCCCCGGCAAAGACAGAATCCCTCTGTGCTCACCCACCCGACCCATCGTGTCCCCGATAAATCAGACCTCCTGCCGAGTGTACCGCTCAGACAAAACTTTAGGATTCTGAGCATCTGTAACGAGAAAAACTTCAGTAACAGCGAAAGCAGAAATTGGATTTTAAAGGCCACCTCGGCTCCACACATCCACCCGGCAACGCCAGAGGAATGGCCTGCTCCCTGAAAAAGGCCCGAGGTGCAAACGGACTGGAATTAACAATTTGGCCAGGGCACGTCCACTTCCGAACGCAGTACAAAGTTCACTAGCATCTCATTCCTTACCTTCAGGCACCAAATGAGAATCACTCCCACCCTGGAATTTTGCAAATCACGTTTGCTGGTTTTCCCTAACTTTGCTTCTGAAGAGCTCAGTTTGGGCCCAGCCCTCTCCCCTGGACCACCCCTCTGCGCCCCTCACCCCTTCCCCACACAGCCCCTTCCTAGGGAACAACTCAGATGCTAAAAACCCTCGGGCTCAGCGGCGTCCTTCCTCGTCCTAAGTCCCCTGAATGACCTCGTGAGCCCAAACTGCCTCTTTGTCCCTCGGAGGACCATCCACATGCCCGGCCGGCCTGTCCTGGTGCCAGAGCCCTGACTCTCAGGTCCGGAGACCTGAGTTCAATTGCTCACACCTCCTCGCGGGCATTTCAACCCTCCGAATACACAAATTCATTTATTTATGTTTTTTTAATGTAGTAAATGGGCAGCTAAATGAATTGCAATTTGTAATTTTTATGGTTAATTTGAAATCTCGCTCCTGTTGGCTAATCCTGTTAGTTGGTGGCAAAACAAGGAGAAACTCATGTTGCAGCAGCAGTAATTCTAATAGGCATTTTATGTTAAATTATGGCCACTGGCCAGAACAAAAGGCGCAGCCGGACTTCCGTGCCGAGCGACCTTGGCGCGTCCACGCTGCCTGCGCGAGAGCAACTGATCCCGAGTCCGGGGCTCCGCGCTTCAGCCACACCCGCCCACCACGACCCCAAAATTAAGAAGCCCAGTTTGGCACCCTGATTATGGTTGTGATTGTCCCCCGTGCCCCAAATCCGCGCCGCCGGTCGTAGAGCCTCCCCGGCCTCGCCCAGGGCGCAGGGCGTCTGGGGCGCCGAGGCTCTTCTTCCCTCCCTGTCTCCTCTTTCCTTCCCTTTCTCTCTTCCCTCCCTGCCTCTCGGTGTGCTCTTCGCGCCAGGCCTCACCGGAATCGAACCCGGGAGTGTGGCGGTTAGGGAGCGACGTCCCATCTGTCCCCTCCCAGGCTCCCAACCCTCGGCTTCCCAAGAGGAAGGGCCCCAGAGCCGCCCAGACTGGAGCAAGGGGCGCGGGAGCGGGGGCGTCCCTGCTTCCCGGGGGCGACCCTGTGGCCCCAGCTTTTTTCGCGGCCGGCGCGAGCCGGGTGGGAGTCCCGGTGAGCAGAGCGCGTGTGCGTGGGGGCGCTGGAGCGCGCGGCTCGGCTTGTTCGCTCATTGTCGTCCGCGCCGTGTTTCTTGTCCCTGGCGCCTGCTCGGTGCCATCCCAGTGAGTTTGATTGAAACGCGGCTGCGAGAAGGTGTCGCGCAGGGAACGCGGCGTGCAAGGCGGGAGGGGCGAGAAAGGGGGCCTGGAGAGGGAACGGGACCCGGAGAGGCTCTGAGGGCAGCGCTGCTTAGGGACTGCTATTTTGAAATCTGGCGGCTGTCCCCTCCAGGGCGCAGGATGCAAGGGTCAAGTGTCACTTCCTCTGGCAGTCAATCTCCAATATTCCTTGTAATGTTTCTAAATGGACGAATTCATTACGTGGGGACGTGTGAATGGGGAGAGGCCGCCAGCGCGCTCGGTCAAGAGCGTCCACTAATGGTTCATTTTGCACAGCCCAGCGCGGCTCCCTGGAACCGAGTGAAGAACCTAATCAATATTGTTTACTTGTTCGCCGCGACCGGCGTAAAGGTCACTTAGGGAAGGTGGGAAAGAGCAGGCACCCCGACAAGTCCTAATTGTCTCTCTTCTTTCCCTTGGACCAGGTTCCCCTTCGACCTCCTCCACCCTCAGCAGTCCGCCGGGGCTGTTGCGAACGGAGAAATGGGTCTCAGTCCGGAGATGCAGCACACCGTCCCCGCGCACACACCACACGTGCACACCCAGGTCCGCGTGCTGGCAGCAAACGCAGCTTGCTTCAGCCAAATCTCTCAGCAGCTCAGACAGTGTGGGAAGGGCGGGGGGGGGGAAGGTCACCTTTTAAAATACAGGGGCTCTTCTAGCTAAGGGGATGGCTAGTGGAGTGGAGAGCTAATAGGTAAGATTGATGCCCACCCTCTCGCTGTTTTTAAGAGGAAGCATTAAGTAAAATTTTAAAAGGAAAATACCCCCTTGTCCCTTCCTGCTGGGCCATGTCTTTCTGTGTTCATCCCCACCGGGACAGGAGTGGGAGTAGGGAGGACTTGCTGAGTCTCCAGGGAAGCATCCTGCAGATCCAGGAGGAGACGCAAAATGATCCAGGAAACTCAATGCGGGGAGAGGGAAGCCTGCCTTAGCAGTGTGGCAGTGAGGGCTCCCCTCTCTGTCCTGGAGCTCAGAGACAGGTAAGGAGGTGGGAAACGTATCGAGAAGTTTCTTCTGATAGACTTAAGATGGTGTTGGCTACAGATTATGTGGTTGAACAAATTACCTGGTGTCCTGCTAAATGCCTGAGTTTGGTGAAAGGAAATGACTTGCCCCCTAGAATCACTCCCTCCCTGCCCACCTCAGAAACCAGAAAGCTGTGTCTCTCTTTCCTTTCCTTCTAGGGTTCCCACAGGAAGGAGGAGGAGGCAGAACAGGGTTTGTGGAGTCAGGCTGCCAAGGGACATTGGATGGTTGTGTTTGACCCACTAAAACCTGTGTAGCTCTGATTATATATGGCCGACTTCTATGCACATGTCTCATGCAGGAGGCGTGTGGATGCCATAAAGGGCAGACCTCATACAAACCCCACCTAGCTGAAGAGGGATGTAGGCGGTTCAAGCCTCTCTAGGAGGTGCAGCGGGCATTTCCTTATGGGAGTTAACACCAAGTTTAGGGGAAGAGAGGGTCTGCAGTGTGCGTTCCACAAGAAACGGAAGTGAACTTCCGTTGTTCTCTGGTGCTGGTCGCTGTTGGAGATCCAAACGAAGGCAGGAGGCATCTTTGCTCCCTATAGATACTAGAGGATAAAGCACAGAGGAAGGAAATGGCATATTAGTTAAGAAACAATTATTACTTGGTTGTTATATGTTTCTCATCTCCCCAAGTTTTTATTCCCAAAAAAGCACACTTTTTTAAAAAGTCAGATGTGAGGACTGTTGGAATACTGATTCTTTCTAATGGACCCCAACTTGGTGTATGCTCAGGAGGTTCATTTTCACCATCCTACGAGAGTCTTAGTTTGAACTGGATTTGATTTACCTGGAAATACACCTCCCCAGAGAAGGCATGGTTTTCTCTGGTTCCATTCCCAATGATGTGGGGGTTACGTGTGAGGTGATTTCCAAACTTATTCGTATTCTCTGTCATTTAGTTGCACTCCGTGAAGAAAAGAGCAATTTGCTGAATTTAAGAAAGTGGCCTGTATAAATAGGTAAATGCAAAATCATGCAACAAAACTAAAATATTTGGCAAACTAAACCTTGCAATTCTTTACAAAATTCCAAATTTTAAATAATTTATTCAGTCTTCAATTATCATATTGAAAAGGACAACCATTAAGGGGCCTTTCCTGCCAATATTTTCTGTAAAGCAAGCTCTTTTACAATTTCCCACAAAAATACATTCTTTCGCTTAAACTTGTCTATAATGAAGCTACTCAAACTATAACATGAATGCTGTGTTCTCATTGTCCTGCCTCCTACGAGCCTTTCGACACGAACACTCGAAGGTCGAGCACTTGTTTTTTATTTATACATATTAACATTTCTTCTAAGGGTGGAGTTTCCAAACACAATCTGTCAGGACAGGAAGCAAATGTTGTTTTAGGGGAACGGTCTAATAACAACCCCGTTTATGCAAGCACATTAGAGCAGAAAGAATCATTTCTGTTAGTTAACATTTTTTAGCCAGAAAATTAAAAACAAATATTTAACTTCCCAATTTGGAATTCGGGCTGGCATTTGACTGAGAAACTTTTACAATGCATACTCAATGAGTTAAACACAATCTTTATTAGCCAAATAAAACCGCCTTCATGTGGTTCAAAAATAAGTTTGAATAAACTGAAGGATAAATAAAATGCATGGAGATGCCTAGGGAGGGAACCGATGTGTGTGAACTTGGCCAAGAGACAGCCTTTGGACTCTGATCAATTCAGGGGTTTTAAGACGTCTAATAAAGCTGTGTGTAGAAAAGACAGACATTACATAAATACATACATTTATTGGCAGTTTTCGCTTTGTTCTCCTCCAAACCTATTTTTACAGCAGTCAATTGGAAACGAATTTGCCCACCTCCTTCTCTCATCACTAAAGTGGGTTTCCAGGGCTTCCCAATTCTCCCTTTCTAATTGGGGTCCCCCACCTGATAAAGGGGTTTGGGATTGAGTGGGGATTTTATCTCATTTCCTCTCAACATGCTGGCAGTGGGGAGCAGGAACTGGAATCACACGGCTCATTGGACGGCCTGAGCCTCTTGTGTGCTCAATGCCCATCCTTCAAGCTTGCAAAGGAAGGAGGTGTCTAATGTGGGGGCCACCCCAAAGTGCCAGCCCCACAGACCTAACAAGATGTCCTTTCTTGTCTCAGCATGCACCTGGCTGGGCTTCCCTAAAATTTGGCTTAACTGGCCTCCTTGGATCTGGGGCTGAATTCTTGCCGAGACACGTGTAGCAGCGTCTCCTAATATTTCCCGAACGCTCTGCCAGTGCGCTGCATGTCTCCAAACCTCCCCTTCTCCCCCTCAAAAAAGCAGAACCACCCTAGGGCCAGGAGCGCAGGCTCAGGCCTGACTCAGGGCATGGGAGGAGGGCAGCCCCGAGAGGGCCTTTGCAGATGAGGGCTGACTTGCCACCTGGAACCCCCGGCCCCTCGGTAATCAGCCAGCGCTCGGCTCCCGAAGAGCTCAGCTTCCCCTGCCCCTCGGTGCAGCCGCCGCCCAGGTCGTGTCCAGACCCCAAGCCCCGGATCATTCGAGCTTGGGTCCGGGGGCACAGACCACCACCCTGCCAGCCGGAGGCTTCCAGTCGCAAGGCCAATAGAGGCACACATACAGTGGTTGAGGGCCCACCCGCCTCTGTGGAGGTGGTTATTATTTGCAGTGTCTGGGGGTTGGAGATGGGGAGGTAGCGGGTGCAGACTAAATGGCCTGAAGGAAAAGGCCTGGCCCCTGGGTTTCTCCAGGGTCCCCTGGATTTACTGAAGAAAACCCCACTCCCTTCCTCCCGCTGCCGCCCGCCTAGGGATACACGGGGAGAAGAGAGTTGCCGCCCGGTCTGCTTCTGTTCAATGACTTTCAGTGTATCCTCTCTCACCTCAGAGGCTGGTTCACCTTTACCTTTAATTTCAAGCTAAACAAACAACGCTATTAATAGAGACAAGGACAGTGTCCCTTTAATAAATACATCTGCTAGTCTTGAACAAGCCTGGGGACATCAGCACAGGGACTTACATCCCAGGCCCAAATAAAGGCGTGCGGATGAACATCCATCTTGATGTTTTCTACATATTTGGTCAACCCCCACCCCCCCACGGTCGTGTCTTCCGTCCTTCTCTTCTATTGGGACATTTGTTCAGTGCGCCCCAGTCTGGGGACCCCTCCACATCACATTAAGCCCAGGGTTCCAGCAAAATGAGCCAGAGGAGCAGGGCAGGGTGCAGGTGGACAGGAACCAGGTGTGCTCGGTCCCACCCTCTCCTGGCACACAGCATCTGTCCAAGCTTCAGGTACTGATGCCAACACCTGGGAAAACGAGAACCTCGTGGATAGACATGGGCTTGAGTAAAGGAAAACTCCTCTAATATTCTGTAACTTAAAGATGGAGAGAGGAGGAGACCTTTACAGGCCTTTACAACTGTCAGCCGTCTAATGGAAATAAATAACTTTAAAAGTGTATGTACTGAGTAACCAGAGCAGAGTTTAGACCAAAGAGGTGACGGGTCTTATCCCACCTAAGAGAAAATAGCAGGTCCCAGAACTCTGCAGCCTGAGCAGTGAGCTAGATTATTGATTAGTTTTTAAAGAGGCACTCGTGCATGAATTTGCAAACCAAGCCATTAAAACATGGAATCAGCGAGATTTGGTCCGGCAAAAGTTCATTACTTCTTATATACACACATATCTATGTCAAATAAGGAAAGAGGAAGAAATTTTAAAAGTAAACAAAACCCTGACTCTCTTTTCACCAGATTAATCAAAATGGAATTATAGACTTCTTCTTGAGTTTACTCAAATGCATCACCCAGAGAACACCATAGAAAGACACCACCCAGGAATTCTCCAGCTTAGCTGCGGGAGCTCTCAGAGAGCAGTCAAACAATGTGGGCAGAGCCAGCACTCAGATGGGGCAAGCTTCTCTTTCCATTCCTGCAAGAGGAAGACAACAATCTACCTCTGTTAGCTGACAGAAGCCTCGCGGACATACACCTGTCACAACTTGCCCAGAGTCCTGACTGCACAGTTCTTTTGGGGACACCTGTCTCCATCTACGGAAATGACATTCCAAGTCCGTGCCCTACCACCTTACTACCTGCAGAGCCTGCAACGGAAGCTGAAATCCCGGCCGTCCTCTCTCCCAGCCCTCCCCCAAAGCGGGAAACTTTGATGGAGCATAACTTTCTTTTCCTTTGGCCTTGAGCTTCTGCAAACACACGTTTCACTCTCAGCCAGAACCTCAACAATCTTTTGGATTGATTCTGTCCCCTCTGGCTTTCTGTCTGTAGCTCATCCTGGAAAGGACCTTCAGAAATGCCAGACAGTCAGGTTCAATGCCTTCCCAAGGGCCCCTGAACCGGCTTTGGCTGTCCAGGGAATCGCAGCCCTCTGCCCCCCAAGATCATTGCTAAACGATTTGCAAGCTTAAACAAGTATAAATGCTCCCTCGCCTCACCCCAAAGAAGTTTTCTTAATTTATGACACCAGTGAGCCTGATTAACAAATCTAGACTAAATTGGCTTGTGGCAAAATGCTATACAGATATGTATTTTGTTCAATGGTATAAACAACAGGTTTTTGCCATCAAACTCTTTCCTTCCGTGGTTTAATGATCTATGGTCCCTGTTCATAAGTTTTTAAACACTGACTTTGTGTATTTAAAAAATGAATCTCCTTCCAGTCATCTCCCTGGTTGCCTGGGGGGAAGGAGCCGGTTGGCAGGCGCCTCTGCAGCGGCGCGTGGGGTGTCTTTCCGTCAAAGGGACGCCAGGGGGCAAGAGCCGTTAACAAAGAACGCGCCGGCGCTTTGCCTGCATCTGCCCGAGCGAGTCACACTTCACAGGGCGGAATGTCACTCTGCAAGGTTATACATTTCCAATTCCACACAGAGCCTTATCGCTCATCATTTACCTCTTGGGCACAAACAAACAGCCTCTTTAAATAAAACCAGGGAAGGGAAACTTATACCTTTGTACAATTAAAAATTGCAAAGAATGCCAAAACGTATTGAACCTTGCCGTTAATCCGACTTACCTTGCTGACACTTTGGCCTAATCCTATTTTCTCCCCGCATTAGGATGATTCTGCAAGGCCCTGGTTTGTTCTTCGGCAGGATGGTTTACCCGGCCAGCGGGCTGAGGGGTACAGAGGCCCGGTGCCCTAAGGTGGGGAGTGGACCGCGGGCTGCCAGCCTAGCCCAGCATGCTGGAGGTCCAAGCGCAGAGCCTGCTCTGCCAGACAGAAAGCAAACGAAATCACTCAAGGGAAACTTCCTGGAGACAAAACACATTCCATTTCCTGACTCCTCGGCTTTCTCTCCCGAATTATTTGCTTTTGCAGAGGCACATCAAACAAATTAAACACTAAAAATGGAACCCCCTTTGCTCCCTGGCTCAGAAAATATTTTTTTAAGGATATGGTAATAACAATAATAAAAATGAAAGAAAACAAAAACCTCTAGCTCTTTAAAATAAACTCATTTTGTCACCCACAGTCCTTTTGGCAAATTCTTATCTTGCAGGGCAGCGCAGACAATGGGGGCTTGTGCTGATGGCTGCTGGTACTCTGCTAAGAGTCCTGGAAGCTTCCACATTGCTTATTTGGGCATCTTTCCACACCTTCACCTGCGAACGGCAGCCCCTGGTGATCCCGGCTATGTCAGCCTGGCCCCCCATCCCCTATGTCCCGAGGAAGGAGACTGCTCTGAACGGGTGTGCAGGGGAGCTGAGGAGCACCCTGGCGAAGGAGTCAAATCCGGTTATCTCCGTGTTTTCGGATTTTGTTTCTCTTGCCCACCCTTCCCTACCCCGCCCCCGCCCCCGCCCCCGCCCCCGCCCCAGTATCATTTCTCTTTGAAATGTCATGAACTTGGAGCTTTCAGACCAAACCGCCGGGCTCGGGCCCCAGACAATGGGCTTGTCAGAGGGCCAGCGCTGCGCTTTTTCTGCGTGTTCACCGAGCGTTAAGCCTTTATCCCACAAAACGGCTCTGTCTGACCGGGTCAGACAAAAGCCGACTTCCATCTTCCGCCTCCGAGGGGATCTGGGCAAAGCCGGGCGTACATACTGTAGCGCGCAGCCCCACGGAGGGGGTGGGGAGCAGAGGCGCGGTCCGCCGCCCTGGGGCCCCCGCCCGCCCGCGCCCTGCGCCCGGCTGCCTTCACCGACGCCAGGCGGGCAAAGGCCAGCCTGGCCGGTCCTACGGCCCCCTTGTCCCCGAGGGCACCCTCTTTTCCCGCCCCCTCCCCGCGGCTCCGGGATGGCCTCCTTGCTGCCGCCTCCTCAGCTCCACAGTCTTCAGCCCGGGCCTATTCCTTCGGGTCCCTTCGCGTAATTGGAAATGGCTCTGGCCCTGCTCTCGGCGGCTCCCGGCCCCTCTGGCCTCTGAGTTGCCCCCAGACCTGCAGACCCACCCTCCCTGCGTCCTGTGCCGGGTCTCCGCGGGCCCTGTGCAGTGCGGAGGGGCGCGTGAGTGTGTGCAAGTGCGTCTCTGTGTGCACGTGTGTTTACGGGCGTGTGTGTGTGTGCAAGGAGCGGGCGGCGAGCCTGGCTCTCAGAGGAAAAAAGAAGATTGCTCCGGTTCCAGAAAGACTGCAGTCAGCACTCTGGCGCGCCCTGAGCGCCGCGCGGGTGAGCGTCTGGGGTCATTTCTCTCTCACAGCCCCGCCCAGTGCCTCCGCTGCCACAGGGCCTGTCGGTCCCGGGGCGGGGGTGGCGTGGAGGGTGGGGGCTGGGCTGCTGCTGCCGGCCAGCCCCTCCCCCATCCCCGAGGGCGCCAGGCCTCCCTCCGCTGGGCGCCCCCGCCCCACCCACCCGACCGTAGAGGCAGGAGCTTTAGGTGGCTGAGAGCTGCTCCTGGTCCCAGTTCGTGGTCAAGGGCGGCCGAGTGGAGTGTGCGGGGCGCGGAGTGGGCGGGGGTACGGGGCGCGCCCAGGGCGCCCGCGGTCCACACCGCAGGCGCCTGGGCCACGCGCCTCCGGGCTCGCGCCGGGTGATCGGGCGGGAACCTCAGGGGGCAGGCCTCAGAGGACAGTGTCCTGAGGCGAGGATGTGATCTTTTTCCTCCCTCCTCCACCTTGGAATTGAGTTTCCGGGATGGAGGGGGCGGGCTGAAGGCAGGAAGAAGCGGTGAGCTAAGAATACCTCCCTCTCCCGCCCCCCGCATCCTGGGGTCGCTTTCAAAAGCAGAGTCGCGGAGTCTATAGCTCGGAATCCGCAGTCCGGGAGGGAGACAGGGGCGCACAGGCAGCCGCGACGAGCGGGGCGGCGTTGGGACCCGGCCCCGGGGCCTTGGGAGGCCTGTTTTCCATCCTGGGGTGCCCGGAGCGATGTGGAGGTCCTCAGGGCTAGCGCTGGAGGCTGGGCCCCGAACCGGATGAACCCGATGAGGCGAGAGGGGGTAGGCCGTGAAGTTGCTGGAGGAGGAAGGGAAGAAGAGCGGGACCGAGGGAGGGGGACACGCTGACCCCTGACACGGGCTCTGTCACTACCTTGTGACCTTCAGTGTGACCTTGAGCAAGTCTTTGTAGCTCTTTAGGCCTCAGTGGCCTCCTCTGTGAAGTGGAAGACCATGTCTCCAGTGGCTTCTGGCTGGTCCTGCCGAGTTCACCCCACTCTCTCATGGTGCAAACTCATTTTGTTTCAGCCCCACTGCTTGGCCTGCGTGGAGACCCTGCCTGTTCCGACTTAGCCCTTATGTGGGGGATGGGCTGCCTAGAAAATGACCTTATGTGAGGGGAGCAACTTATTTAAGTAATGACCAAATGGAGCCAAATTAAAACAGAGACGTTTCTGCAGTTGAAACAAACCAGGGCGGGTGAGACTGAAACAGCAAGTGGGCAGGCTTAGGGGGCAGGTGGTGAGTGTGGCTTTCTGAGCCGTACTGTGGGGTGCTCTTGCCTGGGCCAGACTCAGCGGACGAGTTGTGAGGCTTCATGAAAATAAAAGCATATTTTGTCCTGAGCTGCACTTGCCCCACCGCAGAGGCCGAGGCCTTCCCTCCATTTGGCTGAGAAGTTGGTTTCACTCCGGGAGGGAGCACCCTGGCGCTGTGCTAAAAGTTCTGGCTGGCCTCCAGAATGTTCCTAAGAGGCTGAAGGTGCCTCTTGCCCAGGTTGGAGGTAGGAAGGGGCATCGCGTGAGTGCTGGCCAGTCTAGGGACGGTAAACAGCCACCAAATTATCCCGAGCCCTTCTGTGTCCCAGACACCACCTGGGGCTGGGAGGTCCAAGATGACGAGGCCTCTCTTCTGAGGGGCACACACCCCCCTGCTTCCCAGGAAGAAACCCCTAGCTGTGGGCTGTGGCCCAGCCCCTTCTGTCCTGATCCGCTCTCTGGGCTGTGTCCCGTCTGTGGAGCGGGGCGTGGACTAGCTCACCTCTAAGGGTCTCCCCCACCCCTCTATCTTCATGCACAGCCTCCTCACACGCTGTGGGGTTGCTGGAGGGGGACTGGACAGTCTCCCCCCACCTCCTAGAGCCCTGCCTTCTTTCTGGGCCGGCGTGCCATCCAGTTGTCACTTTACCTGTCTCCCTCAGTCTCCTGGGGCTGCTGTAACAAAGTCCCACAAACTGGGGGGCTTAAGACAACAGGAATTTATTCCCTCGCAGTTCTGGAAGCTGGACGCTCGGAGTCAGGGTGTGGGCAGGGCCTTCCCTGCCTCTTCCTAGCTTCTGGTGGCAGCCGTGCACCCTGGGCATTCCTCGGCTTGGGGACGCAGCGTTCCAGGACCCGCTTGTCATCACACGGCCGCCTCCTCCCCGGGATTCTGCTTGCATCATGTCTCCTCAGTGGCTCTGCGCCTCTGCTCCTCTCAGGCCTGACGATGGCCCTGGGCAGCTCTGCGAGAGGACCACGAGGCCACCAGGGGACGGCAGAAGCAGAACAGCAACCCGGCACGGGGGTTTTGGTGCTCCTGAGGAGCAAGGGTGTAGGAGCAGGGGGGCTCTTTGTGGCTTCCTTCTTCCTCGGCAGGTCCCGGTGTGCCCCCACACCCTCAGGGCCTTTGCCCCACTTGACATCACCCGCCACCCCCCCGCCTGGGCCGTTTTGAGCTGGAGTCCATATGGAGCTGGACTGAGCACAGCAGCTCAGACACTTGCAGTTCCCACGGGGGGGTTGTGACTCAGGGCTCTGTGACCCCCTGGAAAGTGAGGGGTTCCGGAGAACCCGACTACCACACACTTGGCACAGCCCCGCTGAGGCTCTGGCTGTGAGTGGGTCAGCACACGGCTGGGCCCTGGGCCAGCAGAGGGGCAGGCCCTGGGCCTGCAAACTTGACTCCATACCTCTCTTGTCACGTCTGTGACGTTTGGCAAGCCACTTGGCCTCCCCGAATCGGCTTCCTCCTCTACGAAGTGGGAAAACCATCCTCTACCCCATGCACCCAGCAGGGCTGCAGCTCAAACAAGACCCGGGATGCACAGCTCTGTGGACAAGGCTCAATGGCTCTCAGCCCTAGCTGTGCGTGCGGGCCACCTGGGAGCGTTTGAAAGCTCTTTGGGTGGTTCTCACCAGAGGGTGAGACCTTAGCTTTGGGGTCTCTGCCACCTGCCCCTGCTAGCTAGTTCCTGCCAGGAGGACCTAGGTGACCAGCTTCCCCCAAAGCTCGAAGACTCTCGGAGTCTGTATTATAAACCAAAGCTTGCCTGCCCGCCGAGGAAGCCCTTCCTGGCACTGTTCCCCAACCTCCTCCTGGTTCCGGAATGGGAAGGGTGTCCCTCCCCTGGATTCCCGTAGCACCCAGGACTGAGGCCTGTCACAACATGAACCCCACTGTACCAGGAGATTGTGTTTCCTGGCCTCTCCCTGCGAAGGTGACATCCTGAGGCTGTGCCTTTGTTTCTGTATGCCCACGCAGAAGGGCCTTCCACAGGCCTGCGTGCAGTAGGTGCTTAATGAGTGCAGTGAATGCATCTCTGGCCACCTCTCCCTCGATGGGGAGAAAGGGGGCTCGTTACTGATTTAAGCCCCTTTGCCTGGAAGTTGTGTCCCAAGAAGACATGACTTACAGTAGCATCGATTCAAAACATCTTTTTCCCACCCGAAACTCCATAAACGGGGGGTAAAAAGAAGCTTCGTTGCCATATGGAGGGAAGAGATGTGGATTAGAACATGGACAGGTGACCCCCAACCCAGAAAACTCAGGATTCCAGCCTCTGTGTGCTGCCGTGGGGGGTGGGGGTCGCGGATGGGAAGCAGGCAGACCCACCACGTAGACGCACCCGCGTGGGCACTGCACTTCTGCATCCCCGTAAGTGACCCACGGAGTCAGGGCCTGGAGTTCACCCGCGAGCCAGCCCCAAACCACAGGCTGCTGCCTCCCGAGGAGTTTGCTGCGGCCTCCAGCCTCGGGAGGGCAGATGTTCTTCTCTTTTCTGCCAGCACCTTCATGCTCATGACTCCCTGAGCATCGACTTTAACATCAACTGAATTGTAGGAAAGATGAGGCTTGATGTGCACAGCATAAATGCCGAATGAATGCATGTCTGAAGAAATGATGTGATGCCATGATAATTTATTCCGGCAGCGGGTATGGTGGCCCTGGCACTGTTCTTACATGTTACATGTATTAACTCATTTAATCCTCATGACGAATCTATGAGGAGGGTGGGTTTCGTTGTCCCCACTTTCTAGAGGAGGAAGCAGATGTATGGAGGGGTTGGGTAGGATCAGGTCATGGTCGATGGGAGTGTTGGCTCTACTGTTGGGGACCAGCGGCTACCACGAGCCGAGGCCAAGGCTTTGAGGCTTGGGGGCCACTCATCTTGACTCTAGCAGCCCTCTCTCCCTTACCTTCCATCCTATGAGACTGCACACTGTGGGTCATTTGGGGGACAAGCTGCATGTCATGCGTGGATCAAGGTTAATCCAACACCACCAGCACAGGGGTGTCCTGTAGAACTCGGGGTGCTGTGTCAGGAGGAGCCCAGGATTGGGCGAGGGGCATCTGGTTGGAGTCCTGACTCTGCCAATACGTAGGTATGGAAGGCTGGGGGCAATTCGCCTCTCTCCATGTGCTCTTGTAGGCAGGCTGTTTTCTCGTCCATAGAAGGAGGCTGCTACCGCCAGCTCCAGGGGGTGACTGAGACAGTCCCAATGGAGAAATGGAAGGTGCTTTAAACAGTCTTAAGCAGTGTACAAGGCAGCTGTTTGTTGTCATTAAATTGAGCTCGCTTCAAGGCATACTCGCGCAAAAGCATACAACCTGGGGCGGAAGGTTCTCGTCGCTTAGACCAGAACACACAGACTTTCATCAGGCATGGAGAAAAGAGGGCTGGACTGGGGGCAGACCATTGGGCTGTAGTCGGTCAAAGCCTGTTAAGTTTTCTGGTTTGTCAACGGGTGTTTTAAATTAGCTTATTTTAAGGTCCCTTTTAGCTCAAAATATTTGACATTTGTATGTGAAGATGGGCTACGGATACGCCTTCATTGGAGTGCAGGTTCTCTGGGGTTGTGGTGCTGGAGTAGTCAGTTAAATTCTGGTCCATCTGCTCTCTTTCCTTCAGTCCCCCGGTGTCTACAGAGCAAGGTGTCCTTGTTGGGGATACAGTTGTGGCCATGGAGAAGCCTGTGGTCTGAGGCTCCTAGGGCCGTGGTTGGGTGAGGGATGCTAGGTGGAGCCTATCTGAACTGTAAGATTGAACAACATAAGAAATGATGACCAGCCCTAGTGGGGGGAAATTCAGATCAGAGGGGAGCATAAGGTCCAGCACTAGGGAGTGCCCCCTACACTGCCTTGGCAATAAAAAATTATACATTCCTCCAACCTCTTAGTCTCAAAAGAAGAAACTGAGGGTCTCAGTGGTCTAGTGAGTTCTCTGATACCCAGGACTATTCCCCTCAGTTTGTCTCTCACTCTTATAGATTTCACCAACCCACAAGTTTGTGCAGTGAGTCCTGCGTGCAAATTTGATGGTCTAGTTAGGAAAACAACCTACCCACAGGAGACGATGAAAGATGGTTCAGGTTGGTGCATAGCTGTGAATATTGCGGTCCCGGGCTGGTGCAGGAGGAGTTCCAGGAAGGCCAGGAAAGCTTCGTAGGGGCAGGGTCCTTCCAAGGGCTTGCAGGAGGCCGGGCGTTCACCAGGGAAAACCTCCTCCCGAATGGCACACTGTGAAGACTGTATTCAGGCTCACCTGTTCCCCCTTCCTCCAAGCCCGCCATCGCCCCTCACATGATCTCCAGCATCAGTGTCTTGGTGGTTCCCCTGAACCAGCCATTCGGCTGCTCCCTGTCTTGGTGACTTGAGGAGGCCAAAGATGGCCTGCAGCCAGGGTCTGAGGGGGTGACGCCCATTAACCAGTGTCCCCAGTTCTTCCTGGTTACAGATTGCCTCGTGTTGTATTCAGTACTTTCCAGCGGCAGCTGAGCAGGCTGCTGTAGCGGCCCTCCTCCCGCGGAGGGGATGCGCTAAGCCCCAGGGAGGACCAGGATCAGGAGTGGCCCAGGTTGCGGGGTGAGTGGCAGTGAGCCACACTCCAGGGCCTTGAGGCCACGCTGCCTCCTTGCTGGGCCAGGTGGGAGCCGGGTGCGAGCATCAGGGTGCCCCCCAACACTTCAGGGTAACCCCTTCCCCATTTTACAGCGAAGAAACTGAAGCCCAAGAGGTCAGATCATTGGTTGAAGGTCACCAGCCAGAAAGGTCTGGAGCCAGAATTTAAATCCGGTTTCTTGATGCCAAAGCCTGCCAACATCCGCTTCTATGCCGAGAGCACCTTGAGTCCAGATGTCACCCTGGCAGAGGGGACCTGCTGTGACACCGCTTCTCCTTAGTGGAACAAGCCAGCCCACACACGTAGAGGGTTTCCAGAAGCGAGCTCATGCACGGGGTACCCTCTGCAGCAGGGTAGCCCTGAGCTGTCTGCGCTGTGGGGATGGGGAGGAGGCTTGCTTCCAGGAATGTGAACTTCAGACGCTAGGTGGAAGCCGGGAGGACTCCGCGAGCAGCCGCCTGATCTGAGATCAGGGCAGGATTCCACCTGAATGGGACATGTGAGCCGAGACTCAGGTCACCAAAGGAGCTACCTAGGGTGATCCAGGGTGGGGACAGGGCAGTTCCAGCAGAGGAGCAGCCTGGGGAAGGCTGGGAGGAGACAGGGCTCAGCCTGTGGGCACACCGCCAGGAAGTGCATCCTGACTTGTGGATGGAGTGGACTGGCCTCAGTGAGGACCACTTGGAAAAGCAGGAAGAACACCCGTGAAAGATGCAGGGCTTCATCCTAAAGACAGTGAGTTGCCTATGAACGACTTTAAGTTAGTGATCAGAAGTATCATCATGTTCCCAAGGGGAGAGAGATGGCGAATAACACGGGCGATTGGAGGAGGCTGTGCAGGTGTGGACATGGTACAGGGAACCTAGGTGAAATATAGACTCCTGAGCTGGTAATGACACGGAGTGGTCACCACCCCGTGGTCTAAGGAAGGGACAGTCATGTGAACCTGGAGGGAGAGACCATGTGGCCTAGGCAGCCAGCCCACAGTGACCCTGCAGGCAAGGAGCAGGACAATGCCTGCCTCCCTCTCCTCCCCAGCTCTGGCTGCCCATCGGTCCTCCCCACTGCCAAAACCCAACTAGAGCCAAAGGTCAAAGGTGCCCATTGGTTGTGTCCAAATAATTCCTCCCTTGCACAGAGCAGGTGGAGAAGGGCAGGAGTGCATGGGCGGGGCAAGTGGGAATGACAGCCCAGAGGCTGCAGGGCGAGGGCCCCCTCCTTGATGGGGGGGCCCCTGCACCTTACCTTGGCTTGATCCTCCTTATGTGAGTAGAGATACATCCTGGAGGCCACCTACTGGCTGTGACTTATTCAAAGAGAACAAATGATCCAGGAGCCCTGCCCACGTGGAGGGGCCTCTGTCCACCCCTGTCTTCCACTCGTGTGTTGTCGCTGCTCTGGTTCCCCCCATTCCCGGGAGCCAGCAGACAGGCAGATGCTCACACGGGAGTGCTGGGGGGCCCAGCCTGTGGGGGCATTTCACCCGGAACCGCAGAGCACCTTCCACCAGGTCTGGAAGAGTCCAGGTGAGGTGCTCAGCTTCTTTCTTTGGTGGTCAGGGGGTGCGTGCTGCAAGTCAAGGTGCCACACGTCACGTAGAAGGCAGCACACGTGTCCTGGGATTGTCACATGTGAGGCTGTCACCCCTACCACATTAGCAGCTGGAGCGACCTGCTCTCTGAGCTGAGTGAGGGAGACCCAAGCCCTCATTTCTCTCTGCGAAGCTCCTTCAGTTCTGTTTCTGCCGTGAAATAAGAAGGAAACCCCGCAGAAACACCTTGGCCGCAAGCTTAGGGATCCAGTTGTGGAGTGTGCAGCATCCTCAGCGTGAACTGGCTTCATGATACAGGCAGAGATGCAGACAGAGACCGACGAACTTCTCACTAAAATCGGAACACAGCTCTGTGCACGGTGTGCAGTGGGGCGGGGGTCCTCTAATCAATGGAAGTGACTAAATGGTAGTGACATTCAAATTAAAATGAATTCAACATTGTTTCTTGAGAACAGTGAGAGTATCCTCACAAATTGTGTATGTTTGAGTGGGAAAACCCTTAAATATAAAAACTGACGGAATGGTAGCTCTTGGAAAATATTGCAAAGTGAAAAGCATAAAGCTTATATTTTCCAATTTCATTAAAAAACAAGTGTGACATCTCTGTGTGAGGGAGCAGTGTGCGACTTACTGCTGGCTGGGCTGAGAGTTCCTGTCCTGGCCCAGCGCTCACAGTCCTGCCTCTGTGAAGGGCCCACGGCCGCTGGAGCTTTAAAATGTCGGAGAGCGACTTCCAATATGCACAGCCTGGGACACAGGATTAATAATGCCTCCTCCTTCACAGCCACAGGTTCCAAAGCTGCAGAAAATATAACAGAGAAAACACAGCCAGTGAGGCCCAAGAAACCAGCATGCCAACAGCCTAGAGTCAGACGTGCAGGGGGGCAAAGCAGGAGGGGTGGGGCCTCGGGAAAATCTGCAAGTCATTCGGAAACCCACATGGCTCTCTGCGGCGCCATTTTCAAACTAAACCTGGTGGCAAATGGATGTCGTTAAAGAACCATGATGTTTTAGGCAGGACCGAAACAGTTGTTAACATGGTGACATCTAGGAAGCCCCAGGGCCCATCCCCAAACCCTTCGCTGGATGACGGCTGAAATGGCGCCACTGGGAACCACTTCCTGTGGGGAAGGGAGACCTCCTCCTCGAAGTCTCTGGGGGGGTCCAGGTGATGAAGATGAGGCCAGTGTGAGGGAGGGCAGGGGTTCTCCAGAGGGAAGAGTGGGCCGCGTATGGGGTTCTACAGGGGTGAAGAGGAGCTCAGAAATGGAGCTGTGGATGATGGGTTTGGAAAGTCAGCCCTCTGTCTAAATGCTCTCAAAATAGGATATTGGGGCACTCCGTAATTCTGTAAGGTTTTTGGACTTTCTGTCCTAAACATTGGAAACAAGTGTAAAAATTAAAAAAAAAAAATTTTAAATAAACAAATGTAGAAAGTTGAAAAAAAAAAAAAGAAAAGAAAGAACCATCCAGCACTATTCAGAAGGAAGAGTATAAAATAAATGCATTTGTTTTCCATAAAAAGTATGTAAAAAAACAGTTCTGGGTTGCTTCAGGAAATGGGCTGGACTTTGGAAGCTTGGAAAAGTAATTTAAAATTCAATTTTAAATTAATGATGCTTTCTCTAGAATCGCCACTTTGTGCCCATCGCCCTGGCAGCACAGGATCACATTTCCTTAGACATCAAATGAACTGCTTTACTCAGAAACTCAGAAGTCACCCACAGAGCCACCCAGGGGCCTCCTCGTCACACTTCACCAGCGACAGTGAGGGCTGATGTTTCTAGCAGGAGGCAGCCATTTTGCAGTGTATCTGGGACAATGAGGGAAACACAATTTTTGTACGGACTGAGTTTGAAATATACCTCCAGACTTGCTTTTGGGGAGGCACAGTCCATCTTCAGATGCTCTCCAGGTCATCCTGGGATCGTCCCCCTGAAGGAGTCCCTGGTGGCTTCTCAGGGACGGAAGTCCTGGCAGCCCTTGAGGGTGGCGGCCTCTTTCTCGTTCCCTCGTGATGGACCACGCCCGAGGATCAACAGGCCAAGTCTAACCTCCAGCTCGACACACCAGCATCAAGACTGTGTCTGGTCTCTGTGTCAACTGTCATCTTCTCAAGGAACACAGGGGAGGAGAGAAAATGGGGAGAGAATGGAGAAGCCAAGGAGCAGCCGAGGGTCTGCCTCCTGCCCAGAGTCTCCGGGGGCCGATGCGGGCCTGGCGGGCACGATTTCTTGCCCACCCTTTCTGTGGCGCTCACAGGCAGGTCGTCTTTCTGAAGTCGTCTTCTGAAAACAATGACGCAGGGTTTCTTTTCCATGTGGCTGGGAATGGCACTGTCTGGCGGGGAGGCTCGGGTGGGCTCCGGGAGCTGGCATTACCCTCGGCAAATGCTATTTTCTGCTGAGAGTGGTTTGGCTCCAGGAAATCAGCTCGCGAGTGCCTCCTGTTCCCACCTCAGAAAGCCAGCTCAGGAGAGCGCTCATCTGCGGTGTGGACAAAGGGGTCAAGATGGCATCGTCTCTCCTTGCTCCCCAGACACAGTGCAGCCGCTTCCCTGACTCCTTTGTTCCTCCCACCACCGTTCCGAATTGACAATATTTGGTTTGAGCTTGAGGAGGAAAATGATCCTTGCTTAGGAACGTTGTGGCAGTGTCGTGCACGGAGCTGGCTGCAGCGAGGCAGCGAGGGGGCCTGTGCAATAGCTCACCTGGCAGAGGGCCTGGGGCCCCCGCTGAGGGGCCCTGCTGCCCCCGGGGCAGGTGAGATTGATGAAAACCCTTCTGTAAGGGGGTCCCCCGTGGCTGTGCTTTTAATATCCGTCTTAACATGTAGGTGAGCACTGGGCTGAACGCTGCTGGCTTCCTGGCTTTGTCCGTAACTGTAGGTCACCCGGCTGCCAAAAGGCCAACAGGGTGTTATCATAATGTAACTCTCCGCACACACATTAGGTGTTCAGTGAGCCGTTTAGGGACATTGTCAGATGCAGAACGAGGGGAGAAACAGACCTCTTACCTAACCCTCTGACACCTCACTTCATCCCTACCATTAAAAAAAAGCCAGTCTTTCCACTGGGGACAGGGATGTTGAGCTGTGATTGAGAGTTCTCATTTACTTCATTCTTGCACTTCCTTCAAACCAGGGAATCTGCTCTATAAGGGAACCTGCAACTTCTAGGAGAGCCCAGGGCAAGCTGCACCAGCCCCGTGAGAGGAACGTGCACGGGCTGTGGAGTTCGCCAAGTGTGAGTCCTGCCCCCACCAGCCGTGAGGCAGGCAGCCTTGTTCGTGTTCCTGAGCTTCCGCTTCCTTATCTGTGAACTGTGGTTATGCACAACGGGATGTTGTGGTGTGAGACAGGATCGTGGGTCTCGAGCGCTCACAACATGGCGGGCACACTCGGGGAGCGCAGTTTCCCTGTGGCACCATCTGCCAGTTGTGTATCAGGCTCCGGCTTTAGGCTCTCACTCCAGGGGCAGCTCGTCTACTGCGCACCTGCCGTGCGTGAGTGCTGAGTGCTGAGTGCTGGCGGCAATAGGGAGAGGAGCCACACATGGCTTTGCCCTGGAGGAGCTCACAGATCACAAGGAGGTAGAGACAGGCAGGTCACGAGGCCATTGGGCAAGTGCTGGCAGAGGGCGTGGTGCCCGAGGTGGGTGGGAAGGCTGCGTTGAGGACCTGCCTTTCCCGCCGGATCTTTAGGGCTGAGTTGGAGCTTGGAGAGGTGGATAAGGTAAGGAAGGGCATTGGTGAGAAGGAACAGCAGTTACACAGGCACAGGGTCGTGGAGATCCCAGCACGTTCACGGAGCTGCGAGGAGGCCAGAGGGCGGGCAGGGCGTGGTGGAGACGAGGCTCAGAGGTAGTTTGTGGACAGCTTGCCATGGGCTGGGATCCTATGCTCTGAGCAAGAGGACACCAGAGAGGTTTGTGATTAGGGAAATTATACTGTCCATGTTTTGTTTTAGGAAGAAAATTCTGCCAAGAATGATTGCGTGGATGGAGGTGGAGGACAGCCTGGTGGACGGCAGCTCCTGAAATAATCCAGAAGAGAGCGGGAAGGAGCTGGGGTGAGGAGCACAGGGAGGCTGCAGGCCAGATCGGAGAGGCAGAGCTGAGGGTGCGGGTGAGGGAGGAGAGCGGGCCACAGCGACTGGCCCCAAGCTGTGGGAGCTGAGGAGACTGAGTGGTGCCTTGGACCAAGACGGTACGTTTCTATTCCATTGTTTTCAAAGTACTTTGCCATTCCTGCCTCATCACAGCAGCCCTGTGGGATCAGCAGGTCAATTGTTATTAGACCTGTTTTACAGATGTGGCAGCCGAGGCGTGGACAAAGTGAGCAATTTGTCGAAGATCACGTGGCTAGCAGGCGCTGAGACCGGGAAGAGGCCTCCGACTCCAAGTCTGCAGTGTTTCAAGTCCTCGATGTCTGCTTCCCAGGACCCCGGAGATTTCACACACGAGATGCAGGAAATGTGTCCCCACCCACTCCTTTGGGACCACCTTCCTCTGTCTCCCAGACACCCAGGGCACCAAGCCAGGCCTCCGTTGGGACTGATTGGTCCGCTGGCGTGCCTCATGCGCTCACAGCTCCTCCTCCAGGATGCCGGGCCTGGGGATCCTGCACTCGCGCTGCTCCGACGGGCCCACAAAGAGCAGGCGTCCTTGCTTCTGGCTAAAACAACATCACCTCACTGTGGTAACACTGGTGTTCTCGGGCTGCCCAGAAGCTCCCATTGATGTTGGTGGTGAAAACTGGGGAGAAGTCATTTCATTTAAATAATGCAGTCTCTGTGTTAGATGAACTGTCACAACAACGAACACCAGCTTGGGAAATACCTTTAGATGGGGGTCTAATGGTGAAAGGATGCCTCTGTTCCCCAAGTCCTGCCCTTGACACCCTGGGGGCCCCTCCCTGCCCCTCTGAGCTTGTTACCCTGGAGTCAACACTTAACCGCCCTCTGCCTGCACGGCCAGGGTTGTTACCTGGCTTTTCTGGCCAGTGGACACTCTGGAGGCCTGGGCCTTGTGACCTGTCGTTGCTGCTATCATTCTCTGCTCCCACAGTGTGTGCCTCAGCTGGAGGGGTAGCTCAGTCAACACCAGAGTGGGGCTCACCCGCCGAGGGAGGAGGTGGGCGAAGGGAGGCGAATCAGCATCCCCAGGGCAGTTTCTTTAAGCCAGACGCCCTCGACTGCACTCACGCACCCTGAAGGCACAGGAAGGGGCTTGGCGGAACCACAGAGGGAAACATCACAGCGGTGCAGTTGCTGATCGTGAAGTTGGGGCCCAGAAGGAGCCAGGTGGTGAGAGTACCCAGGGACGGAGCAGGAGCTGGGAGATTCCTTCTGCGCATGTTTCTTTGTAGCTCCTTGTTCCGAGTCTTCAGTGTTGTGGCTGGAAGTTGGCCAGGATGGGAGCATGTGCACCAGGGAACCAGCCAACAGCAGGAATCAGGCCGCCTCTGAGCAAGCTGCAGACCTTCGCCGCAAGACCTGCTGAGAACTTGCTCTGTCTCCACTGCATGTGCCTCCCGGGGGGGGGTTACTGGAAATGGAGTCAACACAGGTTTTGAGGGTTAGTTCTTTTTTAACCCTGGCACCTGACCAGGACTTAGTCCAAATTTAAGCAGGAAATCTTGGTCTCCACGGCCTGATCCAGCCGTGTCTGTACCCCTGACCCCCCTGTTAATTCAGTGAAGAACCTCATAAAACTTTGCACAAGAAGCCAGTACTAATAGACAGTGTTTATTCAGCAGTTACTATATGCCGGACCCTGGGGCAGAGGACTTCATTTAATCCTCTCCAAAACCCTGTGAGGCAGAGAATAGTTCTCACTTTTTTTTTTTTTTTTTGATATTGTATGAAATGTGTTAGCATTTGAAAGATCTGCACAACTCATTGAACTGGTAGTTTTCTTTTTCTTTCTTTTTTTTTTTTTGTGAGGAAGACTAGCCCTGAACTAACATCTGATGCCAATCCTCCCCTTTTTGCTGAGGAAGATTGGCCCTGGGCTAACATCCGTGCCCATCTTCTTCCACTTTATATGGGATGCCACCACCGCATGGCTTGACAAGCGATGCGTCAGTGTGCGCCTGGGATCCGAACCTTCGAACCCCAGGCTGCCCAAGCGGAGCGCACGCACTTAACCACTGCGCCACTGGGCCGGCCCCTATAGTTCTCACATTTTAAATGTGATGAAACTGAGTGTTATGAGCTGAATTGTGTCCCCAAAATGATATGCTGCTGCCCAAACCGCCAGGACCTCAGAATGTGCCCGTATCTAGAAATAGGGTCATTGCAGATGTAATTAGCTAAGATGAGCTCACACTGGAGTAGGCTGGGCCCTTATCCAATATGATTGGTGTCCTTTTAAAAGAGGGAATTTGGGACACAGACCCTCAGGGAGAGGCCACGTGGTGACAGAGACAGAGATTGGAGAGGTGCAGAACGAGCTAAGGAATGCTGGCAACTCCGAAGCTGGGAGGGAGGCCTGGGACAGATTCTCCTTCCAAGTCTCTATAGTTGAGACAATAAATGTCTGTGGTTTTAAGCCATCCAGTTTGTGGCACTTTGTTACCTGGGAACCGAATACACTGAGCATTGGAGAAGTTGGGAGACTGTGAAGCCATCCAAAGGGGCCGGGAGGTGAGGAGAGGGCAGGAAGGGACAAGCCCTTGTGTCACACGAGCTTGAGGAGACAGAATCACAAGTGAGAACTCCAGAGGACCTGCAGGAGCATATGATCCAGCCCCTTCGTTTACAGATGCCAAAATTGAAGCTTAGGGAGGCTGTGACCCACCAAGTGTCACGTGGCTGGTGGACCTGGGCCAGGACTGGGACTTAGGACTCCAGACTCACCGTGTCGCACTCTGATCACCGGGACCCTGCCTCGAGGTTGCTCCGTCCTGAGTCCCAGCTGCCCTCCTAATCGTGTGTCACAGCGTTTCCCCCACTGCTCCCAAATCCTCTGTCCCCACCTTACCTGCCTGCCAGAGACCCCAGCACACCCCTTGAGCTCTTTGGCTCCTTGCAGTTGGGGCCTGAGGGCTCTAGAGTTTTCCAAGAGGAGATAAACATAATTTTTTCTCCTTGTTGCAAATGCCTTTCTCTCCACAGCTCTCTAAGTTCGGTTCTCTTACACCGAGGAAGAAGTCTCAATGTTACACTTCTGGCTAACATCTGACAATTTCCCCCTTAGGCAGTAGAGCCCAGGCGGCTACCAGAAGGGCTGAGATGGGGCAGAGTGACGGCCGAGACAGGTGACTGCGCACATCTGAAGGCGGGAATTCCGGAGGAGGCCCCTCTGGATGGCTGGCAAGTCTTCCTCTTCCTCCGTGATGTCCCAGCTCTCCCTCCGAGGGCACATCCTCTCCTGCTGTCACCCGGGCAGCCTGGCTCTCCCCAGTGGTGATGGTAGAGGACGTCACTTGTACTATGAGAGCCTCGCGGGGTGCCTGGCCCCCGACAGGCGCTCAGTGAAGATCTGCCTGCTGGTCAGGAGCCCGGCGGCCTGGGCTCGCATCCTGCTTTAGCCACTTCCAGCTGTGTCCTTAGACAAACTGTTTCACCCACGTGTGCCTCAGTTTCCTCCTGCGTGGGGGATGAGGATGGTACTGAGCTCAAGTTTTTGCTGTGAGAGGGAAAGGAGTAACGTTTGCCAAGTGCCTGGGACACGGGACGCACCACGTCACTGTGCATTACGGAGATAAATGCTGAGCGGTGAAGCCTTCCTGACTGGGTGTGTTTGTCCAGGCTGTGCGCTCGGGTGCAGGTGCACCTCCCTCCCGCCCAGCAGCCCAGGGGCATGGGGTCCACGGGGAGCAGCAGCTGTGCCCCGGAGGTTGCGGGGTCTAGGCGCCTCTGCCTGGTTCTCTGCGTGCTGTGCCCTGGGGTGTCGTCCACACGTGCGGGCACTCATCCTTGCTCCAGGTAGGGGAAGGAGGAGCAGGACAGTCTGGGGCCAGCAGCTGCCTTTGTGAGGACGGGCCCTGGAGGTGACGGTGTCTGCTCTTCTCGCTGGCAGAGCTCCCACACCAGCCCCCCGGCTGCAGCATCTGTCTGGTCAAGTGTCCAGATGACACTTGTCTGCAAGGTTCCATCGCTAAACGGAAGAAAGGGAGACTGGATGCTGGGGACGGTTAGCCGACTCGGCCACAGAGTGGGACGCACAGAAACTTCATTGTCTGGAGAGCATGGCTCACCTTGCTGATGGAACAGAGCTGAAGGAAGGTGGGGGCTCCGTCCGGCTCCCGCCCACCAGTCGGTGCCCATCACGTGACCGTGACGCATTTCCTACTGAGAATGCATCTCCTAAGCAGTGTCCCTTCATGGGTTGATGCGTCTGTCACAGACAGCCGTGGCTGGGTGTCTGCACGCTCTTCCTTCAGTGCCCACAAACCCCAGGGAGGCCCTGAGATCACCCCATCTTCTGGATGAGTCTCACAGCGGGGAGTGATATGTTTGTTTACGGTCACACAGTCCGAGTCTCTGGAGCGGGATTTGTTTTTTTTTTTTTTGGTTTTTTTTTTTTGTTTTTTTTTTTTTTGTTTTTGTTTTTGTTTTTGTTTTTACTCAATATTACTTTATTAAATAATGTCAAGGATACAGGCAATCAAAAGGCTTAGACAAACTAGAGAGAGGTCCAGGATATCAAAAGCAGCTCACAAGGTCCTTCCCACATTGGATATGATCCTCTGGCTTAGAATAGATGAGGAATCCAAGTGAGGTTCATGAGATTACCTCACACAGCAGGAATCTTTAAGTTATGAAACATCTCCATTTTATACTCTAGAGAGTTGTATCTGTTTATGATACAGATATGATACATATCTGATATGATGTGATACAGGGATACATACCTCGTAAATCTTAGGTTCTATTTACTATAGATAATCCTTAGCTAGAGACATCTTGCTACAGGCACTTCAGAGATTATGTCTTCCTCCTGGGTAAATACAATTAGTCTACTTATCCAGAAGTCCAGGTGACAAGGGGTCTAGGTACCCAGACCTAGACCTGTACCCAATTCTGACCCTTCTACCTCCTCCCCAACTCGTTCCTTCCACTCGTGCAAGCACAGTCCTGCTACAGGACTATTGCACTTGATCTTCCCTCTTATTGAAATGCTCTGGATGCAGATATTCTCATAGCCTCCTCCTTAAGTTCCTTGGAGCGGGATTTGAACGCAGGCCCGACTCCAGCCCCATGCTCCCCCCACCCCCCCACCCCTGCCATGGGCTGCCCGCCCCCTCGAGTGTGTGCTTTATGCGTAAGAATCCGCATTAACACAATTGACTGATTTAAGGGAAATGAGCCTGGCTCAACTCAACTTGAGCTGAGACTTTTAGGAGGACTCGATGCTGCTCACTTCAAACATCCCTGGGACTTGAAATGACACCATTAGTTCCTAATCATACGAGAGGTAGTCTAACATGACTTTCCCCACGATCCCCTTTCAAAAATGCAGGTCACGTGGGAAGTCTGTGAAACGCTGAAGGCTCCACTGTGTGAGCTGTGAAAAATCAAAGTTTTCCGACTTGGCCAGCTCAGTAGCACTGCCAGGTGCCAGCTTGTGGCATTTCTGTCAGAAACCCAGCTGGCATGAAAGTGGGTTTTTAATCCAGCCTGGAGTAGCCTCCCGCATTCAGGAATTCTTTGCATGACTTCAGAAGTCTAAATCAGGCCTCACTCCCCCTGGAGTGAGAGGAGGAGGGACGGGAAGTCTCAGAGAAAAGTTGGCACCATTCTGGGAGCCAGATTAACACACCCCGAGACGGGGTGGAGGCTGGGCCTGCCTGGTTCTGCAGCCTCACTGTCCACCCCTCCTGCCCGCCCCCTGCTGCCCACAAGCGGAGAATCCCAGCCTCTCACGGCTGAAAATGACAGCTCTGAGGACGGAGGGTTATTCAAGTCGTGTTTTAAGCACAGTGTTAAAACAGAAGAGGAGAATTCTTCGAAGAGATGAAGCAAAACTGAATTTAAGAGAAATAATAAAAACCTGTGACGAGGTTTTTCTGCCTCCATTTTTTTCATATCCATCCAGCTTACGGAGCCCTGGGAGAAATTCCCCCAGAATTTCATGATATAACCTCCTGCTCAAAATTTCAACTGTTCCCATTGCCTGCAGAATAAAGTCCAAATGCCTTTGCTCTGTTCTTCCTTCTTTTCTTCCTCAAAGAAACAAAACATTTTTTAAGCTAATAATGATGGTTATGGTTCCAGGCCTGCGGGCTCCTGCTCTGTCCTGTGCCACTTCCTTCTCCGGGACGGGCATTGGGCTCGAGCATGGCAGCTTCAGCTGGGGTCCATCCGTCAGGTGGGGACACCAGCCTGCATCCTGGGCCCCAGCCAGTGTCCTTGAAGGACAGTTGACCACTGGTCACATTCTCCAACCCAGGAGGGGCTGTTTTGGCTTACTTCCCGCTCCCCAAATCTGCTGCCGGGGTCCCAGCATGGTGATCAGCTAAATCATGAATTCCTCTGCTTGTGCCCCCGTGGCCTGGAGAATTCAGTCCTGGTCCAATGCTCACAGCCCTCTGAGACCCACCTTGAACAAAACCCTCTGAGCCCCCTCCCTGGCTCTCCTCACCCATGATTCCCTGGCCACCAGGAGATTTCCAAACTTGTACCTTCACTGAAGCAGTTCCCCTCGATCAAAATATCCTCCCCGATGCCCCCACCTGCACAAACTTGCTCTCCTCAAGGTCCAGAACGAATGCACTTCTTCTGAGAAGACTGCCTACTTCCCCAGTCACAAAATCTAATTAATTGCTCCCTTCTCCATGGACACAACCAAAGATAGCACTGTTTTTACCTCTCCTGTGACTTCCTGTCAGTGTTCTGGAAACACATGTGATTGCATAATAGATTGTAAGTCCCTTAAAGAGAAAGATTGTGTTGTAGTCATTTTTGTATCTTCTCCTGCCTGATACCATGGACATAATCTAGTAGTCTCTACGGGTTGGAAAAAGCACGTAAGAGGGATGTGTTATGGGTTGAATTGTGCCCCCCAAATTTGTATGTTGAACCCTAACCCCCAGGACCTTGGAATGTGACCTTATCTGGAGATGGGGCCTTTAAAGAGGTGCTTAAGGTAGAGTGAGGTTATGTGGGTGGGCCCCGACCCAATCTGACCGGTGTCCTTATGAGAAGAGGAGATGAGGACACAGACGTGCACAGAGGGACGACCATGTGAGGACACAGGGAGACGACTGCTGTCCATAAGCCAAGAAGAGAGGAAACCACCCTGCTGACACCTTGATCTCAGACTTCCAACCTCCGTCTGTCGCGGTCCGTCTTTCCTCCTCACTCCCACTACAGGCTCAGCCGAGACCCTCCTCAGGCCCTTCAGGAGACCAGCAGACTGTAGACGGCGGTCCTTGTCCTCCTTCGTACTACCGAGGACACGGGAGAAACCCCTAAATTGTGGACACAACGAGTACTTGCCCTGAAATCAAAGGGCGCGGCCCTCCGGCCATCGCAGGCCCCAGAGGCCACCACTGAAGGCCCACCCACAGGAGTCCCTAAGGAGCCCCTCACCTACACTTATGCCCGACAGACACCCCCTCCCTGAGCCTGAGTCACTAGCATCCAGAAAGGGATGGGTGGGGGCCTAGGAGAAGGGAGGCAGAGGGAAGGAGGGGCTGAGGGGAGAGGAGGCCGCCTCCTACGGGTGGAACGGCACTGGACGTGACAGACAGCACCAGCCTGGTTCTTCTCTGCCTACATCTCTGCGTTTACACCCCTGCCACACCCTGCAGGAGAGCTGCCACCACCAACTAGGGGAACAGGAGATCGGAGCCCGCTCTGTTTTGAAGCTGTCGGCGTACAGGCGGATCAAAAGTCGAGCCCGGAGGCTGCTGTCAGCTCCTCAAGCACATAACTTCATACGGTCTCAGAGCTCCCTGGCGCAGGGACCAGGGCGGAGAGCAGGCAGTCGGCGAGCACGCTGGCTCTGGCTGGCTCCAGGCTCCGGACTGGAGGCGGCGGGGAGGGAGCGGAGGAGGGAGGAGGGGTCGGTGCCCAGGGGGCAGGGGAACCTGACCTCTTACGGAATTCTCTCGGCACTCTCGGATGGCTGGTCAGACAGATGCCCCCGCACCCTCTGTCCCCGGCCCCAGGCGCCTGGTTGGGGCGCTGAGACACCACCCACAGGGCCTGCCGGAGCCTCGCCTCTCCAGGCTTCCCCAGAACAATCCGCAAAGGCAGCTGCTGTTTTCTCCAGCAGGCAGTTGAGGAATCAGGCCCAGAACTCATCCAGGGAGGGGCGGGGACCAGAGCGGAGGCCTCTGCGTGGAGCCCCAGCGCAGCAGAGAAGGGCTGGGGGGTGGGGGCGGGGACTCTGGCCCACAGGGTGGAGGTGGTCAGTCTGGAGTGGGAGAGGTTTGCTTCTGGCTCTCCACCTCCCCTCCCGGCGGCTCTCCTGGCTCCTTCAGCTCCCTCCCTTCTCCGTGCCTGGACCCAGCTCCCCACAGGACCCCACAGCTGTGTACACTTAGGGTACATGCTCTGTATCTGCTGAACCTCCTAGGAGTAAAGGAAAGCTCATCCCAAAGGAATGAGCCTCTAACAGTGAACCTCTAAGCATAGTGGCACCATGTAGGAAATTATTTGGGGTGGGGGAAGGATTTCCCCATTTCCCTGCACTCAAACCCCGGAAGACTGCCTGCTGCCGCGTCTGAGGACAGCCCGACCCAAAAATGATCTAGGGGGCAGAAGTCAGAGCACTGGCTCTGCTGGGTGGGCACTGACTGCAGAGGGCAGGGGACTCCGCAGCACTGCTGGAAACAAGCACATCTTGACCCGTGGAGGGTACGTGGCGCACAGGCAGGAGTCTGCCAAGCTGTGCATCTGGGCTGTGTTCAGTGTTGTATCACATCGTCCCTCCCTCCCAGACTCTGACCTGACTTGGGTGTGCTCTGCGCCTAACCCAGGGCGCCAGGAGCCGAGTGGGAAATCAGACTCCTAAGAACACAGGTGCTTAATTTGAAAAGATCAAGAAAGAAACCCAGGCCGACTCTGCTGCTCGCAGCCTTGGGGTCACAGCTCCTGAGCGAGCCAAGGTCCTGGCGGCTTGGTGGTTCGAGATGGTGTCAGGATGGTGGGAGTGTGTGTGTCTGTGTTTGTGTGTGTGTAAGTGTGTGTGCACACGTGTGTGTGGGTGATTCCTTGTCTTGGAAACAGCCTCCTCTAACAAGGATTTCTTGTCTCCCAGTCGAATCCCATAAGCCTGGTGCTCTTGGGAGCTGGTCTTTTGGAGAAACCAGAGGGCTCCACAAGCGTTGGAAGGATTCTCACAGCCGCTGAGATTTGCTCTGCTCTGCTGGTCTCTGGGCTCCAAATCTCCAGATCTTGGACCTGGATGAGGTGTGTCAGGCTCCTTTGATTCGGCCACAATTTCAGATCCCGCACCTGTGTTTGCTCAGCCTTGGTTGGATGCCTGGGCCCCCTCAGAAACAGATGGGGTTCTGACATCCCAACTGCACTCAGCCCACCCTGCGGGCCTCCCCGGGGACCCCAGTGGCTGCACTTGGGCCCCTACAGCCGTGTGAAGTTGGTTTCCCACTCTAGAGGCCCAGAGAGAATGCACAACTTGCTGGAAGTCACAGAGCACTGAGTGTCCCCCAACCCCCCATCACCTGGCCAGTGAGTCCCCAGAACTGCCCATGTAGGGGAAATTGCTCACATAGCATCTCTCCTTGAACCCACGCCTGGATCTATGGGCTGGACAGACTTGGATGGGTAACCAGCTGCCTGTGCTCCCCTGTTCCGGAGGAAGGCTAGTCATTTTTCCAAGTTATGTTGTCTTAGGAGAGGTGAGATTTCTCACCTGATTCCCTTCCTCTCTTAGGTGATTAGTGATGCAGTGATTAGTGATGCAACCTCGGCTTCTCCAAACCATGGCAACTGGGGGAAGGCGCAGAGGAAACAGATCCGGGCTTTACTCTCTGTTCCGTATTATATAGTTTCCTGTTCCTGCTGTGACAAATCACCACAAACTCAGTGGCTTGAAACAACACACATTTATTATCTTACAGTTCTGCAGGTCAGGAGTCCTACGTGGGTCTGCCTGGACTAAAGTCAAGTGCTGGCTCCTTCTGGAGGCTCCAGGGGAGACCCTGTTCCTTGCCTTGCCTTGTCCAGCTTCTAGAGGCGCCCACTCTCCTTGGCTAGTGGCCCTTCCTCCATCTTCAAAGCCAGCAACGCTGCATCCCTCTGACCTTCTTCCATGGTCACATCTCCCTCTGACTCCAGCCGGGAAAGTCTCTGCACCTCCGAGGACCCTTGTGACTAGATGTGCCCTGATAATCCAGGGCACTCCCCCTTCCAAAGTCCTTAGTCACTCCTGCAAAGTCCCCTTTGCCACTAAGGTAACATGTCCACAGGTTCTGGGGATCAGGCTGTAGACATCTTGGGGGCACTGTTCTGCCGGCCACATCAAATCCTGGATTCCCCAGAGACCCCTGAGTCGCCCCCATGTCCCCAGCCAGGAGTCCCCATTAGCTCTCTGCCTCTTCAGTCAAGACCATGAAGTCGGCTGGGTGTCCTGGGTCTCCATCTCTTCCCTGCACAGGAGCCCCCAGCGCCGCCTCGGGCCTGCCCGCCCCAGCTTCTCTCAGTGTGACTCCCGTCAGGGCCCTGCTGTGACCCTGCTTCCCCGCCTTCTCGAAGCCCAAGACTCCCATGGAGACTCGGACTAGCTGCCCCGAGAAGGGCGGTGAAGAAGGCCATCAGGGACCCTGCACAGCCTTCAACCCCAAAGTGGGGCCTATCTGCCCACCGCTGCCAAGACCCTCCATATCCCCCACCACGGGCACCTCCATGCAGATGTTAGGGGGTGCTTTGGTCCCTCTCCCTTATTCCACAGTCTTAAACACATGCCCTAAGACCCAACCATCAGCCCCACGATCACCCCTGCTCCGCGGTGCTGGAGCCCAGGGGGTGGGGGCTGACCTGCCTCTCGCAGACAGGGAGACACACCCTCTCGCAGACAGGGCGACACACGTGAGCTGCTCGACCTCTCTAAGTCTCAGTTTCTCGTCTGTGAAATGGGAGTGTGATAATAACAGTACCAACCTTATGAGGCTGCTGTGAGGATTAAATGAGATAATACAAGCAGCAGAAGTAGCTCCGGGCTCAGTAAAAGTTAGCCCTGTGACTATTATTATCACCGTGGTCATGAGTGCTATCACAAGAACGGGCGCCCCCAGGGAGCTTCCCCAGAGATCAAAGGCCCCAGATGAGGAAAGAGGAGCTGGGGTCCAAGTCTGACTTTACCACGAGCAAGTTTTGGGACTTGACCAAGTCATTTGTCCCTTCTGGACCCTCCTCGCCCATCAAGTAGGGTGATAATACCCGTCGGTGTTGCAGGACTTGGGTGAGACCCGCAATCAGGTTTTGGAAAGCTACAAGTGGGTTGCGACTGCACAGACGTGAGAAGTTTCTGGAACAAGGCAGATGGACGCATGCACGCTTCTTAGGTCCTCACAGCCTGGAATCCCCCAGTGCATCCTTCATCCTCTCCTGGACACCAGGAGAAGTTCATCGTGTGGCCCTGTGGAGACCGTGGCTGGCAGGCGGAGGGGCTGCCAGTGGAAAGCCAGGTCTTCCCGGGCCATATCCAATCCTCAGTTCGCTGTCACACATTGTCTCTGGAAGATATGGTGTCTGCAGAGAGGGATGCTCCGCCCTTGCGAAAGCGTGCTGCGAGGGCTGGGCCCGAGCTGGCCCAGGCACTGTCCCCGCACTGAGAACCTCAGCACCCATGGCAGACCCCGATGTGCACGCGCACCAGGGGATCGAAGGCTGTGACCCGTGCGCACCCCAGGCCGCTGGTCTGGAGGCACAGGAGAGCCTCCAGGGGAGGGCGTGTGAGTCAAGTCAGAGAAGGTGAGACGGGGCGTTTGGGCCAGAGGGCGGTGCCCATGAGAAGTCCCTGAGGGCGAGAGGGCATGGGCATCAGGAGCTGGTCTGCCTCCCGAGGCAGCCTCATCTCCAAGCAAGGTTGTAAGAAGGAAGCCTCAGGTGTGGCCCCGAGCACGCGTGTCCCTCTGTGTCGTCGTTAGGATGCCGGGGCACCCACCGGGGCAGGGGCCAGCTGAAGGCAGGGGTCTAACTTTGATTTACCATGTTCGTTCATTCAACAGATGTTGTCTACCGTGTGCCGGCACCGTGCTGGGTGCTGGGGGCAGTCTCTCCCCTCACTGACTGAATAGATGAGCAGATGAACAATACAGCACATACACTTTCTAAAGAACTCAGTCTGGTTAGCGTATTCAGTATTCATTCATTCATTCAAAAGACAAACGTTCCAGGGACCTTCTCTACTCCGGGCATGGGGAATACAGCAGTGAAGAAGACAGACAAGTCTACCTGGAGCATGCATCCCTGTGATCACGAGGATGACAGTAACCAGCCTTTTCCTGACGATCCTTTTCACAGCAACCACGGGTACTAATCTATGCCTGACTTGGAAATGACAAAACTGAGGCCAAATCAACTGCCTAATTAGTTCTGGAGAATAACCAATCAATCACGGGTGCAGCTGAGTCCAAAACTAGATAGAAAGGCTTAGAAATAAAGGAAAATACAGCATCTTCTCCCTACCCACCCCCAAAATGTTTGTGTTTCTAAAGACACTGAAACATTTTGAATCATAAAACTTTGATTTCAGTGTTTAGCACATGGTGGCTTTGTATTGTGTCTGGGTCTCTAGTCTCATAGAATGATTTCAAAAAATTGTGCACTGGGAGCATTTCATAACGAAGAGTCATGGTGTCCCATTAAGGTGCGTGAGCAGAGGGAAGCGGGCAGCGGATACCACACAAAGGACGGTGGTGTTTGCCTTCGGGCCCTGTCACTCCTCCCAGGGAGGAGAGGGTGCCCAGCCCTCCTCTGCCTGGGGGCCCCTCTGGACGGGCTGGGAACACGGCGGGTTAGAATTCCTGCCAGCAGGAGGGGAACCCAGAAACTTCCAGATGCGGTTGGTGCACAGGGCTTCAAGACCAAGAGGAGTGCGAATCTGTCCCAAGGTCTGAGTTAGAACCGCATTCCTCTGAAGTCTGCGACCTTGAGAGTCTCTATCAAACTACCAGAAAATGTCCTTCTTTACTGAAAGACAAAATATGGTGATTTTGTGAGCAAACTAGCTTATGAAGAACGCGGTTGTGGTCCCACAGCGACCGGCGTAGATTCACTGTGTGTCTGAAAGAAGCATCAACAGAAGAAACAGGACATTTCACCTTCTTCTCCAAATTGCCACTGCCTATACCCACTAAATGGTGTTTTTTAAAGGCAGTTTTGTGCAGAATTCCTGGGAATTTGCAACCTCAGTTGAACCCAGTCTCCTGACACGTGGTCCAGAACCTTTTTCTTTTATGTCTCTGTCTCTCTCAATTTTTTTTCTTTTTGATCCTCAGACAATCGTCATTTGTTTTTTCAATGACAAGAGGTAACGCATGCTCAGTGTGAGGCAGTGCACAAAATGTAAGGAGAGGTGACTGTCCCATAAGACCCCTCCCCTCCAGGGTGCCCAGCGGCAGGAACCTGGTTTGTAGCTGCTGCCCGCTCTCCACTGACACACATGATACACACGTGTGTCTGCACACATGGGAGGGGACTTTTGCTGTCGTTTATTTGTAATAAAATGGGGCTAGTGTACCAGTTTGGTAGGGCTGCTGTAACAAAGTATCACAGATGGGGGCCTTAAACAGCAGACGTATTCTCTCACAGGCTGGAGGCTGGAAGTCCCAGATCCAGGGGCGGGCAGGGTTGGTGTCCTCGGAGGCCTCTCTCTTTGCCTTGCAGACGTTGTCTTCTCCCCATGTGCTCACGCGGTCGTCCCTCTGTGTGAGTTTGCGTCCTGGTCTCTTAGTGTAAAGACACCAATCATAGGGGATTAGGGCCCACCCTAAAGACCCCACTGTAACTTAATTATGTCTTGAAAGGCCCTACTTCCAAATACAGTCACATTCTGAGGTGCTGGGGGTCAGGACTCTCATGTATGGATTTGGGGGGAAAGTTCAGCCCATGACAGCTGAGTGTTCGCATTACAGCTGCCATCTGAGTGAGCCACACGCCACCATCCCTCCAGGTCAGCCACATCCAGCCCATCCGTCCTTCACGTGTCTGTGGACACGCCACCCAGTGTGCAACACTGCATCTTTGCAGCATCCACTGAACCTCCTTGTGGACGTATCCTCAGGTACCGGTGCCTCTGTTTCTACTGGATAAGTTATCTGTAGTGGGGTTCTGTCTCAAAGGGGACCTATGTTTTTACTTAGATTGTTAAAATCGCCAGATCACTCTCCCAAAACCACGAGTCCCATGCCCCAGACTGTATGAGAGAACCTGGTGCCCACATTCTCACCAGACGTGCGTGGGGCACCAAAGTCCAGAGAATAGAACAATGAACCAAAATATGCTCATCACCAGCTTTACCCATTTTCACCTTTTTATTAACTGTATTCCGTCTCTCTCCTCCGCCATTGTTTTGGTTGGAATATCTTTAGTACAAACCTCAGACATTGAGGCGTTTTACCTATGTACATCTGTATGCATTTCTAATAGAGAAAGACTTTTTAGCAACGTAACTACTATCCTGTTACCACGTCTAACAAACTAACATCAATGCCTTCCTATCAGCAAATGCACTGTGGCTCTCCTCAGCAATTATCGGTCAGTTGGATGAAAAACAACGTCTCCTCATCGTGTGTCCGTGATTACTGTGGCAGAGAGGAGTCATCTTTCCACATGTTGGCTTGGGTTCTACTTCCTCTTGTGTGAAATTACCTGTGCATATCCTTTCCTTTCCTCAGACTTTTCTATCAGTTGTCTGTTTTCCTCTTATTGATACATAGATTCTCTTTGCATATGAAGGTTCATTAAGCTACTTATATGCATGGTCAGGAGAGGAAAGGCTTCTGGCAGTCCTTCCTCCAGGCCCCGCTCAGGACT
The DNA here is from genome assembly GCF_057802395.1 of Ceratotherium simum simum. NCBI lineage: Eukaryota > Metazoa > Chordata > Mammalia > Perissodactyla > Rhinocerotidae > Ceratotherium > Ceratotherium simum. The sequence goes on from NC_141900.1 coordinate 107,694,277, forward strand.
CTCCTCCCTGCTCCCAGCCTCCTTCTATGAACCAACATGGGCTAAACAGATAGTACCCATCTGTCAATGCTGTTGACAGGTGCCCTGGTGGCAAAAGAACATGTTTTTATTATCAATCGCTTATTGGGCCTATTACAGAGCTGAGTTTCTCTAAGTCAGAAAGTCCTCTCCTGAAGTTAACTGCTCCTGCTGCCTCTGGCCCCTCCCTTAACCCCTGACCCACCCCCTCCCTGCTTATCGTTGTTCTGTTTAGAAACAAGCCCCTCGGTCTGCCAGGCTCCCTAGGTGCTGACCCCCGCCCTACTCCCTGCTGCTGAGGACCAGCCCTGCTGCTCAGGCCAGCCTGCCCACCCCACACCCCCGGGCATTTTCCGTCTCTGCTCTCTGCTACACATCCCCTGACCCTGCCCCCCCTCCCACCAGCATTTGCCCTCATCAACCAGCCTCTTCTTTACGGCCAGAGCCCTGGCCCCGGGGCTGTGGCGCTGAGACAGAGTTTGCAGGGTGGGGTACTCATTATGGCTGCAGCCTGGGGACAGGCATGGAAGCAGGACTGGGAGGCGGGCACCGAGCTGCGAAGCAGCCTGACCGAGCCCGGCTGCCCCGTGGGGGGCTCTGGGGCTGTGCGTCCAGTCAGAGGTGCCACCGGGTAGGCTTCCGTACCCTGCCACGATCCGTCACCTTGGGAAGGGTATACAGCTGAGGCCAACCCCGGGGGAAGTGACGACTGGGAGTGTGTGCCAGCTGCCCCCCCAGCAGCTGGGCAGCAGGCCCTTCCTTGAAGGGGGTCTGGACGGGGCATCTCCTTGCTCAGCATACCCAGGCCTGGGGTACGCCAAGGCCTGACTGGGCCCTTGGCGTCTTTGGAAGCCCCACCGACCAGCGCATTCTCCCCGGCGGTCAGTACTGCCATCCTGCCTCAGCTTCTCTTGGGCCCGGGCCATTTTGTGAACTGTGCTCAGCTCTTTCGTCTTCCAGGTGGCAAGTCTGGGGCTGATGCAGTCCCTCTGACTTTGGGCGCCGGGGAGAGTTGCCTGGAGCCCCTCAGCTCCCCCTCTGGGAGGGGCTGTTATGAAGTCTGTACATGTCCTCTTCCCACCTGCCCGAGATGTGGAGTAAATGCCTCATCTTCAATAGGGTTTGCAAATGGCTCTGAATTTCATGTTGAACGCGGGCTATGTTAAAAACTGGTAACTAATAGCTTGAGGCTTTGTCTTCTCCAGACTCTGCCTTGAGCCCCGTGGCCGTGGCCGGCCGGGGGGAGTCCTTCGACTTATCTTGGTTTGGATTCCCTCCTCTGGACTGGAAGAGTCAGTTCAGATGCCCAGAGGGCCGTTTACCCCTCTCCATTGACAGCAGAGAAGGAAGTGCTTGCTGTCTTCCACAGCACTGACTCACCAAGGGATCATCTGGGTCTCATTTGGCCCCTGGCTGGTGGGGGGTGGTCTGAGGAGGGCCATCTGATGGGCAGCTGCCCCTCTCCCAGCATTCCAGTCCCGCTCTGGGGCGCTGCAGGCGGACCCCAAACGGAGGCAGGGCTCCCACTCTGGGAGATGAAATGCCTCCTCAGACGTCGCTCACTCGCCTGGCCCCGTCTTGATGGAAGGCTGGCCACGGGCTCTGCTTTCGGGCAGCGGGGCAGGCAGGTCTGTTCCCACCAGGCACGTGGAGATGGGCCTCTTGATCCCCTAGGGCTGATCAGACCTGCAGGGGCGGGTCACCACCTGGAGACAGGGATACACGAGGGCAGCCGAGCTCCCGGGGCCCATGGGTGCATGCTCACATACACACAAACACTGCAACAACTCACACATGCATGCCCACATGTGCACACACACACACAAGTGCCAAAAAGCTCCAAGCTCCAAACAGGTGAAGTAACTCAACACAAAGTGCGAGGCATGTCTCAGGCCAGCTAAGTCACCACAGGGCAGACAGGCCGAGAGCCAGCCATGCGACTTCCTGCCCCAGGGCGCCTTAGCTGGGGCTCCAGGAACTCAGCAAACCTGGACAGGGGATATTTTTAAAGGAATTTTATTGCATTTAAAAAAGATATCTTTTTCCTGTAAGGCCTCTGGTTTAATAACTATCCAGGGCTTACTCCTTGAATTCGCCAGGGCTCAGCGCTAAGGACTTTAGGACAGATTTGCAGTCGTCTGAGAAGTGGCCTGGATCCCAGCTGTTAGAGCTGATAGATTTATCAAAGCTGGGCTCCTGGCTCCGGGGCGGGAGGGGAGCACCGAGAAGCCAGGAGAAGAGACAGGAGAGTTTTGGAAGAATTAGCTGCAGAGACAGCAGCCGCCTTGCAGGAAAATGGGCCAAAGAAGGGTTTAGAACGGAAATCTTCGGGGATGGAAAGTGCCTCCTGTCACAGGGGAGACGCGCAAAGCCTGCGCTCTGCTTTCCCCGAGGCTTCTCAGAGACCAGCAGCCGCGCGGATGTGGGTGTGGGTGCTCCTCTGCCCACCGCCTCAACCCTGCTCCAGGGAAGAGCAGCCTGTGCTCCGATTCCGGGACCCCAGACTAAAATGTCCCCCAAAGGGCCCTGTGCCCCTAGTTGGCCTTGTAGGTGGAGAGAGACACCACTTTCCCGTCGCCATCCGCACACCCGCTGGCTGCGAGCACAGGCGTCCCTCCTCTCATGCTCATCTCCCGGCTGCCGCCCAGTTCTTAACAACAGTGACGTTCATGGTTTACACAGAGCTTTCCCTGGTGTGCATCTCAGAGGCGCTCTCTGAGGGCCTTTCACAGCGGGAAGACCAAGGCATGTGGGGCGAGTGTGGGGAAGTTGAGCTCACATCAATGAAAGGGAGGCCAGCCCTCCGTGGTCCCCTGCCAGCTCCTCAACTAGAGGTGTCCACCACGGCGGCCTTCCACTCACGATCTTCTCTTCCCACCCTGCAACTCGTCCCACTTCTGCCAATGGCCCTGCCCACCCATTCTCTTGGGTTGAAGTCATGACGTTCTTGAGAGCTCTTTTTCCCCCAATCCCAGATCCCATCTGCTATGGTCTGAAAGTTTGTGTCCCCCAATATTCTTATGTTGTAAGCTAACCCCCAAGGTGATGGCTTTAGGAGTGGGGCCTTTGGGAGGTGACTAGGTCATGAGAGTGGACCCCACAGGAATGGAACTCGTGCCCTTATAAAAGGGACCCCAGAGAGATCCCCTGCCCCTTCCACGACGTGAGGACACAGCAGGAAGGTGACAGTCTCCATCCCAGAAGAGGGCTTTCACCAGAACCCAACGAGGCTGGCACCCTGATCTCAGACTTCCAGCCTCCAGAAGTGTGAGAAATACATTTCTGCTGTTTATAAGCCACCCCGTCTGTGATGTTTTGTTATAGCAGCCTGAACAAATGAAGACACCATTATGGCTGTCCTGCGTCTCTCAACCAGACTTCTCCTATCCATCTGCCGGCCACACACCTGCAGAATCTCAGCTTACTTCCTGCAGGACAGAGGGCTGGCGTCAGACATGGAAAGCGGAGGATGAGCTTGGATTTCCTGCTAGAAGGGAGCACTCACCTGTCTCCTCCTTTCTTTGCCTCCACCTCAGACCCTGCAACAGCTTGAGACCACGGGTGGAACATGGCAGACAGGCCAAGAGAACACGGGACACGCTGACTTGATGCAGCAGCCGCCGGCGCGGGGCCTCTTAGCGGGATAGGAAACCGAAAAAGACTCTAAGCTCATATGCCCTGTACAAGTAATAAATAGATGAGTATCTCTCCCTTTGTAACAGAGATGCTCACACTTCAATGCTGTTACGAGCTGAATTGTGTCCCCCAAAAGATATGTTGAAGCTCTAACCCCCGGTATCTGCGAATGTGACCTTACTGGGAAATAGAGTCATTGCAGATACAATTAGGTAAGATGCGGTCATACTGGAGTACAGTGGGCCCTGATCCAACGTGCCTGTGTCCCAAGGGAAAACGCCATGTGAAGACGCAGATGCACAGGGAGAAGCCCACGTGACGACAGAGGCAGAGACTGGAGGGACACAGCTACAAGCCAAGGAACACCAAGGACTGTCTGCTTCCACCAGAGGCTGAAAGGGAGGGGAAGGACCCTCCCACACAGGTTTCAGAGGGAGCACGGCCCTGTCAACAGCTTGATCTCAGACCTCTGGCCTCCAGAACTGTGAGACAATACATCTCTGCTGTTTTAAGCTACCAAGTTGGTGGTCCTTTGTTACAGCAGCCACAGGACAGTAACATGGATTACAAACACTCAGGGAGCACATGTACCATATGTATACCTAAGGCCTAGCCCAGAAATTCGTCTTTAAGAGCTTCAGAGTGGGGCCGAGGCCCCTGCATTTTCGTGATTCCACAGCAGAAAGTCCCAATTTATGGAATGGAAGACTTCCGGCCACCTGCTCAGGAAGGGTTATCCTCTGTCTTCCAATTAGGGGCTCCTGGGGAGAGGTGGTGCCCCTGGCGGAGCTACAGCCCTAACTCTGGCTTCATTCTCAGCCCACAACTCTCAGTCTGACCACCCCTGGCCCTGACCGCAGCCCGCGGCCGCATCCTTCCACTCCCCTGAGGTGGTCCTGAGCGTCCAGGGCTCCCTGCGCCTCCTTTTGTCTGTGTGTCTACAATGCCTACTTGAGCCAGATCACAGCAAACCAGTAGGCGCCTCTGTGCCCAAGACGGAAAATTAATTAAATTCAAGGCTGCAGGTGATGTAAAACAAATTAGGTCTCTGCTTCATCAACTTAAGTCCCCAAACCTTAACACTAAGTTTACTTGGACGCGATATCTCTGAGTAAAATAATATATATCTTAAAAAACGGAAACCGAGTGTATGTGGAGATTGCATGAATGGATTCAACTTTAGGAATTAGGTCAAAAATGAGGCTTTTACCCTGTGTGTGGGAGAACTCGGCGGCAGTTAAATTATTCGTGCAACGTGCGCTCCACTGTTTTAAACTAGACAATTGAACGCTGGTTTGGAAGGTCATTAACACCTGGGAAAAATGCAAATGGTTTCTTCATCTTTTTAATTGTCATAGCAGGAGAATCACCACTACACGGAGATGGGATGGGAGCAGGTCCCCTCCCTGGTCGTGGAGACCGCACCTACCCGCCAGACTCTTCCTGGATGTAGACTAGAGAAGCTTCCCGTGGGCCATGGCTTCTCCACAGAGACCCCGCTCAATGGGTGAGGAAGCAAATTGAGGTGCTATTTAAAGCCATGTTCTCATACGTGAATAATCAAGAGCCTTTTTCTCAGAAAGGGCGGAATTGGGGGCAATGCTCAATTAGCCTAGAAAATATCCCCTCTGCCTGGCCACCTGTGGGACCGAGCCATCCCGGGTGGAATCACAGTGTCAGAGGGGACTCTCCCACTCCTCCATCTTGGAAGCCCACGGAGGTGTGGGGAGTCGCCCAGAGCTGCTCAGCTACTTAATGACGGTCGGAACTAGAATCCCCTTCTCGTCCCCAGCCCAGTGCCCTCTTCATCGCACTCCGTCTCCCTGAGGAGGCACATATTGGAGGGGTTCACATACAGAACATTTAACATCTGTAAGTGCAGCTTGAAAAGAACTGGCAGGTTCCTACTTTGCATTGCAATCTTGAGGCGGCTCTAAATACAAATTCAGTTTCTGTTTCCTGAATCCCTCCAGGTCAGCAGGGGTGGTGTCGTGGGTGCCCTGGGCTGGCCAAAATCGCAGGGTGCAGCCAGGGGGTCGGGTGTTCCTGGAGCAGTGGGCAAAGTGGGAAAGACCCTTCTTCTCCTGGAAGCCACTGTCTAGTCGGGAGACAGGGAGTGGGGCCAAGAACACGGGGTGACTCACTGAGGCTGGGAGAGCAGACGCAGAGGGTTGGGGGGCCCTCAGCTGTGCTGCTTCCTAGTTTGCTGATCAACAACTCATTTTGTCTAGAAGAGAGATTATCAAATCTCAGTGTGCGTGAAGATGACCCAAGGGGCAGATGCCCGAGTCACACCCTGGAAGTGGAGCTTCTGATTCAGGAGGTCTTGATGAGACCAAGATTCTGCGTTTTAGACAACTGCCCAGATTATTCTTGCAATGTGAGAAGCACAGTCTGAAGAGAATTCAGTCTGATGTCCAGAGATGTAGGAGCGAGTTATTGGCTCCTAGACCCAAACTTGTCACTGCCACAATGTGCAGTTCTCAGAACATTCCTGCTGGATCCCTGCAGACCCGCTGTGTTAGGCAGAATTATGGCCCCCCCAAAGATGTCCACGTCCCAATCCCCAGAAGCTATGAATGTTATTGCTGTAGACTGAAGTTTGTGTCCTCCCCAAATTCGTATGCTGAAATCTAATCTTCAGTGTGATGGTGTTAGGAGGTGGGGCCTTTGGGAGGGGATGAGGTCATGAGGATGGAGTCCCTGTGATGGGATCAGTGCCCTTCTAAGAGACCCCACAGAGCTCCCTCGTCCCTGCTGCCCTCTGAGGACACAGCGAGAAGCTGCCATCTGTGAACCAGGAAGCTCTCACCAGACACCGAATCTGCCAGCACCTTGATGTTGGACTTCCAGCCTCCAGAACTGTGAGGAATAAACGTCTGTTGTTTAAGCCGCCCGGCTGCTATTCTGTTATGGCAGCTGGAATAGGCAAAGACAGTTATCTTACATGGCAAAAGGGACTTGGCAGATGTGACTAAAATCTTGAGATGGAGAGATTATCCTGGATTATTTGGGAGGGTCCAATGTACTCACAAGGGTCTTTATATAAGGGGTAAGCCAGAGGGTCAAAGCCAGAAAAAGGAGATGTGAGATGGAAACAGAGGCTGGAGTGATGGGCATTGAAGATGGAGGAAGGGCCAGGAGCCAAGGAATGCAGGTGCCTCTAGGAGCTGGAAAAGGCAAGGAAAAAGGTTCTCCCCTGGAGCCTCCAGCAGGAACCAGCCCGGTCAGCACTTGACTTGAGCGCAGCGAGACCTACTCGAGACTTCTGACCTCCAGAACCATAAGATAATAAACGTGTGTTTTAAGCCTTGGGTTTGTGGTGATTTTTTTTTTACCGCAGGTTGTTACAGCAGCAAGAGGAACAACATACACCTCCCAGTGAGGGGATCCAAAACAGAACGACTCTATCAGCAAACACGCTGGGCCCATGGGCTCCAATTCAACCTCGCCCGGCTTTGTTCTGTCTCCGAGAGGCTGCCTGGCTCCCAAGAGGACACGCCAGCCGCACGAGCCTGCTGCTTCCTTCTACACTGGAGGAAAGACCTGTGGCTCACCTGGACTTCCGTCCCCGGCAGGCGGGTCCAGTTCCTGATGATGTGATGACACAGGACACGTGCACTTTTGATGGCACCAAGCTTCCACCTGATTCTCACAGGGTAGAGACGCATTTTGGGAGGGGATGGAGAAGTTTGGAGCATCTTACGGTGGGCTCTGCTCCTTGAGGACGGAACACATAACAGGCTCAGGGTCAAGGCGCTTCCTGACGAACTGGGGAGGGGGGCCTGAGACAAGCAGCATGAGGAGGCGGCACAGGAGCGGGGGTGAGCCTGGCGGGGGCTGTAAGTGCTGGGCCTCCGCAGGGGCGGCTGTCAGGGCCCCTGGGGTCCTCCACCGACCAGCTACGTGTCTGAGCGAGTTACATCACTTCTCTCGGGGAACAGACAGGGGACGGTGCCCACCTCTCGGGGCTGGGTGGAGGCCCCCTAAGGCCCTGCGAGGAAAGCGGATAGAAGGGGACTGGGAAGGAGAGGAGGGGACAAGGTGAGGCCCGGGGACGGAGCCTGCGTGTGGGGAGCGCTGACACACGTTCTCAGCTGTTCTTACAGAGAGTGTGTCCCTGGAGGGACGTCCGCATCCACACAGGTCAGGAGTCCCACCGCGAGTGCACCCCACAAATTATTTACCCTCTGAGACAGCTTTCTCTGTTTCTCAGACACGTCCCTAAGCCCCAGACTTGTGTTACGTGGAAACCACAACTGAAGACCTGCATGCTCTTGGCAGTCTCGAAGGCCCCGGGCCCTTTCCCTGTTGGGATCACTGCAGGGGAGGCTCCCTTCCAGGCCCAGCAGCTGCGGGGTGCTCGGACCCCTCCCCCAGAGCCCACGCCCTGGCCACCCTCGCCTCCCTTCCAGACGCAGCACGCCAGACCAGCTGCGCCGGCCACCGTCCACCTGCCCCTCACCTTCCCCTCCGCCCCGTCGCAGACCAGGCTTCAACCCTTTCTTTAGCACCCTGAGCACTGACCGCGGGGAGAGGGGGTCTGATTTTGGTCGGATTAAATGCCCCCCCGTTCATTTCTTTCACCAGCGGAGCCGAGCTTTGGTCTCCCACGTGTGCACACGTCTTTTCCTGACAAAGGAACAGTAGTGAAAACGCGGGTTTCTGCAGCACTGGAGGCAGAGGAGCCAGAGAGAAGGAGGGGCGGGGGGGTCTGAGCTTATTCCTGCCCCCACTTCCAGAGCAGTCCACCCAGGGAGCCCTTCCCAGCTCGGGCCCCTTTTTGTCCCCTTAGGACTGAATGACAGGCGTTGGGGAGCGAAGGACAGGTGGGTTTGGGGACAGAGCTAGGGAATCCTTCCAAGGTCCCCAGATGCACAAGCCCTCCGATGCCCCCTCTTCCTGACCATCTGATTACTCGAGTTTCTTTGTAAAATTGTGAATATGGAGGGAGGCGGGGAGAATAATTTATCAAGGTATCTGATCTTACCTTGGATTCGCTTCTGAGATCAGAACAAAGGGCAGCTGAGATGGCCCCAGGACTGGGAGCACGGAGGTTGGGGATGGGGCACTGGGGGGTGGGGGCTCTGGGTGTACCCAGGCACCCCGGAGACAAAGGCTGTGGGCCCTAAATACGAACGCTGACACCGTCTCGTTTTGTCTCGGGCTGGCATGACCAGCACCCAGTAGACAGAACGTGTTGTCCTGCCTGGAATCTTCCAGGCCACAGCAGAGCTCTTTTTTGTTTTGCGGGACTCTTTTTCGTCATACAAAGTCAATTGAGAAGAGTTGGCAGCTTGTTTGTGGAAAACAGAATTGAACAAAACAGAAAAAGATCCCGGGGCTTGCTCAACTATTGGCCCTAGGTGACAGGGAGATGTGATGTCACCTTTGGCGAGTGACCCGGTCGGGGAGTCCCTGGGAACCCAGTGCTGCATCCTCTGCAGCCAACCACCCGGGGGTCAGGGTGTGACATGTCCCCATCTCTCGTGGTCATCATCAGTTTCTGTAGATAAGCCTCCTGGTGTTAAAAAATAATCTGGAGCATCTTACTACCCGTATAACTGTGGAGAGCTAAGCCCTCTCGGGGGGACAGAAGAACAGAATTCCTGTTCCAGTTGAATCGCCTCTGAAGCTCATGCTCCAAATGCCCCAAACAGACACTGACCCGGCACAGCACCCCCCTGGCAGGGCAGGAGCGCCATACACTCTGCATTGTCTCTTCAGCCCCCGTGAGGCTCTCTGGTGGTGGGCGTCACTCTCAGAACCCTGAGGTCTGTCTTGGAGAAGATGGGTCACTCCTGCTCACCACAAGCCAGGTGCCTGAGATGAAATGTGGCTCCAGAGATGCTCCCTCCTCTCGGGCTCGGCTCTCCGAGGGCCCAGAGCCAGAGTGGGAACTGTTCTGTGCAGAAGTCTAGGCTGAAAAGCCTCTGCCGGAGATGACTAGCAAGTAAATGCCCCCACGTGTTTCTGCCTCTAGCTCTTCCCCCAGGCACACCCTAGCAGGGCACTGGAGGCACGAGGCCCTCAGCTAACATCACTGACTGCACCCACGGCGATGGCGGGGTCCTGCTGCCGGCTGTGATCCTGCTTCCACGGAGGAGCCAGGGGTCAGGCTTTCCTCAACTCTCAGGGAGCCTGGGGTCCCCTTCCTCCCCCTCCCTAAAGCATTGTGAGGGTGACAGTGCAGCATCGGGGCAGCGGGGTACATGGTTTTCCTCCTCTTCCCATCCAGGCCCACACCTAAGCAGCCCCCTGTGGCACTCCCTGAGAGGTGCCTGAGGTTCACGACAGCAGGTGCATTGGAAAGAAGAGACCCGGTTTGCAGAGGGCTCCACCACACTCCAAAGCCTTGCCCCCCACCAGAGATTTCAGACCCTGGGGGGCTCCCATCATTGGGGTATTAGTTAAAACGAAAGTTTCCGGGTCTCCTGCTAAAGGCCTTAAGAAAAAAAATGGAGGTTTCCCGGAGAAGAAGGGATTCTGCCTCAAGACCACATGTCAGCTCCTGCTGGCGCTTCCAGCCTGCCCACCTGCCTTGAGGATTCTGGATTTGCCAGCCCCACAGTCTTGGGAGCCAAATCTTCAAAACAGATCTAATTTATGTCTCCTGTTGGTTCTCTGCAGAGCCCCACCTGGAACAGTAGCCCATGGGCTGTCGTGCATTTGCATGGATTGTTCCTTGTGAAGATTCTAGAACGGTGCCTAAGACACAGCAATCACTCAAGACATGTGACCTGTCATTACTGCTATGTGCCAGAGACAAGACACCGTGGCCTCTGTCCTTGGGGACTTCTCTCTCAGATCGTCCATACTCCAGTAACCACACAGGTGTCTACAGGCCCAATGCAAACACCAAGGGGGACTGTCTCTCCCTGGAGGCTCCTGAAAGGTGAGTGGACGTGATCATGGGCTGGGGCCGGGAGGTTGGTGGGAAACAGCAGCGTAGGTGTGAAGTGGGAGACCCCAGCGGGCTGGAACACAGGCCAGGACACCCCGTGGAGAGGGTGAGGACAGGGTTTGACCACCAGGTCTGCCCCAGCCCTCTCCTGATGCCCACACCCTTGCCTTCCCACCTCCCTTTGACCTCTCTGTACACCACCTTCTGGCCACCTGTCTCCTGTCTGCTCATCTCCACCTGCCCCTGTGCTGTCACCCTCTGCCTCCTTGTCCGTGCCCCGGTCCTGGCCGCTGCAGTGTGGGTGCCACTGCCGTCCCAGGGAACCTGTGCAGCCCGTGGGGCCAGCCCCTCTCAGCAATCCTCTTGGGTGTCGATCATCCCACACTGGCAGCCCCACTCCACACCATCACCCCATCTGAGTCCGTTCAGGCTGCAACAACAGGATACCACCGACTGGGTGGCCTAGACGACAAACATGAATCTCCCACAGTGCTGGAGGCTGGAAGTCCAAGATCCAGGCGCCAGCAGATTTGGTGTCTGGTGAGCGCCCGCTTCCCAGTTCCCGACGCTCTCACATTGTGGAACAAGCTGGGTCTGTTTTATAAGGGCACTAATTCCATCATGAAGGCCCCACCCTCATGACCTAATCACTTCTCAAAGGCCCCACCTCCTAACACCGCCACATCGCGGGTTAGGTTTCAATGTATGAATTCTGGGGGTACACAAATATTCAGCCTGTAGCACCCACCCCCCACCTTCTCCCTCTGCACGGAAGTGTGCTGGCTAACTCATTTTCAAATAGTATACACACACACACACCAGCCTGGGGCCCTTCAGCCCCCCTTTGTCTCTCTCCCTTCCCTCTACCATCAGGCTTCCTGGGGGGGGCTGACTCCCACCTTTCTCAGCTCCTACTTGGCCTCTTTCTGCTTCCTACTCCCACGGATCCCAGCACCACTGAGAACTCCCAGCCACATCTCCACCTGATATGTGGCTGGTGAGCCTTGTCAGTGTACTGAGTCTAATTACCCGAAACGTAGGTCACCACGTGGAACTGGTGGCTGTGGTACTGGACGGTGCGGTTCTGAAACTGGTCTCGCCTCTGTTACTCACCTCCCCACTCCTCTCCATGGCTTTCTTCTGCCTCTAGGAGAAATGTCAGTACAAATGACTCACGTTTACACAGCATTTAGCATCTGCCAGCATTGTTCTAAGGGCCTAACTCATTTGATTCCCCAACAAGCCCACGAGCTAAGTTCTAGTGTTACCCTCAATTTCACAAACGGGGAAACTGAGGGACAGAGAGGTGAGGAAGGCCCATCCTTAGCAGGGCTTCCAGGACTGCTGGACTCGAGACACTGCCTGCTCCCTGTCACGGGGCGAATTCTGTTCCCCAAAAGATCTGTTCATCGGTACCTAAGAATGTGACCTTCTTTGGAAATAGGGTCTTTGCAGATGTATTCAAGATAAGACAAGGTCACCCTGGAGTAGGGTGGGCCCTCATCCAACATGATGGTGTCCCTGTGAGAAGAGGAAAAGAGACACAGAGACACGGGGAGAAGCCACGTGAAGACAGAGGCAGAGATCCAAGTGATGCAGCCACAAGTCAAGGGGCACTGAGGATTGTGGACAACATGAGAAGCTGGATGAGGCAGCAGGGATGCCCCCAGAGGTATCTGAGGGAGCATGGTCTTGGACTTCTGGCCCCAGAACAGTGAGAGAATAAATTTCTGTTGTTTTAAGCCACCCAGGTTGTAGGATTCTGTTCCAGCAGCCACAGGAAACTGATATACCCCTGAAGCCCCTTCCCCACACCCCACCTCAAAAAGCAAGCAAACCAGACCCTCCTCTGGTTGACTGCTCAGGGGTCACCCGAACCACTGCTCCCCATGGTCCCCACCCCGCTGTTACCTGCAACTTCAGTCTTCTGGACCAGCCCTGTCCAGCAGAAATAAAATCTGGCCACAGGTGTCGGTTAAAGTTTTCTAGTACCCACATGAAGAAAACCAGAAAACAAAGAGGCAAAATTAATTTTAATAATAAATTTAGTTAGCCTGATATGTCCAAAATATTATTTTCACGTGAAATCAACATAAAAATCAACAAGCTATTTCATTCAGTTTTTTTGGTACTAAGTCTTCAAATTCCAGTGTGCATTTCACACGTGTAGCCTGCTCAAGCTTGTAGTGTTTATACTTGTAGCACATCTGCATTTCCGTTGGAAATATTTGATGTGCATTTAACGTTTACAAAGCCTGTAAGTGTGAAGTTGAACGTGGGGTCACACAACCAAGTCGTTCCAAACATCTGTGGGAGTCCCCAGGAGCTGAGTGGAAAATCAGTCTTTAAATTTACATTTCAGTTAATTACAATTAGAAATGCAACTCTTCTGTCACACTAGCCAAATTTTGAGTGTGCAATGCCACATATGGTTAGGGGAGAGTGCAGTTCTAGACCCACCTCAAGTGTCACCCCCACCCGCTCCTCCCATCACCCCCTCCGCCAACAAGGCGAATTGGACAGAGGCATTGAGGCACAGCCCGCCTGCCCGCAGGCGGCCCGTGAGGATGGGGCTGTAGAAGGAAGCACAGGTGAAGGAGCAAGGAACAGTGGGGGGAGGGGTCCTGAGCTAGGAGAGCAAGGAGTTCCTCAGGTAGGTGGGGGGAGGGTGTTCTGGTGAAAGGAATGCTCTTTTCAAAAGTCTGGAAGCTGCTATCACGTCACACCCATTAGGATGGCTACTATCAACAAAATAGAAAATACTAGGGGTTGGCGAACATGTGGCGAAATTGGACCCCTTGTGCATTGCTGGTGAGAACGTAAAACGGTGCAGCTGCTGTGGAAAACAGTGATGGTTTCTCAAGAAATTTAAAATAGAATTACCATATGATCCAGCAATTTCACTTCTGAGTATTTTCCCAAAAGAATTGAAAACAGGCTTTCAAAGAGACCTTTGCACTCCCAGATTCATAGCAGCACTATTCACAATAGCCAGGAGGAGGAAGCAGCGTAAATGTCCACTGATGGATGAATGGATAAAGAAAACGTGGTACATATATACAATGGAATATTATTCAGCCTTAAAAATGAAGGAAATCCTGTCACATGCTACAACACGGATGAACCTTGAGGACGTTATACTAAGTGAAGTAAGCCAGTCACAAGGACAAACACTGTATGATTCCACTCACATGAGGTACCCAGAGTCATCAAATCCACAGAGACAGAAAGAGAATGCTGAGTGCCCGGGGCTGGGGGAGGGGGAGTCAGTGTTTAATGGGGACAGCTTCTGTTTGGGAAGAGGAAAAAGTTCTAGAGATGGTGATGGTTGCACAACAATGTGAATGTACTTAATGCCACTGAACTATTCCTTTAGAAATGGTTAAGATAGTACATTTTATGGGTTTTTTCCACAATTAAAAAAAATTAACCTCATTTCAATAACACATGAAATCAAATTTTAGACCAGACACGCAACAATTTTCACTATTTGGTGTTTTCTCTAACAGCATTATTAAAGAAAATTTACATTTCTTAACATTTTGAAAAGAATAACCATTTTCCAAGCAATATTAGCCATCTAGAACTCAAATTTGCCAAAAGGCAGAATTTCGTCTCCAATCTTAGATTTCACACTTTTCCCTGCAGTTGAAGCCCTGGTGGCACTGGGATTCCCGTGGTGATTCTGAAAGACAAAGTCCGGAAGCTGGAGAGTGCCTGGTGTATTCAGGAGTCCCTGGCCCTGAGCAGCTGCGGTTACGAATGTGTGGCACACATTCGGCTAGAGAGGGTGGGAGGGAGGCCCGGCCGGGCAGTGAAGACACGCATGCCCCCAACCTTGGTGCCAGTGCTAGCGCACGACCAGAGCGGTGTGTTGAGAGGGCCGCCTCACCGCCGTGTGGAGGATGGATCACAGAGAGCAGAGGCACAGCGGGCCCTGGACTCCATGGCCAGCCTTCAAGTCCCACCCCCTCACCCAGCAGTGGACCTCGGGCTGGGGCAGCAGTTAACCCTCTGTCCCCAGCTGCCCCCTTGTGGAGTAGAGACAATGACAGAAGTCTACAGCTCCAAAATCCAAATGCTTTCCAAACTGAAAGTCACTTTCCAAACTCATTTGGTGGCAAAACCTGATTTAAACGACGTGAAGCTTCTTACGGTACCTGTCCCACTAAGGTGACTTTTCCTACACTCTCCCTGTGGAAGTATTAACGTGTTTGATTACTGGGCACTGTGAGCGCACACTGGGTCAGGTCATACAGAGTGTGCATGCTGTGTTACCTTTCTAAAATCAAGCTGTGAAATGCATCTGGTGCCAGGAGCTCTGGATAAGCGACTGTGGACCTCTAGTATCCACCTCAGAAGACTAGTAAAATTCCCCCCTTCCTTCATTCATGAAACACTTGTTTAGCGCATCGGTTCTCAAAACGTGGTCTGCAGATCCCCGGGGTCCCTAGGACCCCTTCAGGAGATCCACAGACAGATAATTTTACAGTTAGTCATTACTCACCTGTGTCACTGGGCAGACACTGGCCCTGATGTGCAGAAATACCATAGAGAGTGAAGGCTGGTCCTCCTGCAGAACCGAGGCGGTGGCTTCACCTGCACCAGTGGGCGTCGTATTCATCACAGCCACGCACTCACAGTTTTGTAAAATATGCCAGTTTCACTTAAGAATGACCTTGAAGAAGCAGTGAAAAGTATTCATTTTGTTAAACCTCAGCCCTTGAGCACATGTCTTTTTACCGTTCTGGATGAAGAAACGGGAGTCCGAGTACAGCAGCGCGTGGTCAGCGGTCCCAGGGCTGTCCAGAGGGGAAGCATGAAGTGTGGGTGACTGAGCCCAGCCAGCCCTTGTTCCGCGGAACTCCATTCCATACGACACAACATCTGACAGACAAACGTGGGTATTCAGACTTGGGTATCTGACAGACATTTTCTCAAAAATACATGAAGTGAGCCTGTCACGTCAAGGAAAATAATAGTTGTTGCCACAAATGAGATTTGAGTTTTCTAGTGAAAAGTAAAATTTTGGGAAACTTGTATCCAATGCCGTGAGCCAGACAATTTCTCAATATTTAAAGACTTTTCCGATGAGCTCAGCAGTGAAATTAACAAATTTGATTTTGTAATGTTTAATGAAATGTGTCAACACCAGGAAGAGCTGCGTAAGTCAGAGAATCAATATTTTCCAACCAACGAATGATGTCACAAAATCTTTTGTGGGTAAAAGATCCATTCAAAGCTCAAGACAGATCAATGGATTTTAATGTAATAGAGTACGAAATGTTCGTTGATATGGTTTCAGATTGCATATTGCAACTAACCTTTCAGAAACTACCACTTGTTGAATTTTGGTGTATTATCAAGTAATAATGTCCACAATGATCTGACAAGGCTAATAACACTCCTCCCTTTTCCAACCACATATCTGTGAGAGGCTGGATTTTCTTCAAATACTTGAACCAAAACAATGGATTGCACAGCAGAAATGAGAATCCAGCTACCTTCTATTAATAGCCAGACGTTGAAGAAGTGTGCAAATATGAAAAACACCACTCTTCTGACTTGTTTTGTTTTGTTTGGGGAAATAGAGTAAATGTCCATTAAAATATATTATTTAAGGGGTCAGCCCAATGGCATAGTGGTTAAGGTCACACATTCCATTTCTGCCGCCCAGGTTGGCGGGTTCAGATCCCCAGCGAGGACATATGCATGGTTTATCAGGCCATGCTGTGGCGGGGTCCCACATATAAAGTAGAGGAAGATGGGCACGGATGTTAGCCCAGGGCTAATCTTACTCAGCAAAAAGAGGAGGATTGGTAACAGATGTAAGCTCAGGGCTTATCTTCCTCACCAAAAAAAAATATATATATATTATTTAAGAAAACATAAGTGGGTTTTTACTGTCATTTGTAAATGAATCAATGAACAAATATGTTTAAAACAGTTTCAGTTTCTAATACAGTTTATCAATAGGTATAGTCCAAATAAATGAAGCTCTTTGGGGCTCTCAATAATTTGTGAGAGAGTAGAGGGTTCTGAGACCAAAGCTTGAGAGGCTGGTTGGGTGTGGCTGTGTGCCAGTCCCTCCTGCAGGTCGGGGCTAAGGCCACAGGAGAAAAGGCCTCGCCCTCCTAAAGTTCAGTTCTAGTGCAGCCGGCCAGGACACACATGGACACACAACTTCAAACAGCCACAGCCAACTTCAAACAGGCACAGGTGCCGAGAAGCATACAGCTGGGCCAGCAGCTGTGTTAGACGTCTCAGTCTGGGGCTGTCTGTATCCAAGGGTCTGGAGGAAGAATGCTCCAGAGAGAGGGGAGAGGAAAGACAGAAGAAAGAGAATCGCTGAGGTGGGGATGGCTTGGACAGCAGAATTAGGGTGCTGGGCTTACAGAGGGAGGCAAGTGTTATAACCTCAGGCAAGGGCAGTGGCGGAGGCCAATCACGTAGGACCTGCCTGGAAAGGTGTTTTTTGGATTGTGTCTAATTCTCAGCATTCCTTGGGAACCACTGGTGTAGACCAAGGATGTGAGATGGTCTGATGGTGGTGTGAAAAGAGAACAGACTGCAGGGACTAGTAGAGCTTGAAAGACAAGTTAGGATACCGCAGCGGTCTGGGTGGGAGAAGAAATGGCAGTGGAGGGAGAGGAAGAGGTGGGGTGGGTAATTGTGGGATGGAGTGGAAGGCAGAGCCTGCTGAGGCCAGGGTGAGGCCCCTGAGACATGGAGGAATCAGGACTGTCTCCTAGGGGCTTAGACAGAGCAACTGAGTGAATGGGGAAATTGAGAAGGAGCAGAGGGGTGGGGTGGTGGGTGGGACAGTACCAAACCGATCCTATTTGGGCTGATAAATGTGAGATGCCCATTAGACCCTGGAGTGGAGGCGGCCAGGAGGCAGGCAGATGCATGAGTCTCATGCTCAGAGCTAGAGAGAAATCTCCACTGTCACTCCAGCAGTGGTGGGAGTCAGGACCTGTCCCTTCAGAGCTGGTGCGATGTGGGGGGTGGGGGGTGGGAGGCAAGAGGTAGGGGTAACTGCAGGGAGGGTGGGGATGGAGGGGGGTTAATTGGGGAAGGGAATAAGTAGACTCTTGTTTTCCTGTTACTCTTGGCTGCCACTGCTTTGGGAAGCCCCCAAACCTCAGGGCCCCTCTTGTGGCTGGGGGCAGTTCACTCCCTCAGGGAATTCATTCTCGGGAATCCGGAAGCAGAGGGGGGCTTCGGAGCCTCTCCTCAAGCGTGTAGGAGGGGGTCGAGGCTGAGGCCTGGATAGGTCAGGGCACATCCCCACCGGAATGGGCGGGAAGCTGAGTCTGCTCTGACCCCGGCAGGAGAGAAAGCAGCCTCTGCGCCCGCGGCAGGGGGACTCCTGGGGGTGCCCTCATCACCGCGGCCGGCCGCAGAGTCCTCAGAGGCGAAAGCTGCCCCTTCTCTCCTAGGTCCTCTTTTCCCTTAGCCGAGCATCCCCTAGAGCCTGTCCTCTTCTACTCTGTCTTCCATTTCCGACCTTTACGTGATGTAGGCTTTTCCGTGTGTTCATTGGACCAAAGCCCTCCCACCAAAGACGTCCGGACCCCTGCTTCAGTGATTCCCTCCCTGGGCCAGTGAGGGTGAGTGAGGTCGCTGAGCCGCAATCCCTCCTAATCTCTGACCTCTCTCCTTCCCTTCGAGCAAATGCCCTACCCCCACTGCACCCCCAGCCTCCTCCTCCTTGGCCGCCACTCTCCGGAAAAAGAGCGCACGCATTTAAACCGAGGGTGGGGGAAAGTTTAGGAGGCCACCGCGCAGAAGGCGATTACGTTTCTTCAAGGTGCGCGCTTCTGAAACGCGGTGGAGACCTACCGGCCCGGGAGGGGGAGCCGGCGGTGAGCGCGCAGACGCGGCGGGCGGCTCTGCCGACCGGTTTCTCTCCGGAGGGGGCTCTCCCGGCTCCGCCACCCAGGGGGCAGAGGCCGTGCGGGGCACACTTGGGTGCCTGCTCCCCCCGCCCCCCGCAAGCAACAGGAACGTGAGGGAGGCAGCGACAGACTTTAATTTTAAAGGGGAAGAGGGGACAGTGGGGGAAATCTTTGAAAAAGACAGCTGTTTAGGGAAGCAAGTCCGGCCAGACCCGCGAGGCCGTGGAGACCCGCGCGGGGACGTGATGGGGCTAGGACCAGGTGATCGGCCAGGGTCCCCGGGACGCGAAGGACGCGCGCGGGGAGGGTCTGAGGCGGCCGGAAGCTCAGGGTCACTGCGGTTAGGACCGCCTGTGGGCGTTCCGGTGGGGTGGGGGTGGGGGAATGCAGTTTCAGACTGTGCCACCCTGGGAGCGCCACCCTTTCACTGTGTCTGGACGAGCGGCTTTGAAGTCGCTGCCTTGGCTCGGCCCCCTCCCGCGTCCCCGCCCGGCGCAGGGCGGAACCGCCAGGCCGGGCCGTGCCCCTGCTTTGTCGCTAAGCGCTTATTGCAGCGGCTCATTGGACCACGTCGGTGGGGCGATCGCAGCCCTCTGATCTGTGAGCTGCAAAGAGCTCAGCGGTTCATTCACAAATCCGCGCCCGGAGCCGCCCTCGCTGCGCCCGAGCCCTGGGGCCCTCGCTCCCGGGGTTCTGGGCGCCGCCGCGGGGGCCCCGCTCCGTGCACTTCGCCTCCTCGAGGGCGCCCAGGGAACTGGGGGGACAGGCTTTCACCTCGGAGGAAAGGTGCGCAGCCATGAAGTCTGCCTCATTGATCCGGGCTCTGACTCCTGGGCCCTCGTTGTCGAGCCAAGAGTCTCGACGGGTCTGGAGTCCCCCTCCTCCCCAGAAAGCAGGAGCGCGGCCGGGGAGCATCCCCGGGGATCTGCTCCAAGCCAGAGGCCGCAAGTGTAACCCTCCCCGCCTCCCGGGGCAGGGCCGGCGCCGGAGCCACAGCGCCCCCTCCCTCCCTCTTGGGACGTGGCGTGGCACCCGGCCGGTCACCAGAAATCACCCCTAAAACCACGCTTGCCCGGAGGGTCGCTGCTTACTCAGATGAGCAAGGGAGAGGGAAACCCTCACCTGCTTAAGGCCTCCTGGGGGTCTCACACTCAAAGCGCCAGCGAGGGATCCCCTCACCCAACACGATGCAGCGGCGAGGTGGGGAGGGGAGTTGGGAGGGGGGTGGAGGAGCCGCGCTCCCGACAGTTTGCCAATTCTGGAAGGAAGAGACTGTGTCACACCCCAGAGAGCAAAGGCCCGCGCCCCCCCTCTCCCCCGTACACAGCCCCCCCCCCCCCGCCCCGCGTGCTCTCTCGGCCAGTCGGGCGCAAGAAGGGAAAAATCCAGCATGGGGCTCCCTACCCCCGCCTCTGACATGGAGACTACTGCCCCCTGGGCAGAGAAGCCTGGTGCTCGGTGCTCTCCCGAGACACCTCTAGGCCATTCCTGGGGGATGCGGAGACCGCTCCGCGCCGCAGACTGGACTGCGGTGGGTGCCCGGAAATGCGCCTGCCCTCCCCCAACCCCGGACCCGGACGCGAGCAAGGCCCATCCCGCCCACCCCGCCCGCGAGCCTGGGAGTGCGAGGCGCCTCGGTTCCCGGAGAGGGAGCTCTCCTCTCGCCCTGGCGCAGACGGGCATCGCTGCTTTCTTTTCGCTGGATTTTGTGTTTTCCAGGAGTTGTTTCCACTGCGGAAAGGAGATTCCCGCCTGGGCAGAAAGGCTACAGCCTGCTTTCGGCCCAGTCTCGGACCCTGGCAGACGCTCGGCTCTTTGCGGGTCTAGATCCGAAATCCATTCTGGCCGCGGACTGCGGGGAATGCCTCCAGAGCGAGCTTTCCAACTGATGGAGACTTGGTGTCACATTCCATTTTCAAGGCTGACTTTCCGTGAGTGCTTTGCACTAGGAGCCGCTGAGCGTGTGTCTGTAAATAAGACAAATCCTAAGCGTCGCCCAAAGTGTGTCATTTGTGTGGGGACCCCGCGCTTTGCCCTCCGAGCACATGCATCATGGCAGCAAACCTTCCAGTTCCGGCCAGCCGCCTCAGACCCCTCCCCTCCAGGCGCGGGCCCCCAACATCTGTAACCCAGAGGCTGCGCTGCTGCCAAAGTTAGCCCTGGCAGCGCGAACTGAGAGCTAAAAGGAGGCAGTTAATTAGAACAGCTGGCATTTCTCGCTCCCGTTAGCTGGGGAGGTGTAAATCCCCAGGAATTTAAGGGCATTAGCTACATATGTGGGAAATCCTCGTCCATATCCCATTTCTCTCCCTGGGCCTGTGTTAATACTCCAAATGGCGTAGAGTTCCTGAAGTTTGCCGTCATCACAGAGGCTGTTGTGTCTTAGGGGATTAACTGATATGAGACACACACAAAACACTGAAACTCCATCACATAAAATACAACACAAAGAGACTGCCTGCAGAGAAATGGAATATTTTTTAGAGGGATTGAGGAGAGGGAAGAGTTTTTTTGGAGGAGAAAGAGAGCACTTCTATAATGGGCCTTAACTTTACAATATTGCTTTGCTGGGCTTTTCCTTAAGTGGAGGAGATGTGCAGGGATGAGGGAAGAGAAGAGGAAGGGGGTGCAGGGAGAGGGACTGAGAGGGATGCCCGGGCCCCAGTGGAAGCCCACAGCACTGCCCCGGGAAGGCAGTCGGTGCCGTGGGGACACTCTCTGCAGGCAGTAACCGGGGGCAGGCACCCACCATGCAGGTTGACACCAGTGCCCATCCTAGCGAGAGTGCTCATGTAGCTCAGGACTGAGCCTTTGTGCTCCTAAAAGGCCCCCACTCTTCCCATGAGTGCTCTCTATACCTAGCACAGGAATTTACAGGTTGGGACTCCGCCCTCCCATACTATCCGTTTAAGAATGTTCATCAGTTAGATACTCATGCTAAAGAAATGACCAACTTCGTTGAGCTCATTGGAATTAATCGGTAATTTAATCATGTATAGAGAATGTTTGAATTTAATTCACAATTTAGTTTCACTCTTTCATATCAAACTATATATTTTAATATATTTCTTTTTGATAAAGGAAAAAATAAATCAATTTCATGACTAACTTGAATGTAGGTTTAAAAGAAAATCTATTTCCCCCAATTTAACCCGTACATAACTCTCCATGAGTTCCCCCAGTGAAGTGCGGTTCAGTTGTTGGTATTTGGGGATGATGGTTTAGATATTTTCTTCCTGACATAAAATGCAGACGAATGAGTTATTTGTCTCCCCAACTGTATGTAGGTTGGTTGGGCTGGATCCAGGTGGTTTAAGTTGAACCTGAACTTGTGTAAAATTGTGGAACTCTCTAGCCACTCAAATCATATTTCGAAAAATAGTGTAAAGTCAGCATATGTCGTGAGTTTATGCTCTGCAGCCTCTCTGTGACTACCTGTGGCTTTTGGAGGAAGACAGAGAAGAAAGGAAACCTCACGCCCTGTGAGGTGAAGCAGGAGTTCCAGAGTTCCTTTCGAAGATCTTGTTTTCCTTCCAAAGGTCGAAGAGAAGACAGTGGATAGATACGTGAATTTCTTCCACCATTTGTAAGAGGTTGTGAGAATGGAAAGGGTGGCTAATTTTCTTCACAACTTGCTATCCTTTTCTAGGTCTTTTCTTCCTGTTTTGGTTGCTTAGCCAGCTCAAGCTGTAGGTGCTGCTCTTCAAATTCCTTTGCCAAACCAATTTTGCTATTTGCCTCGGATTATCGGGAATGTGTCGCTTTCTTCTGGGTGGCTGCAGTTCTGAGGGGACATTTTCTTTACAGTAGAGGCGTTAGGTCATGGAACAGTCTGTGTGACTCCCAGCCATGACCCTGCACAACAGGCTGCTCAGGGAAGACCCCAGCGCCAGACCCCAGAGCTCAGGGCTGTCCCGTGAGGACACAGTGTTTGACCTGGAGTGGAAGTGGGCCCAGCTTCCAGAGGGGTCCACATTTTACTGGGATTAAGAACAGCACAAAGCAGAGTGAGAGAGCAGGAAAGGGGCCCTGGGACACAAGCTGATCCCCAAGGAATCCCAAGTCAGGTCATTTAAGTCCAGAGTCGCCTGGCCCTAGAGACAGCCAAGGGAGGACAGGCAGTGGGGCCAAGACAGAGGAGCGAGTTGATTCCCCTCTAGCAGCATCTGTTTTCGTGAGAAACCAGGTTAGGGACAGTTTCTGCGTCTCTCGGTCTCCAGCTCTGGAGATCTGCCCATCCTACTAAGGTCTCTATAGCTCTCCCAGGCTAGCACTGGGGCTAAGTGTCAAAGGTAGGTCCTCTCACTGAGGCCTGAACAGGAGCTCCGTGTCCAGTGGGGGCCTCGCCCACTTCATGCCCCCAGCACCCAGGAAGATTTTGCTGAGCACGAGCTGCTTCTTCTCCAGCTCTGGGGGCAGGGGCCGCTGGCTGCCGGCTGCCCTCCTCAGTCCAGCCTCCGCGGGCGCCAACCCACCACCAGGCTCTCTGTGGCACAACGTGGCGCCTCTGGGGAGTGGGGCACCCCTCGCAGGCCTGGGGCAGGGGCCTGGAGCTCAAGGGCAAGTGCACCCCACTCCCCATGACGCTTCAGGCCCTCTCCAGGCCCGCCACTGCTGCGTTTAACCCCTTCCTTCCTGGGATTCTTGAACAAGGTCCCTCATCCTAGGCCACAGCTTCCCTGACCCCGGCTGGGTCCGTAAGGCTGTGCACCGCTTAGAGGTGAGCACAGAAGCGCTACCTCGGCGCCCGCTGCCCCCGCCCGACCCACCCCCTGCTCCCCGCGCCCCTTCATTTCGTCCTTTGTCTGCAGGCCGAGGTTGCGGCGGCGGCACCAGGAGCCGAGGATGGCTCTCCGCCGGGCCGGAGGCGTTTCTCCCTGCTCGGCCCCAGTTCCCCCGCCCGGCGCCCAGGGCCCAGCCGCGCGGGGCTGTCTCCCGGCCAGGGGCGCGGGGGTCCTCGGCCTGATTTTGTTTGGATCGAGATTTCGCTCTCTGGAATTGTTGGGCGTCTCTACCCACCGAGTGACAAGGACCCCCGCGGGCGAACTCCGCTCTCATTGCGTTCGTTTTCTCCGAGTGTCCCCACGCCCACCTGGAGAAGCGTGGGAAGTGAGGGGACAGCGGGGATGCGGGAAAAGGCATCTTCCGGCCTCGCTTTAAGGCAAAGCGAGAGGCTGGGTCCGCAGCCAGGTACCCAGCGTCTTCGGGAGCGCTTCTGTCCCCGCAGCGTGCGAGAGATTGTGTCCGAAATGCTCGCGTCGCGTTCCAAATCCGCGAGTCCGGAAGCCGTCTTTCCTCTTGATGTCTCCGAGGCCCCTCTTTGTGCAGACAGCCGGGAGGGGGGAGGATGGTTCTCCGTAAGCGGGTGGTTTGCGGGCACTATCCTGGACCCGGTGAGAGTAGAGGGGATCGGGGTCCCGGGCCGCGGCCTCACTTTACGTTGGGGAGAAAAAAATGTTCGGCGCTGGTTCGTCTGATCGCGCACAGAGCAGCCGTCCGCGCGGGGAAAGCGGAGCTCGCGTCCCGCTGGGAGCAGGGCCGCGGGCGAGCGAGCAAGGCTGGCATCTCCGGTCCCAGAGCAGAGACTTGGAAATGCCCCCTCCCCCGCATCCCCGGGAAGCACAGCCGAGGCCGTGTCCCGGATCCAGCAGGTGGCCGGCGCTGGGCCTCAAGCATGTTTTAGAAGCTTCCTGAAACAGCTCGTTGGGGTTGCTGTCTTTGTAAGATCTAGAATTCTCTCACCCCGGAGAGACCCAACTTTCTGCAGCTTCAGTTCAGAGTCCCCACCCTCCTCGCTGGCCCTTGGGATCGTGCCCACTCTCAAGGGGCGCTCTTTTCCTGAATTATTTTTGTTCGGGCCAGCTTTGGGTGGCCTGATACTCTTCTGGTCATTTCTCACCTCATTCCTTTCTCTTTTCCCTCCTCCTCCTCCAGCCCCCCTCAACCCACCTCCAGGCCTATAATTCAGGAATCCACCTTCTTTCTCAGACCAGCCTGACCGCGCAGCCTGGAGAGCCGGTGTCTGCAGGCTGCTGCCCACAAACGGACTAGGTTTGCCTGGAGATTACTTGCTGCTTTGCAGAGTTTATGTTGCAACCATGAATTTGGGGCTGTGTTGAAGGAAAGAACACAGGCGGAAGTCCAGCATCTTGGGCTCATTTAATGCTAAGGCAATCAGAGGCAAAGGTTCCCAAGAAATTAGGAAATATTTCTCAGGAGAAGGCCTAATTGGTTTTCACGGGACAGGTGGAGAAATCAACCTGGGATGGCTTTTCAGGAAGCAAACCAGCCCTGGGCCCTCCCTCCACCCACTCTGCCTTCTGCGGACCCAAAATAATTGGACATTCCCTGGCTGGTGATGATTAGGGTTCCTGAGTTGCAGGAAAATTTCCCCCCAAACCCTAAACATGTGTCAATAAGGTGTTCCCACAAATCTCACCAGCCCCATTTTCCTAGAGGCAGGCGCACTGAGGGGTTTAACTTTTTGAGATCCCGGGAGGGTCCCTGGCAGGTGTGTGCCTAGCCAGATAATTAGATGAGGACCTCTCCAACGGGGGGGAAGTAGGGGGGTAGATGTGAGTCACCCCAAATGAGAAGTGGCTTCCCCTTGCCCCGCTTGAGTCTCACAGGGGACGGATGAGCCTCCCCATCTGCCTCCAGAGCCTACCCACACCCAGCCCACCTACCTGCCTGGGCCACCTTCACCCCTTCCACACCCCTCTTCTACAGATGAATTTCCCTGGGAGCAGCGCCTGGTGACTGTTGCTTCTTGTCCCATCCTGGCCTGCACCTTGGAGCCTGCAGTGGGTGGATAGAGCTGGGGTGGAGAAAGGACAGGACCTGGGTGGGGACAGGAGGAGAGCTGAGCCAGGCTAGGTAGAAGCCGCCAAGCCTCAAGGTGGCCTGGCTGCATCATTCTCTGGAGGGCTGCTTGCCCAGACCTTATCCCGTCTCTCCCCGGGGCCTGGCAGCATCCCACTGGCATCCCCAGGCCCAGACCCAGCTCCGCAGTGGGCCTTAGCTGCTGGGCACCCCGCAGCAGCCTGGACCAGCCAGACCTAGGGCACCCTGGCTCTTCCTCCTCTCCCGCTCCCCACGCCTCTTTCCACCAAGGATACGTTTATTGTGCCAATGCTCCTGCGCCCTCAGAGTTGCTCATTTGGATGTTTCATGAATTTTGAAAATTTCCATAAAAATGCATTTTAAATGATGGACAGTTGCGCCTGGGGTACCAGTGGTGTTTGTTGGGGTGCCTGCAGCTGGGGGCAAGGAAAGAAGAGCAAAGAGGAAGGAGCCTGAGAAGGGGGGAAGAGAAGAGGAAACAAATTCAACTCGGCCATTCTGACAGAAGCTGGAAAGAAGTTTAGAACTGTAGAGCACAGAGGGGAGGGGAGCAACAAGCTGGGGCCCTCGCCCCACCACTGGATTCCTAATTCCCCTTCCAGATGGGGCCTGATCTCCTGTGAAACTAGTTCAAAGGATTTTAAGACAAAGAAAATGAAGTGAATGGCCTGGTAACCCCTCAGTCGGGTAGAGACTTGGTGGGGCTCAGATGAATGTCTGGGAATTGGGGGAAGGCAGCTGATCTGAGGTATTTTCTCTCCGGATGGTTCTGAAGCTTTGCCTGAAACATCCACTCTCCTTTCCTTTCCAAAAAAGATGACTCAGTGATAACCCCCTATGCTCCTTTATTTCTCTTTCCCCCTGCGGAGCCCCAAATCGTATTCCCGCGCTCTTCCGGATCTACAGGCATGTTTCTTGAGGATCGGTGTCCCCGGGTAGACTCCTACGGTATGCACGCGCCTCCCTGCACACGCACACGCACACACATGCACACTTACAGTAAGTGTCTACAGGAGGAGGGTCCTGCGCCCGCCAGCTCTGCGTTTAAGACGGGAATCTGCCAGGTTACCAAAGTCAAATGTAAGTGACAATTTCCCTCTCCACCAGCAAGGAACGCGTACTACAAAAGTCCCTTTGTATCCGGCAGCTCATTTAATATTATTTATGCATTTTGTGCAAGGAATTCTGGGATTTTTCCCCACGGTAAACAATATGGAAATGTTAAAAATAGCGACCTTCCAGCGCGTGTCCAGTATGCACTCCAGAGTGACCTGCTGGGGCTGTCGCGGGGTTTCCTCAGATCCCTGAGCGGAGAAGCGACGGAGAAAGCGCGAGCGAGCGCGGGGCACGCGGTCGCGGTCTCGCCGGTTCTGGGCTCCCGCACCCCAGCCCGAGGACGCGGCCGCTTTAAGGGGGGGAGGGGCGGCGGCGGCGGGGGAGGGGCGGCGGGCGGCTCCTGTCACCAAGCGGCCTCCGGCGCGTCACGTGGGCGCGCGGCGCCGCGGCCATTGGCCCGAGGCACGTGTCCAGGAGACCGGCCCGCGACGTCACTCGAGGGGGCTCTGTTAAAAATAAGAACAAAAATCCAGAGTGAAAGTGTCTCAGGTTGCGCTAAGTGGCCTGGAAATTTCCGAGCCCGCGCCGAGGCCGAGGCGGCGAGGGCGCGCAGACGGCGAGGGAGCGCGGGCGGCCCAGCCCGGCCCGGCCCGGCCCGCGCCTCCCGCCGCTCACCCATGCGCCTCGGGCCGCGGGGCTCGGCGGGGCTCGGCGGGGGCGCGGCGCACGCCGGTGGGGCGCCCCGGCCCGCAGCGGGGCGGCGGCCGCGCGGAGGGGGCCCCGAGGCCGGCCGAGCGCAGCGCGGGCCCGCGGGCCTCCATGTGCGTGCTGGCGGCGGCGGGCGCGCTGACCGCTGGCGCCCCGCACCCTCGAGCGCCGGCCGGGGCGCGCGGGCGGGGGCGGCCGGGCGGCGGCGGCGGCCCTAGTGGGCCCGGGCGGGCGTGAGCGCCGGGGTGCGCGTTGCCTGCATGCGCGCAGCTCCAGCCCCGGGCGGCCGCGGCGGCAGCGCCGGAGCCAGAGGCAGCCGGACGCGTAGAGGAGCGCGGAGCCCGGGAGGCGCCCCGGGTCCCCGCTGGACCATTGTCACTGTCTAGCGCCCGGGTGCGCTGCAAAGACGAGGACCGGACTCTCTTGAATCTCCTGGCGCGGGGCGACTCTTGGTATTTTCTAACTCAACTCGTGGATTGGAACGTGGCTCCGCTCCGAGCGCGGCCGGCGACTTGTAGGACCCCAGCCCTGGCCCCGGCTGCCGCGCACGCCCTCGGAAGACTCGGCGGGGTAGGGGCGCGGGCGGCCGCGAAGGTCTCCGCGTGCACCGCAGTCGAGCCCAGGGCTGATTGGAGGGGGAGCCCCGGAGAATCAATTTGGGATTTGTTGTGAACAGCATGGAGGAGAATGACCCCAAGCCCAGCGACGCGGCGGCGGCGGTGGAGGGGCAGCGGCAGCCGGAATCCAGCCCCAGCGGAGGCTCGGGCGGCGGCAGCAGCAGCCCAGGCGACGTCGACACTGGCCGCCGGCGGGCTCTGATGCTGCCCGTGGTCCTGCAGGCGCCAGGGAACCACCAGCACCCGCATCGTATCACCAACTTCTTCATCGACAACATCCTGCGGCCCGAGTTCGGCCGGAGAAAGGACGCGGGGACGTGCTGTGCCGGCGCGGGAGGAGCAAGAGGCGGCGGAGCCGGCGGCGAAGGCGGCGCGGGCGGCACGGAGGGAGGCGGCGGCGCGGGCGGCGCCGAGCAGCTCCTGGGGTCGAGCCGGGAGCCCCGGCAGAACGCGCCGTGTGCGCCCGGTGCGGGCGGGCCGCTGCCCGGCGACGGCGGCGACTCTCCGGGCGACGGGGAAGGCGGCTCCAAGGCGCTCTCGCTGCACGGCGGCGCCAAGAAAGGCGGCGACCCCGGGGGCCCCCTGGACGGGGCGCTCAAGGCCCGCGGCTTGGGGGGCGGCGACCTGTCGGTGAGCTCGGACTCGGACAGCTCGCAGGCCAGCGCCAACCTGGGCGCGCAGCCCATGCTCTGGCCAGCTTGGGTCTACTGCACGCGCTACTCGGACCGGCCATCTTCAGGTGAGCCTGCGGGGACCTTCGTCCCGGCCGGGCCCGGGGAGGAGGCCCGCGGGGTTGCGGGACGGCGCTGGCGCGGGAACTTACCGGGAGGAAGAAGACGCCAGCACACCCCCCCCACACACACACACAAAGACGCACACACCGCGACATTGTGTGCGGCTGACGCCGGCCCGGGCAGCGGCCGCCAGGAGAGGGCTCAGGATTGATTCCCAAGGGTGTCCAGACTTCTGAGAACAGCAGAAGCGACAGGACCTCCTCTTTCTCTGGCCTTTTGGGCTTCTCCTCGCCGCCCCTCACCCACCCTCTCTGGCTGGAGTTTATTTGGTGGGAACGGGGGAGCCTGGAAGACAGGTTCGGAAGCTCGCACCTTTTCCACGTCCCTCCAACTCAGTCCAGACTCGGGACCCACGCCCACCCCACCCCAGACCTGGACTCTTCCTATGACCCAAATATCCCAGATGTAGCCAGGGAAGAAAGAGCAAGGCGGGCTGCTCCTCCTGCGGCTCGGCTCGGGCTGACAAGGGGGGAGCAGGGGATCAGGAGAGGGAAGGGATGAACACAGAGGCGCCCTTTGCCCTCAAATAAACCTCCGGGTTTATTTGCCGAGCCCACCGCGGGGGAGCTCAGCACCCATCTTGCACACAGCGTGGAGGAAGAAGGCCTGCAATGCCCGGAATAGAAAGGACCTTCTCCCAGAGGCTTCCTGGGGCTGCTCCTGGGTAGGAAAGAAGCAGATTTCGGAGGGGGTGTGTGGAGGAGTGGGGGGCTGTGTGCAGTGGTGCTGGGTGTATTTTTCATAGATCTGAGATTTTAAAAAGCTAAGTCCACATCCTTGTAGAAATCATCAGCTGCATTAAATGTGCGTCTGAGGCTGTGAACCGCCATTAGGAACAGATTCCATTTGTCCCCGAGCTGGCAGCCCAGACTGGACACCCCCTGCCCCTCAACCCTCAACTGTTTTTGCGGGGGTCGTTTACCCAGATCACAGCACAACTGAGTCACCCCTTGGCCTACTTCCCGCAGAAATGTGTCTGTGCGCATCTCCGATGAAATCCAAATTTCTCCAGCTAGATCTGAAATTTGCTCCATTGTTCTCGCCTCCTTCCTTTGTTAATATTTAATTAACATATAGGCTCACACAGCGGCCGGCGAGGAGCCTCGGCCCGGCTTTGTGCGGCGCCGGCGCCGGAGTCGCGGCCGCGCCAGGCCCCAGGCGCCCGCGGGAGCCCGGCAACCCGGCCTGGCCCAAGCCGCTGGTCTTCCTGAACTGAAAAAAAAAATCCCCGTTTAGATAACGTTTCTGTTTCTGGGCGTTTCAGAAAGAAGCGACGCAGAGTTTTCTTGCGGAGGTTTGGTCCTGTTTCTGAGACTCCTAAGTGTGTGCATTTTGAAAGAAAATCAGGGCAGAAAGGGAACTAAAATTTCTGATTTTAGGGAGGTGTTTTCCATGAACAGTGTGTGTCTTTTTGCGGGCTGATTCGTGTGTGCAAAAGCCCTAGGACCGTAGGAGTCTGGGGGTAGGGAGCGTGCTTCTCGGGAGCACCGGCTCGGGGAGCACGAGGCTGCGGTCGGGTGGGAGCAGGTGGGGGACCCCGGGGACTCTAGAGGCCTTACAGAGCCACCTCCTTCCCCCTTCGCTTGCGCCGGGAGCCCGGCCTCCCGCCCCGAATCCGCACCCGCGCGGTCACAGTTAGGCTGGGTGGCGCGGAGCCGGCGCCCTCGGCGTAGTGCGCGACGGGGACTGTGAGTGTGCGCGCCTGGGTGGGTGTGGGGGGGGGGCGCGGGTGTGAGTAAGGGTGTGCTTTAGAATCTAAAAGGCCAGGAATGTGAGCCTAAAGGCCCTTGGAGCCCTCTCTCCGGCGCCCAAAGCCCCTTTCCGAGTTTGCTTCCCCGAGAGAACGCACGGCCCGGTTGGCGGGGAGGGAGATCTCGGCGGCCCCTGGGTCTCCGGACGTTCCCAGACGCCTCGCTCAGCGTCGCCCGGGCGCGTTCGTCCTCCCTCCTGGTGGCGATCGGGATGCAGCCGAGCAGCCTTCCAGCGAGATCCCTCCGCCCCGCTGCGTAGGGTGGCCACGCAGTCCCCTGGCCCTGCAGGGTGGGATGGGGCGCGGGACGGGGACCGGGGGGTTTCGGCTGCCCGAGGTCTAGCCTGCTCCAGCCTCCCGCCTCGGAGGCCGCGGAAGAAGCTGGGGCTGAGAGGTCCCCAAAGTTGATTCACACACTTCACAGATTAAGAAACCCAGACACGCATTCCCGATTCCCTCCCCCAGTGGCCTCTCCGGCCTCTTCCCTCACGGACACGCTCTTGGGACTGAGCTTCTTGACGCCAACAGAAAGAAAACCCTTGGCTTCCTCCCGCTGCTTCCCTTGCTCGGGCCTCTTCTGATGGCCAGGTCCTAGGAGCCTTACCACCACTGTCCCTAAGCAACCTGAAGTCGTGTGGCGCGAGGGAAGTCCGGTGGGGGTCAGAAGAGTGCATCCTCTGCCCAGGGTCAGCTGGGCCCCCTGCGGCCTCCAGCGGGGCAGCCCCAGCCTGGGGCGAAGGGGGCAGGCAGCTGTAGTGAGTGCAGGGAAGGGACGCGAGACTGAGGAGGCTTGGTGAGGGTGAAGGGGGAGCTGTGACTGGCTCAGTGCTCCTTCCCAACCTGGGAAAGGACACGCGTGTGCTCCTTGCTGTCTTGAAAGGAGACAATGAACTTGCGCCCACGGGGCCAGCTGGGGAGACAGAAAGGGGCTGGGGTGGAGGCAGACCTCCGGGCCCCTCCCGTGCTCAGGCCCCACCTGCCCCCCTGGCTCTCACTGCCCTTAGTGCCTTCGGGGTGTCCCCCATGGGGGCCCTGTGGGAGTCCTCTCACATCCCCTGGGGCTCCTCCCCCAATCTTCCCCCCTGACCGCTCTCCCAGCACCTACCCCCATCCTGTCCTTATCCTTGGACAGAACCTCAGAAAGCTCTAGAAGAAGCCTTGCCAGAAAGTTTGGGATTTTTTCTTTCCTGCAGGAGTCTGCCTTTTACTTGGAGACCTTTCCACTGAGCCTGCCCTTTACCCTCCTCACACCCCTCACCCGGACTTCCCTGGCCCATCTCCTCCTCTCCAGGAGTGGGTCCAGAGGTGGGTGGGAGTCCCGCCCAGCCCCAAGTCCAGCCCGCCTTTCCTCCAGGTCGGCCTCGCAGCCGGGGGCAGGCACTTCTGTCCGCAGTCTGCGGCCTTCCCCTGACCCCCTCTGAGTGCACCGCGGGCCAGGAGCCTCCTAACGGTGTCCTCTCTGTCCACCACGCCTGCCCAGGTCCAAGGTCTCGCAAACCAAAGAAGAAGAACCCCAACAAAGAGGACAAGCGGCCGCGCACAGCCTTCACGGCGGAGCAGCTGCAGAGGCTCAAGGCCGAGTTCCAGACCAACAGGTACCTGACGGAGCAGCGGCGCCAGAGCCTGGCGCAGGAGCTCAGCCTCAACGAGTCGCAGATCAAGATCTGGTTCCAGAACAAGCGTGCGAAGATCAAGAAGGCCACGGGCAACAAGAACACGCTGGCCGTGCACCTGATGGCGCAGGGCCTGTACAACCACTCCACCACGGCCAAGGAGGGCAAGTCCGACAGCGAGTAGGGCGGCGGGAGGCCGAGTCCGGTCTCAGTCCCGCTAGCCAATGCAATAATTTAAATCACAAATCAAGGGCCAGTGTATAAAGATTATACCAGCATTAATAGTGAAAATATCGTGTATTAGCTATGGTTCTGCAATATTCTATGTATATATAATTTACAGGTGTGTAAAATCCAAAATATCTGACTGTAAAATATTTCTTGAGTTTTTTGTGTTTTTCAAATTATGCTAATTTTATGGGGGGTTTTTGTTTTGTTTTTTTATTTTCAAAGGGGGCTGTTTAGGGTTTCATCTTTTTTAATCCCCTAAGCTCCATTATGGGACATTGGGCTTTTTTTTTTTAATTTCAAAAGAAGAAAAAATTAAAACAACTTGCTGAAGTCCAAAGATTTTTATTGCTGCATTTCACACAACTGTGAACCGAATAAATAGCTCCTACTTGGTCTGTGAGTTCCGCCACTTTGTTTGTGTGGGCTTGGTGTGACAGCAGGCACCAGGAGGGCCATACCCTCAGCCTCGCCAGCGGCAGCGCAGGAGCCCCGGTGGGGCGAGGGAACTCTTGGCGTCCGGGGAGGAGTGCCGCACCCTGAAGACAGGGCCTGCCCTGGGAAGTGGGCCCATGGTGGTCAGAGGCCTCCCCGGCTCTCCTCTCTTCCTCCTGTCCTGCTCCTCCCCGAGGCCCCGCCTGCACATCCGTGCATGCTTCCGCCGGCGTCTGTCGCTCTCCCCTGTCCAGCCACCTGCCACCAGCGCCAACTCTCCCGCCTCCAGGGCTCCCGGGAGGAGGGACCGGGCGTGTGGCCTGGGGCCGGTGAGCAGTGGGGTGACCCTCAACCCTCCAGGCCTGGGGCCAGGGAATCTCCTGCAGCTCCATCAGCCACCCCAGGTGCCCTCCCAGGCCAAGAAACGGCTGAGGTTTGCAGCCTCCGAGGGGCTGAGGGCTCCTGAGAGGAAGTTGGCATTTTCTCCTTTCTTTTTTCTTTTTCTTCCCTTCCTGTTTTGGTTTTTTTTAAGTGACCGATTGTGCTACAGAGAACATTCTTTCAAGGTAGATATGCATGTGTATACATATGTATATATGCGTGTATACACGCACAGCAGGTGGATATGAATCCGCAGTTCTGGGCCACGCGGCTACCTTGACTTTTAAAGGAACTCAGAGTCCTCCAGGATCTAGAGGAAGGAAGTAATTGTGTAAATAATCATTTCTTATCACTTTTTGTCTTTTCTTGTTTTTTTAAAATATACATTTTATTTTTTTGAAGGTGTGGTACAGTGTAAATTAAATATATTCGCTATATCCCCCACCAAGTACATATATATATAAACAAACACATTCTCTCTATATATAACTCCACACTGTCTTCTGTTTAGTGTATGGAAAGGGAATCATGTCCAAATGTCCATCTGCAGCCAGGACAGCCCAGGGGGTGTGCCCATGGCTGAACCAGGAGTCATGGCTGTCCCCCTGAGGACTGAGGGTGAACTTCTCTCTTTGCCTTAAACCTCTTTATTTCACTGCGATAATAGTTTCACTCTGTACATACTAGTGTAAACCTTTTTAAAAAGGAAACTATAAAAACAAAAGTTGTAATTTAAAGTTCTGTGAATAACCATCTGCTGCTTAGGAAACTCAATGAAATGATATGCCTTTTTAGCAGGAAGCAAAGTTTTTTGGTTTTTTATTTTTTAGTTTATAAAACGTTCATTTTACAGTTCCAGTATCAGATATTTATAATCTTATGAGAAATGAATGTTTCTATTTACAACTGTGGTTATCAAAATTGTGAACATTCCCCTTGCATTTTTGTGTGTTTAAATTCTTGAAAGTTACATTAAATAAAGAAAACACCCCGCTTTATTGTAAAATATTGGCTGTCCAAGGTGGAATGACTAGTTTTTCTGAGTGTGTTTCTGAGTCCGCCCCGCTCACGTGCCGCAGGCCTTTACCGCAGTCAGCAGGGGCCGCAGCCTACCTCTGTAGCCAGAGGCATAACTGAAAAAGTGCTCAAGACATTTTGGACATCTCCTATGTGAGCACAGAACAACCAAAGTAATTTAGGCACACATTTCTTTACCACGAGAAAGTGTTCAGAAGTATGGTGCTACTCCATTGGATAAATATTCAGAATCCTGCAGAATGCCACAGGTCTCGGTCCTGCTGGGCGCTGTGGCGCGCTGGATGGAGGCGCTCACCCCCCGGGGCGAAGAACTCCTACTCGACGGGCGACAAACAGGCGCTCCTCGTTTTACAATTTGTTGCTGTTGTTTTCACTCCCCCAAAGCAGAGGACGTGGACCACATCCCAAGGCGGATGCGGGGGGAGGACTGGCTTTTGCCTCGGTTCCGGAGTCCCCTCGGCGGGCCGCGAAGCGTTGGGGATCTTCGACCTTGGGATCCACGGCCCGTGCGGCCACGCAGGATAGCCGACGTGAGCCCTGCGCGCCCCACTGCTTTATTTCCAAACTTTCTTGGCTTGAAACAAAAGTTCTCCTAGTAAAAAAACTCAGAGACTAGCTAGTTTCATCTGTTGCCAGAGCGACTTTTTAGGCGTTTTCGGTTCCACACCGGCTTCCCGGGCAGACGCCGGGCCTCGGGGAAGGAGCGGGGCTGCCCCGGGGATTTCCAAAGGCAAGTCGAGCGAGAAAGCGGAGGTCTCACCGCGGAAGCTCCGGAGCTCCAGCTGCCCGGTCCCAGGAGTGCCCCAGGGTCGTCACCAAGGGGG
This sequence comes from Ceratotherium simum simum, assembly GCF_057802395.1. Lineage (NCBI taxonomy): Eukaryota > Metazoa > Chordata > Mammalia > Perissodactyla > Rhinocerotidae > Ceratotherium > Ceratotherium simum. Next base: position 107,729,023 of record NC_141900.1, read on the forward strand.
CACGATCACGCAGGCCATACCTGGTGTCTTTCCTCACCCCGTTCTGCACAGTTCTGAGGGTTCTTAAATTAAAAACAAAACAAAAAACCACTAGCACAACTTCTATTACCCGATTGGCCTCTCTTTTTAATAAAAAGAATATAGCAACACCAAGCAATCATTTTTGGTTTTTGTTTTTTAATCTGTTCGCAAGTCATATCACTGTTAAGGGGCAATGTACAGTTATGCGAGGTAATGAGTTCCCCGTCCCCAGAGGTGTGCAAGCAGACACTAGGCCTATAGTGGCAAAGGGAGATTTCTCTTTTTGTCTCTGGTAGGGGATTGGACTGAATGAGCCCTTAGACCCTCGACGCTGAGATTCCGGTTTTGCTCCTATGTTTATTATATTTTTTTATTCAACAGAGTACAATCTAAGCTTGTAACTCATGGAGAGCCACTGCTGTGCCAGCCATCTCGCTCTCACCAGGGGCGAGTGGAGACCAGAGTCAGGCCTGCAGGAAGGCCATGCTCCTTTCTGAAGTCCGGCGGCCGGATCGGTTCCACTTGGGCCTCCACGGCTCTGCGCGCCTCGGATCTGGACCCGGACGACAGCACCGAAAGTCGGTGGAGCCCCGCACCTGGGCCCCCGCCAGATTGCCGCCCCCGCGGGAGGCTGGTTTCCTAAAGGCTCGTCAGACGAAAGCTTGTTCATAAAGAAAGGCCGTGCTCCTTCGAGCTGAATAGCCTCCTACCCGCCAGGCCCGGCTGAGTCCCTGCGGGCCGCTGAGCCGTGTCCACAATCCCCCAGAGCCAGGCAGAGCCCGGGCGGGAGGACCGCCGCCGCTCCCCAGGCCTGCCCGAGCAGGCGCTCCTGCGAGGTACTCAGAGGGCCTACCTCCTCCGGCTGCCAAAAGGGGTCGATGAGTAGGGTCCGACCCTCAGGCTGGAGTCAGAATCCGAGGGTCAACACAGGCCCGACGGTCGCCCAGTGTGGACCCGCCCACGCTTTCTTTAGGGAGACAAAGAAGGAGCCCGCAGCGACACCAGTCTGATCCCCAAGAGGGCTCCATCTTGTTTGTGTTTTCCTTGAGTGAAAAGGGCAGATCGATGGGGCTCCGAGCCCGCGTGGCACGGGTGTGCCCGCGCGTACAGCGCGCACAGCAAACACCCAGACACTATATATGCAAATACGCTCGCGCCGCCTGGCCGGGCTGGGAGACGGCGTTTGCTCGCTTCCGCTCGGCTAACACTCATTCCGTCTCCCGCTGGTTTAATATAAGACCTCTGCGGTCTCTGCCGGCCCCGGCAGCTCCCCAAGCGCCCCCGGGAGGGTCCCGGCTCCGCCGAAAACTGCAGCCTGCCAGGCGGAGCCGCCGCGCGCTGGGAGGTTAATAGCGACTGGCGACCAAGGGCCACGGCGCAATGCCGAAGGCACAGATTCGCCTGGCGAGGCAGAAATCCGCCTCTGGGGAGACTGATCTCTCCCCACCCTACCCCCGCACCTCCTACACACACTCACGGCAGCCCGCGCGCCGGGCCTCGGGGTGAGGACCCCTTGTCCGCGCTTCTCCATCCCATCTGGGCTAAGGGCAAGGCTTTCCCTAGGCCTCGAAGTAGAGGAGGCGGGTGGGTGGCGTGGAGAGGGGCAGCCGCGAGCGGGACAGCGCGTGGAGGCCGGCTGGCAGGCCCGGGCCGCTCTTAGCCTGCGGAGACCGGCGCGCGCGTGGGTGCCGGCGCCGTGCGCTCCTCGGCGCTCGTTCGCGAGCCAGGCTGGGTGCGCCCCGCTGCCGGGCCGCGCGAGCCCGGTGTACACTATTCATGTTTTTATTAATCTTAAATACTTCATTATATTTATGCTGCCCGCCCACAGAAAGTACAAGGCCATTCTTGAAATAGCCTGAAATGTAGTAATATTCATTAAAGTGGCTCCTAATTATGAGATTTAATCAAGCGTGGTCCGCCGAGCGGGCAGCTCTGGCTGGTGAGGCGAACAATGACGGCGTTATTATTATTGCTGTTGTTGTTGTTAGCCTCGTGCTCAGCCGCCGAGGAGACCGTACCTCTTCAGCTTAGGCACGGTCTCCGCAGAGGGATTTGAGGATCCCGAGGTGGGGGCACGGTGCGGAACGACTTCCGTCGGGGTGTGTGGGTGGCCCAGACTTGCTGCCCTTCACCGACGCCAGCCCCCGGTCCGTGCACAGCCTGGGCAACAACTCTGGGCGGAGGTAGGGTGTCCGCAGACCCCTAGGCTCTCTGTGTCCACCGGGACGCCAGGGCCGGTTTTCTGGGAAGGGGGAACCTTGGGTCCAGAGCCGAGGACCCGCCCCGCTGGTTGTCCCGCCCCCACCTCTCTCGGGGCTGAGCCCCGCGCTTTGCCCGGAGCAGAAACAAAGAGTAGTCGAGATTTGCCTTCCAGGCCGCCTTTTCATCCCCCCAGCCTGGAGGGTGTCCCAAAGAGGCCCCCACTCCGTCACCCGTCATCCCCGCCCCAGTCTCCTCGGAGACCCAGGAGGGAAGAAGAGCTGATGGCCCAGTGAGCCCGCAGCGCTTTCTCCTTGGCGGAGAGGGTTTGGGTGGGGAACGCGGGCGGGAGGGACCCTGCCACAGCCGAGGGTCCTCCGTGGGGCCGAGGAGTGGCGGGGATCACGGCGTGCACAGCCGGTCTGGAAGCATCGGGGCGGGTCGCCGCTCCTCCCCATCTGTCGAGCTGTGAAACTTGGCCGCGCGGTCCGAGCGCGCGCTGCCTGCGGAAGGGGCCGCCTCACGCCTTTCAGCCAGCGCATTCGGGGTTCTCTCCTCCCGCCAAATCCTTTGTCTGGAAGGGGACTGTCGGCTCTGCCGCCATGGTCTGCCCTCCTCCTTCCCCCAGCCGCTACCCCCTGCGCGAACTTCCCTTTCTTCCCCTCGCTTTTCTCTCCTCTTTGGATGGGTAATCACAGGCTCCAGCTGCCAAGAGCGCTGCGAGGAGTTGCTGTCCTGTTTCTGTGTCTCTCGCCCCTCCCAGCGGCGGACTGGCCCTTTCCCTCCAACTTCCCCGGGACCCCTGGCCCCTGCGCCTTGGCGTCATTTAGTGGCCGTGCGACTCGGCCTCTGAGTTTTCCCTTTAGGCCAAAACTTTGTCCTGAGGTTTTGGATCTGACTCCTGAAAGCTGGCGTTTCTTTAGATTCCAGCCTAGGGGACAGGGCAGAATGACCCAGCCTTTGGCAGAATTCCCCTCCCGCCAAGGCTGGGACTATTACTCTCCTGCTCTGTTACTGCGGGAGAGGTAGCCCAGCAGACCGTTTCCATTATCACTCACAGGCTGTCCTCTCAAGTCTCAGATTGTACCTTCCGAAGCCAAAACATCTGGATGAAAACTGGAAAAAATCTCCATCCCTCCAATGAATGATGGACATGCTGGTTTCCAGATATCCATTTGTTTGGGAAAAGACTGAAGCCTGCAAAGAAAGCGTTAGGCTGAGCTCTTTCTCAGATGCCCAAGGGTTTGTGCTCCCACACCGGCTGGAGGACAGCTCAGGTTTCCCGTTTTTCATGCAAATACTTATATGGCATCACTTAGCACTGAAAGAAGTGCTGTGCAGTCAAAGTACAGAGTTTTGGAACCAGGCAGCCCTGCGTGCAAATCAAAACTGGCCTGTGAGTGTGTCACTTAGCCCCCCAGAGCCCAGTCGTTCATCTCTCAAATGGAGAGAACATCGACCTAATAGGTTTCCTGCGAGGTTTTTTGTGAGGGGATGAACACAAAGGCCTGGCACAGAATAGGGCTGACTAAGTGGGAGGCTATATGATTACTCTGCAAATGCCACTTGCCCGGAACTCAGGCTGTGCCCTCCACAGCCCGGTGCCTAATTTCGGTGGAGCTTATGCCTTCCTTGCTTCTACCACCCAATGCAGCATCTATATAGTTGTTTGGGGGAAGGAAAGAAGAGGAATGTTGTCTCTTGTGAAAAGGAGAGACAACATTCGCAAGGTTATAAGAATTGGAACAGTGGTAGGACCAGATGGAGAATGGAAAACAATACTGCCAGTAGAAATTCAGGACTCTGGTTAGTACTTTCCAGAAACACTGCCCCCTTCTCTTTTGAAACACTGCTATGTGTGCGCTTTGTTATTGCAAGGCTCAAACACGTGCACACATCATCGTATCAGGATTTTTTCCCCGCACTTTTCTTGACCTCTGAATAAGCAAGATGCTGTGCCTTGGGTTTCCATAGCAGACCAATAACTTCACACATCACCCCATTTTCAAGTGGCACCCAACTGGACAGGGAGAGCTGGGATCCCAGCTGCGCTGGGCACGTGTGTCCAGCCGGTGTGCACACGACATGCTGCCCCACCTGCAGCCCTTCCTCCAGGAGACAGTGGGCGTCCTAACGAATGTATCATGAGCGATTTTGTCTAAAGAGCACAGGGTCTAAGTAACTCTTTTAAATTAATTGCTGTTCCTATAGCTAAAAGCATAACAGGCTTTGATTACATGCTAACTAGAATGAAACATAATCCTGAGCTAATTATGTGGAGATAATTTTATAATTATATCATTCAATTTAAGAAGCAATGTGTTAGCCTCCCATTTTAACAGGAGAGATGATTCAAAATAAAAATGGTCATGAATCTTGACTTTTTAAAAGACCTATCAGGGCTGTCTCTTCATTTTCCCTAAATGGCCAAAGTGAGCCTCAGCTCAGCCCACCTATTGTCCCTTTACCTGCGGTACTCCCACGGAGAAAGTGGAAAATCTCAGACAAAGCGGGCTGTCCGAGGAGAGCATTTCCCAGCGCTGACCTGCTCTCAAATGCTAACGAAGCCGATCTGCATTTCTATTCTGTCCAGCTTGTATGTGGAAGTAACACCCAACGTCCCTGACTCAGAGCCCCAAGAGACACTCCAGCGGGCTGTGAATGGAGCCTGGGGCCGGGGCCCGGGTAAAGGTCAAACCCCAGCCACCCCTGCAGGTGGTTCATTTCCTCTCCGGAACACTGGTGCCCTCGGAGGGGTGTCCTGTGCAGCCCACAGGACCAAAGCTGGCCATAGCCTCACTCCATATTCTAGTCTCCCCTCCCCTCTCCCTCCTTTCTGTCCCACCACCCCCTAAGCTGTCCAGAAGGAGGCTATGGCGGCGTTGGAGGCCAGGCACTTTAGGAGGCTGGCAGGGCAATCTGTGAAGGGCTGGAGGGCTGGAATATCAGGTCTGGATGGAGAGTTCAATTGTTTATGCTTTTCGGGTGGTCCAAGGTCAGCCGGACACTCCCCTTTGGGCACTGTGTGGCCCTAGAATCTATTTTGGCCGCTTGCACGTTGCCTCGAAGTGGGCAATTTGCTGGTGACTTGTCACCTCGCAGGGAGAAAGGTGGCTTTTACTGAGCACGCTCTGTGGATGCCCGAGCCCTAAGGAAACAAACCAGCGCGTCAGAGGATGAGAGTAACACCAACCCGCTGGAGTCCCAGAGCAAACTCCCAAACCAACGCACGTTGTGCCTGGTGCTGAATGGGGGAGCCAGGCACAGCACAGAGCTGGCCAAAGCTGGAGGCACATCTCCACGCAGGTAAGAACATCTATTAGAGGCAAACCAAGGATGGGGCCCGCTGCCAGTGCACCATGAGATTTGCAGCCCCAGCCCTTCCCCCTACAGGGGTATTGCATTCGCACCTTTTTTTAAAAATGCTTCCTAGTCAAACTTGAATATGCAATGAGGCGCCAGAGCTTTGTGGCGGAAATATAATTAAACTGGTGAAAGATGTAAAAGATGAAGAATGAGGATGACATCAGGCCGATTTCACACTTGGCAGTCGGATAGCTGGGCCCAAGCCATGCTCTTGCCACGCACGGCAGATCAAAGTGCCCTGCCACTGCTGAAAAGGCAAAGGGGCCGTAAGTATGCTAATCCCCAGCACAAATATATTTTAATCTTGTTAGAATACAAGTTAATGCTGCAGCTCAGTGGCTGAACTTGGTCAGACTGTAGAGATCCATTTTTATTTTAGCTATGAATGAGGTAGACCTCCTGGTTTATTCATAGGTAGGAAAAGGAAATTTACAAACCGAACCCCTGTTTGGGCTGCCTCACCCCCACCTGGAGCTGTCTTTGCTGGGGGGTGGGGAATTCCAGAGGCTCCCAGGATGGGATGATCCCGGACACCATTCATCTCTCCCGTCCCTCCCTCTTTCTGCAGAGGATCCTGATGGCCAGGAACGGAACTCGGCTCATTTGGTGGAGGAGAAACAGGGAAACTCTGAAATTAATTAAAAGATTCTCCAAAGCAATCTGTTTCCCTTTAGGCCTGAGGTTTGACAAGCAGACCAATTCCTTCCTACCCATCCTCTCACTCTAATTTTTACAACGTCAATTTTCATTACGATTAATTATTTGCTGAGCTCTGACTGTACATTTGGCATTGTCCTGATTAGCAAGACGCTCACAGGCTCTCGCTTCTGTAAGTTTCAGTTCCTGTTAGATGTGAATATGTAAGCTGTGCATGCATGCATATGGAAGACATGAGGTACACAGAGAAGAAGAGAGAAGGTCAGTCTGCAGAGCTCCCCCCAGATAAAACCATCACGGTAAAATATTATACACACAGATGTATCTGCACATCTGACTGTGTGTGTGAGAGAGAGAGAGAGAGAGCTGGAGAGGTTAACGATAAGGTTACGGAAGGTTAAACTGCCCTGCAGAATCTGCCTGCTAAATATTTCTGATGGCAGCCATCTAAAAGGCAATTTCTGTCTTTCTGCTCTAGTGTGTGTTAGAATTCCCTCTGCCCCAGGCATAAAACCTGACTCCACCAACGCGTGCCTCACAGCCCTGCATTCCAAAGACCGCCTTTGCCCTTCTGGGTCCCGGCTGACCCACGGTCCCCCAGGGGAGGCGACAGGCAGGCCGACTAGGGGAGGGCAGCAGCCCCCACCATTCTGGCTGGGGTCTGCCCCCCCACACCCTCAGAACTGCCCCTGGTTTCCAGGACTTGGGAACGTCCATTTCTGCCATCATTCTCTCCAGGATCCTTCAAGCCCTGCAGTGGTTCACACGCACTGTGATTCCTGTAAATCCACGACTGGGACGGGACATGGCGGGTTTCAGAATTCCAGGGAACTGAAGCTGAATGAAGCTTCGTGGTCAGCAGCCAGATGCTCCAGAGAAATTTCCTGGGACTCCCTCCTCTTCCTCTGACCATTTCTCTCAATTCCTTTCATGTTTGTTCTTGAACTGGTGGTTATCAGAGAAGACATCCTAGTACTTCCTTTGTGTTTCTTATTCCCGCAGTCCAGTTTCCCAGACATTTGGGCTATTTTATCTTTCCGTCTTAAATAATAAAAACAGCTAACATTTGCTGAGCTCCTACAATGTGCCAGGGTATCAGTGTCCTGTGGCGGCCTTAACAAAGTACCATGAACCATCAGGCTTAACACAACAGAAGTCGATTGTCAAAGTTCTGGAGACTGGAAGTCAGAAATCGAGGTGTCGGCAGGGTTGGTTCCTTCTGGGGCTCCTCAAGAAGATCCGTCCCACACCCCTTCCAGCCTCTGGCCATCAACCCTTGGCGTTCCTTGGCTTGTAGATGCATTGCCCATCTCTGCCTTCATCTCCACAAGGCCTTCTCCTGGGTGCGTGTCTGTATCCATCTCCCCTTTGTATAAGGACACCAGTTATATTGGATTTAGGGCCACCCTAATTCAGTATGACCTCCTCTCCACTTGATTCCATCTGCAACTCTATTTCTAAATAAGGTCATGTTCACAGGTTCATGAATGGACATGAGTTTTGGCCGGACACCAGTCAACCCGGTACAGCCAGTACCTGGCATTTAACGCAGGTTGTCTTACACCGTTCTCACAGTAAGCTCTATGCAGTGGATTCAGTTATTACCACACTTCAGGGGAGAGGAGACTGAAGCGCTGTTCTCCTGGTGGGTGAGCATGCGGCCAGTCTGTGAGAGCCCATGTCCACGTGACCTCCGTTGAGCCTCCTCTGCTGGTCTGTGGCGTCGTTGACACGACCTCTGACTTTAGTTGTGGGCTGGCCAGCCTGCATCCGTGTGACCCTCCTATAGAACAATCATACGTACCCACTTCATCCTCTACAAGGGCGACACAGATGCAAACACGCTGCGGTTATGTTCAGTTATCCCTCCCCTCTGTGCCTCGTTTTCCTCATCTGAAGCCTGTTGAGAATAAATGGTAGAGGCTCCCCGGCCGGCTTGTTGGGAGATTTTCGTGGGTTGGCGCACATGAGGCTGGGGCCGAGAGAGCTCTCAGTAGATGCTAGCCAGGATTGGTCCTCAAGCTTCCCGTCTCAAATGTTCAATTATAAACTCTGGTGTGCTGCCCCTCTCAGCTTCTCAGTTGTAGGTAAGTCTCAGCCCCTCCCCACCCGCCCCGAGTCTCCTCGAGCAGCACAGCGAGAAGTAGAGGGGGGTGTGGGCTTTGGAATCAACCAGACCTGGCTGTGAACGCTGGTGAGCCCCGGGCCAGGCCCTTGTCTGCTCTGTGCCCTGTTTTCCTCAAATAGGGGGAATTCCACGTGCCTCAGAGGGTGGTGGGTAACGAGCCTGGTCAGGAGGACGTGCTCAATGGAAGGCGGTGGGTGACGGAGGCAGGAGCCCAGGCTTGTCCTCGCTGCAGGCCCTGCGGGGCAGGTCCCCCTGGGGGCTCGAGGTTGAACATGCCCAGGAGGCGCCGAGCACATGGTGGGCACTCAGTGCGCTTGTTAACACGCACTGTCGCCACTGCTGTTGTTTTTACTGTCTGGCTAACTCCCTGTGTGGGCAAATCTAGTTCACATGGAGCCCACCAGTAAAGGCGGGAATGGGGGTTCTCAGACCGGAAGCTAGGGTAACCTCGGTGAGAAGGCCAAACACAGCATGCAAAGTGGAAAACAACGAAATGCGTGGTTATGTGCCAAATCAGACGCTGCATTGTTCTGGATGCTATTCCAGGAGAGAAGAACAGAAGGTAGTTGTTGATCAGACACTTGGGGAAAGTGTAGGACAGTGACCTCTGGTTCTGCTCTTTCACGTCAGCCGTGAAGACAGCTGAAGGGACCGCCCTGCTCAGGGGATCTGCCAGGCTTCCATCTCTGGCCACGTCGGGGTCTGCCAAGCACGGACCTGACCGGCAGCAGCAGTAACTGTGGGCGTTCACCAAAGGTCACTGAGCGCTAGGCACCGTGCCCACTCTCCACGGACGATCTCACGACAGCTGGGCAGAGTGAGTCCTATTACTAGGAAGGGGTAGTGAGGCACAGAGAGGATAAGAGACTTCCCAAAGCCTCCAAGCTGGGAGTGGCATACTGAGATTTACCCTCTAGGAGTAACTGCAGTGTAAAGCGGGTCACTGGGCGGGCAGAGGCTCAGCTAATCCCAGGGAGCAGCTCCCAGCGATGGACTCTGGGCATCGGCACGCAAGGACCAATGCTGGGTGGGAGGACAGTGGTGGGGACACGGTGCTCCCCAAACACTCCACATGCACCCGTGTATTTCCCAGCCTCCCTGGCAGTTAGGCTGGGGACACTGGATTAGCAATGACCAATGTCTTGGGGCAAAGTGACCCACTTGGACCTTCAGGTCCAAGGCTTGTAAGAGCAGGTGTGAGTTGCCCACGTTCTTTCTTTCCTGCCTCCACAGCTCTGGGCGCCTCAGGTTAGATGGTGATGTCACAGAGCAGTAAGCCCACATCCGCCTGGATCCCTAAACGACTGCGTGGAGCAGAGCCGCCAACTCACTTTGCATGTGTCGAGTTGGCCCATGAGACGATGAGACGTGCAGTTAGCTTGTCAGAGCAGCACAGGCCAGCTCCCCCTGGCTGTACAGTGACCTAACTGGAGCCCTGCACGTCACTCCACAGTGGCAGCAGCCTGTCCCTCCTGACTCTGGGGCCGGCCCGTCCAGAGAGAAGAGGGAACCTCCCTGCCCTTGACCCTTCACATCCACGTTCTTCATTCTCACCTGCTCCCCCTTGTCCCTCCAGGTGCCTAGCTCCAGAATGAGGAGGGAGACAGAGGTTCAAACGTTATGTCCAAACAGTCCACGGGATGAAAAGGACGCATTTCTATTTATTGTGTGATTGTGAAAGGGCAAGAGGGCCCGTCAGGACATTTTGCTGGAGGCCTGAGAAGGGAGAGTTAAGAACGAGGTTAAGGAAGATGGTGCGTCTTCCTGGTGTGTCTGTACATCTGCTGCCACGTGCAAAGCCGAGGAGCAGCGTCATCAGCTCTCCGTCGTCTGAGGTTCTGAACACGATTCGGATGTGTCGATGTTAGCACCATCCGTGTGATCTCCTGGGTATAGTAACACTTCAAGACTAACGTGGTCAAGGTTATTCCTACACCGACCCTCTTTGATGATGACTCTGGGTGACACTTGTCTAACTCAGATGAATTTACATTTTCATCTCTACTCACTCAGCAGGAGAAAACCTTATTTTTAAATGGACTTGTAGGATCCCTCCATCCAAATATATAAAGTGTTTGCACACTATTGAATACTGAAACAGTGAAGGTGTTTTTTCTTTTTTTTCAGAGAGCATCCATTGACCTACATTTGGAGGTTCATGTTATTTGCTAGCACAGAGATAGAAGAGTGGTAGAGAAACAGGCTGCCACACACAGTTGAACAGGTTATTCACTGCACAAGGACAGCCCACTGAGGTGGGTGGGTTAAAAACCAGCCTGTATTCTGTTTCCCAAGCTCTGTGTCCTGGCATAGGGCTGCATCCACATCGAGGAAGAGGTGCATTTTTTCTAATTGCATGAAGGTGCCACCCTCTCCTTGAGGTTTGTACTCATGACTACATTGTGACGGTCCAAAGGGGAAGACTTTCTCTAATTTGCACAAAGACATTAATGGCAGCCCGGGTAGAACAGGCTAGGAGACGACAGAAGAAGACGACTTGGTCTCCACATCGTCAAGACATGAGTGCCAACATCTTACGTTTATTTAAACATGAACAAGTCAAAACTCAGAAACAAAAGCCACAACAGAAAACCCTGCCTGCGTCTCATGATAGTCTGATAGCCAGGGTTATTTTCCAGCAGATATTCCCCCCCACCCCCAACACTGCCTGCGTGGAGTTCCCGCCCCCCACCCCCCACCCCCAGCACCCCCCACCCCATGCTGTTGAGCTGTAGTCAATGAAATGTTCCAAGACGTCTCTGGCTTCACATTAGCACTCTGGTCATTGGCGGTGAGAAGAGGATGCTCAGGGCAGCCTGCACTCCAGGTGAACACGTGATGCAGACCTGAACCCACCCTGCAGCCCGGGACAGAGCCAGCTGACCTGAGCCTGCAGCAGAGCGGCCTGGCTGAGCCCAGCCCTGGTCAGCTGAACTGCAGGTGACCCGCAGACCCACGAGCAGAAGAACAAATGCTCACTCTTGTGAGCTGCTGAGTTCTGTAGAGCTCTGTAGAGTTCTGTCGTGCTGTGTTGATGCACTACATATTTGGGGACTTATTTTTGGAGGGTTTTAAATAAATTTAAATGAAATTTCATTTAAATAATCACCCGATGTGTGAGATGGGCAGGAGTAGGAGAGGGTGGCTGTAGGAATTCACAAGGGGCAGACGGAGAAGCATCCCCTCGTCCATGCACAGCCCTCTGCTGAGTGTCTAGCGAAGCACCAGATGCTCCTCCGCACTGGGGTGCAGGATGACCGGGTCAGGCCTCAGCACTCATGGGACTGGTATGCCAGCGAAGTGCCAGGAGAGGGTCACTTGACTGGGTTGTAGCATCAGTCACTTAGACTGGCTGAGGCTGATACTGGGGACACTCCAAGACAGAAAAGAAGGACTTTCTCCTGCATCTCTGCATGTGCCTCATTTCTTTGATGCCCAGACCTGAAAAGCAGGACCACCTTTCCTTCTCGCTTCTCCGTGGGTGGTCCTGCCACCATCCCGGCCTTCAGTTATGCCCCCACTGTTTCTGTTGCTCTCCCCTCCTTCCTGACTTCTGGGCCCGCCGAGCATCACGCTCTCCCCCGGCCATGACTGATCTTTCTCCCCCAGAGTGGGCTCTGGGCCTAATGCCGTCATTCCAATGCCGGAGGCTCATCCTGGGGTTGGGGCCATCGAGGCAGGGCCATGAGGACGTAGTGGGGCCGGGAGCGCCGCGTCATCCTGCACAGCTCACCGCGCACACGCACCTTCCACTCTCCATTCCACTAGGACCGGACCTCAGGGGTGACAGGACAGGGGCGACTCCTCCCGCCCTTCTTGTTTCCACACGTTGTGTAGGACCATGTTCCAAACTGAGGTAAAACAGCAGTAGTATGACCACTCACAATAACCGGACCCCCTTCCACGGCACGCAGATAGAGCTGGACGTGGGGGCGTGTGTGAGGCAGGGGTTCCCTCTCCCTGCAAGCAGACTCCTCTTAGAGGGAGAATTGGGAGCCCAACAAGATCAGTAAGAGCAGGGGCTCCCATGAGAGACTGAGCTCCAAGGATCCCTCCTTGGGGCATCCAGCTTTCAAAGCCCAGCACAGCTGTGGAGGCTGCTCTGGACAGAGAAAAAGACCACTCACAAAGTGGTGGGTATGCCAGCAGGCGCTGGGGCGTATGGGGGGGAACGTCTGTGACATGAACTCTGCCCCAGGCACGCGTGCAAACCCCACCCTGGACCACAGGGTGAGCTTCCTGTCTTAAAAAAAAAAAGGTCTGGCCATATCTGAGAGGTTGCTGCCTGAGCCCAGGCGACAGTGGACAGTCACGGCAGCATTTGGGTCACTGCCCCACAGCGCCTGGGGCCCTGTCATCCACAAGCCCACAGTTCACACAGGGGTCCACCCCAGCCCTCCAGGTCACGAGAAATGTGTGGTCCATGGACAAGCCGACAGCTTTGGGACAGGTGCCCACTATCCCAGGGATGGGGGGAGCTAAGGAGGGGTGTGCAGGATGCAGACACGCCCCCCAGACCACAGGGCTGGACGCCAGCCTGAAGCTCGTCTACTCCGGGGGCAGGTAACAGGGCACAGGGGAGTGCCATGGGTGGGCCTTGGGGCCATGTCCTCGGGGACAGAGGTCTATGGGTGGCCACTGAACTGCATGCTCCATGACAGAGGCTGGTGCCCAGCTGTCCAGAGTCAGGGTGGGGAGGTGGGAGTGTGCGGAGACACCCACCAGACGCTAGTGCCTGCAGCGAGGGGGACGTGGAGGCAGCTTCAGGTCAGCGTTATGAATAGGCCCAAAGAGAGATGGCCTTCCTAGCCCCCGGAGAGCACAGAGAGAGCTCCCTGTGATGCCCAAGGGCACGTGGCAGATCCAGGCCAGGGGGCGACATCCAGAAGGGGTGCCAGGGGGCCCAGCATGAGAGGGCTTCTGTAGAGGCTTGAGGGGCAGACCCCAGCCGCAGCTGAGAAGGTACCTACTGCGGGGCTGAAGGGGAAGGGGCCAAGCAGAGCAGGACCTGGGTTGACAGAACAAGGGGACAGGCAGACTCAGGATGCCAGTGGAGAATGGGGCAGAAACCCAGACCAAAGCAGCTGGGCAAGCTGAGGGTCCCCAGGGTGGGGCGAGGGAGACCCCAGAGCTGCGGCCTGGGAGGGCAGACGGGGGCTGCTTCCCCAGGTCCTCAGGCCTCCGGGGAGGGCGGCAGCGGGAGGGGTCTCCACTGACCTGTGGCGAGAGCTCATGCTCCCTGGGGGGACAGGTGAGGGTGGGTGAGTGTGCCTGAGTGTGCACGCTGTGTGATGTGTGTACATGCCCATGTGTCATGTGTGCAGCGGGTGTGTGCATGTGTGTATGTGTGTGATCCTGTGTGTGCCCACATGTGTGTGTGCATGCATACCCAGGTGTGAATTGTGTGTGTGCACATCTGCCTATGTGCATGTGTGAGTGTGTTCATGCCTGTGTGTTAGGTAAGGTGCATGTGGGGGGCAGTTTCTATCTGTTACTCTGTTGACACCAAATGCTCATTGCTTCGGGATCTGAAATCAAACCAGGATGTAGCAAATAGGAGGACAAAACCTCTCTTCTCACTGGCTTTCTGGGGACTACCTGGGCAGCTGTGCAGAACGTCTGGGTGAGATCCCCACTGTCTGCAGGTGTGGGAGCGCCCTGTCCCCAGGGAGCTGGATCACCAGCCAGCAGGGCTGGGGCTGGGGGATCAGGACTGCTAACAGGGACCCAGGTGTCCAGGGAAGGGCAGTGTCTTGGGAACACAAGTGCACACCTGCCAGGCTGGTGACCCTGCCCATGAGCCTGGGGGGACACATGTGCCCCGCAGTAGAATCAGCAGTCCCACCCCAGCTGTGCCCACGGGGCCTCCAACTTTGAGGAGGATGGAAAAAGTCAAATCTGGAAACAATTTGGAAAAGTAGGAAGATTTCTGTTGTTTTTTCCTTCTCCACAAATTCAAATCGTCTTTCTTGGTCTGGTTGATTCTCACCACCAGCAGGAGGTCTTTCTAGACACCCAGAACGTGAGGGCATGGCACAAGGGTCGCTCTCCTTCACTGTGTTCACTGAGAAAGCACACACGAGAAGACACGACGACGAATTCAGCAACGCTTTTAAATGCAGTAATCACGAGAGCATCTCCAGACGCTGACTTGTATAAATAGGAGACACTTCATTTATCCAGCCTGTCAGCATTGCAGAACCTAAAATGGATTTACAGCTGTGTCAGTTAGGATGCTTTCAGTCACAAGGAACAGTAAAAACCAGCTCAACCTGGCATAGAGAAACCCCAAAGTGCAGCAGCAGAATGGCTTCAGGTGAGGCTTGACGAAGGCTCACCAATGTCACCAGGGCTGGTTTCCTTTGTCTCTCCCTTTGCCTTCCCTGGTGTCAGCTTCATCTTAAGGTTTCCTCCCTGTGTGGATACAAGTTGTATTCCTGAAAGAACAGGGTCCACGAGCTTCCTGGTTCACATTCAGAGGGAGAGGGACCCCCACCCCAGATCCCACGTTTAGAAAGAGGGAGGTTCCTTCGCAGAGGCTCTTGGTGAACATTTTCGACGCCTCACGGGCTTGAATTCGGTTTGTGCTTTTCCGGAGCCGATGACCTGCTGATGTGCTGACTGGCCCACCCAATCAGAGCCCTCCCCGGAGCTGGGCCGCCCCTTTCTGTGGAAACCAGGGGGTCCTGCGCCAAAGGAGGAATGCAGGGGTGGGCGCAGGAGGGGCCCACACCGGCTCCGTCCTGTCCCGCTCTCTCTGTGGCTCACTCTGTGAAAAGGCACTGCCCCCCGCAAAGCATACAGGTCCGCAGTCCTGCGACCGGCCAGGCCTCTGTCCTCCCCTGCTCCCTGTGCTCCAGCCCTCGGCTCAGACCTTAGCGCTGAGGGAGCTTGTCGGCTCTTCCTCCCTGAGGACGCGTTGGTCTCCACTAACTCCACTAACTCCTCTGGGGTTTCCGGTCTCCCCCCTGCCCTCAGGCCCGTGCTGCCCACTGTGTCCGCTGTGAGCCCCATGCGGGGCGGTCCACGCCCTCTCCCGCTGGGACACACGAAGGGTGTGCATTCACCCCGCTCGCCCGGCTCTGCGTTGGTCCGCCAGTGACTTTCAGGGCCTCCTGTGTCCTTTAGTCCAGCCACGCTTCTCCTCAAGCCGCCACTGGTCCTGTTGCTAGTTTTGGGGGCTCCATTTCCATCCCAGGAAGAGCAAAATCCCTTTCCATTTGGGCTCTGCGTCACCCCTGCCCATCACCTGCCTTCAGCACAGATGTAAGGACAGTGTGCCGACCTGGGAGAGCTCTCTGGTCAGGGCTCCATCCTTGGTGACCACCGGGCTTTCCTTGGCTTTAGCAAGCCAGCAGGTACTTAACTGTCCCCTGTGGCCAGCCGTCCCTTTCAGGCAGCGTGTCCCAGGTTCTTCCAGACTCCCCTCCCGCCTGGTCTGATGCTCTCCCTGTGGGCTGGCCCCCTCTCTCTGGAAGCCCCTGCCCACCCTCTCGCTCACAGCCCCTCACCCTACAGGGTTGTTCTGCCTTTCCTAAGGTCACGATTACTCTGGGGAGCTCAGGAGCCCCTCCAGAACTCTGGCCTGATTCGTGTCCCCTCCCCCATCAGGGCCCACACCCCCCCTCTCAGAGACCTTCCCAGGCGCTCACTGCTCCGGTCAGGTGGGATGGAACCTGAAGCAGGGATCAAGGAGTGTGCTTCCTGGGGAGAGTTCTTCTAGGGCTCTAGGTCACACGCCAGGTCCTCTGCCCCGAAGACACTTGCTCCTGGGTCCAGGGCTGTGGCAGGGGGTCCACGTGCATCGGAGACCACTGAGCAAACGCGGGCCCTGCTCATGGTGTCCCCGTCACTGAGGCAGAGGGGCCACCTCGAATCATCTCACTTAGCAAAAGGTGTGGGGTGACCTATACAAAATTAATTTCTTGGTTGTCCTGTGACCTCCTGGGAGATGTGTTCGCACATCAGAGAGAACCGAGAGCACAGCTACCTGTAATGTGACAGCATGAACAAAGGCCAGCAGGGGAAGCAGTGGGACACCCCGAGGAAACGGAGGCTTGTACTGGTTAGGGGGCAGCTGCCATCCGTTCACATGTCTCCACGCTGTTCCTCCCCCTCTGCCCCTGGGGAGGTCACGCACAGGGAGGCCAGGAGCAGGATGCTGAATTTGAATCTCCAGCCGGCCACTGCCCAGCCTTGTGAGCCTGGGACTGTCTCTCAGCCTATCTGTGCCTCAGTTTCCCCACCAAAGTGCTTTCCTCGTTAAGTTGTTGGATGATTGCCTGCACCCCCAGGCCAGACATCTGGACACTCTTGTTTGCCTTGCCTGCTTCGAATCATCTACTCCGAGAGCCAGGCCTGGCACCTATCGCCTGAGATGAAGGGTCAGTGGCCAAAACAGACCACCATGCCCACACAGCCCGGGAAGCACCCGCCAGCAGCTCTCCCATGTGTGTTTCTCGTCTGGCTCAGTGACTCCCAGCCTTTTCAGGTAAAAGGATCTCTTTTTAACACCCAAAGACTTTGAGATCCATAACCTGATGGTAGTTATAGTTTTAATACTTTCTAAGAAAACATATAGACAAAAAACTCTCAGTTCCATGGAGCTTATCACTTTGCATTTATCAATCACATCGGCACCCACCTATATCTGAGGCATAATTTCTATATGTGTACATGTGTATACACACAATATACACATTCAAAAATACATACACCCACAAATATATGTGTATAAGTACATACACCCACAAATATATACGTATAAATACGTACACCCACAAATACATATAAATACATACACCCACAAATATATATGTATAAGTATATAACACCCGCAAATATGTATGTATAAATACATACATCCACAAATATGTACATGTAAATGCATACACACAAATACACACGTATAAGTACGTACACCCACCAATATACGTGTGTAAAGCTAGGGTGCTATAACAAAGAGCTCCCAGATGCAGTGTATTCTGCAAAGAGCAGAGAGTGTATTTTTCCCTCGTGACACACTTTGCAGTGGACAGGACCTAGATCGAGGGGCAGCTGTCTTCCTGGAGGTCACCTGGAAACCCATGTTCCTCCTAGCGCTTCAACAGAAGTTTTCATGGTGATAAAAGTGCCCTAGTATGCACTGTCCAGTATAGGAGCCACTAGCCCATGTGGCTGTTGGGCATCTGGAAGGCAGCTAGTGCAACTGAGGAACTGAATTTTAATTTTATTTAGCTTTAGCTAATCTAAGTTAACTGCCCACGGGGCTGGTTACTGTGCTGGACGGTGCGGCTCTACTCCAGCCCTGGGGCCTTGCCGCATCTGCCCGTCTGTGAGTTGCTGTGAGTTGCCTCCCCATGTAGACCCTGCTCACTGGAAGGAGGAGGAGAGCACAGAGGAGGAGTCAGTCCAGACGAGGACCACTGTGTCCCTCCACTCACATTCCCTGAGAGATCAAAGTCCTGTGGTCACTCTCAGTGAAGGAGCCGGGAAATGGCCCGGCCAGGTGATGGTCGGGGTACAGTGTGTTGTTACTCTGCGAGGAGAGAAGGGATCCTGGTGGACGGTTGTCCGTCTGGGCTGTGCTATAGAAACCTGATACGTGTTATTTATTCCGTCTGCAGAACTAGCTGGTGGGAATATGGGTTTGTGGGTCCCTTGCAGTCACTGCATACCCCAGTAGAGGGTGGGGCCACTAACCCAGTTCAGCACCCAGCCCAAGTTCTTCCTCCGCAGCCGTCGTAGCCAGTCCTGGGCCGTGTGCCATAGGCTGGATCCCTGCCTGCCCGTCAACGACTTTCTCCCACCCCCTGGGACTGGGCTCCCTGCCCCTCGGGGTGCAGCTGATTTGGGACTGGCCCCTGCAGCCTCGGGACACCTCGCCCCAGCCCTGGACTCAGAGCAGCCCCAAGATCCTCCCACTTGTTAGGCCCTTCCTTGGCAATGGTCTTTGACGATTCTTATCTCATTTCATGTCCCCAGCGACCCTGAGAGGGACACAGGGGCGTCCCCACTTCCCTGATGAGGAGACTGAAAGTGGAGGAGGTCCTCCTAGCTCTCTCCCCTTCCTCGTCCTCTTCCCTCTGATGCGGCCCCTCTCCGGCCGTGACCGGGTCTGTGACCCTCACATCACCCACGAGCCTCAGGTGCCAGATCTGCCAGGTCACCTCTCCTTTATCTCCCACTTTGTCTGCTAAGAAACCTCACCTCTCTAACTCCGCTCGTCCATAAGTGTTTGCTGACGGCTTCCTGTAACAGTTGGACCTGGAGGCCCTGAGCCCGGTGTGCTCCGTTCACGCCTCAGCCCCATGTGGTTTCTCGGGCCCTCCTCACTCCAGTGGCTCAGTTTGGGGAACAAATTCTGTGGTCACCTAATAACTAACGTTGCTGTTTACACATGCGCTTTGAAGTTACCACCTCAGCTCCTCACAACAGGCCTGTGCAGTAGATGCTATTTCTGACCTATTTTACAGGCGGGAAAACTGAGGCTTGGCGTGTAGAGCTGGGATTTAGGGTTGAGTGTTTTCCCTCCTGACACACAGAGCGTGGGCCAGGGGATGGGGAGAGCCAGCTGGACAGCCCTCCCCTGTAGTCAAGTACCGCAGGCTCTCCAGGCACGCGGGTCCACGAGCATGGGCTCCTGCGTGGACGCTCTGCCTGGAACTCGGACCCTGGCCCAGGTCAGCGCTTCCCTGAGCAACACCCTCTGTCTGCCCCTGTGCCTGTCCCACTCCGGGCGAGTGCCTGACAGACAGCACGCAAAGTCCCATCTACAACAGATCCCGAACACGGTGGCTGGATGAGAATTTGTGCACGTGGAAGGGGAGGCACAGATGCCAGCAGGGATAGTGAGGCCCAGGCAGGGGACTGCAGCCACGCCCAAGGACAGTCAGAGTCATCCCGGGACCCGAGGCCGGTGTAGAGAGGGAACTGGGAGAAAACCAGCTGGAAAGATGGGAAAGGGCCCAACTTGTGTGGGTGCCATGCAGGAGCTGCAGCAGGCTCTGCAGGGCACCACGGTTAGAGGTGGCTTCTGGAGGCTCATCTGCCGCAGAAGGATGGACCGCAGGGAGGCGGCCTCTCTGGGAGGCCGGGAGAGAAGGGCCGAGGGTTTGTCTCGGGTGCGCAGTAAGGGCTGGTGGTTGAATTCTAAGAAATGGAGGCCGAGAGAGGTGCAGAGGCAGACACGGAAGCGGTGCTCGGTGGCCAGCGGGCAGGCTTGCTCCTGCTGAGGCCTTGATCTGTCACACTGGGCCCAGACGGTCCTTCTCCTCCGGCAGGGGGGAGAGGACCCTCCAGCACACGGCCATTCCTTCCACACAGCACAGCCTGGGATGACCAAGTCTCGGGGGCCACATCACTAGGAGCAGAGGACTGTGTTCTCACCAGGCTCTGCCCATCACAACCCTGGGTCAGCCGTGGGGACGCTGGGAAGGAGGGATCCTTCGGAACAGGAAACATCAGCCTGGGAGCCCCTCCCAGGGCCCCGGCCCACCCCTCGCACCCGGGGATTGTCCTAAGCACCACTGACAAGGACTTCATGGTTCAGAAGCCACCAGAAGGCAGAGGGTGAATGGTGGCCTTCCCAGACCCCGCAAGAGCCCGGAAGGGGCCGCTCCAGCTGCACGCATGGCTGCGCTCTCTGTGTGCCCTGCGTCTTTAAAAGTGGGGAGAGCTCAGGCCGAAGAGAAAAGGACGACCATCTCAGGAAGTGAGGGGGCATCTGCTCTCACCGGACACTCTTTTACATTTCTAATCAGGAGCCAGGCTGGGACTGTCCTGCCCCTGCCCACGGGGTCTGGGGGGACATTGAGCCTTCAAAACTGTTCCCGGGCAGCCCAAGCAGAAAGTCAGGGAAAGCCTCTGACAGCCAGGGCTGAACTTTCCCAGAAGGAAAAAGGTCAGAGGAAAAGTTTTAACATGATGGGCCCCCTGGCCGAGACCAGAACCTTCCTCAGCCCTGGGAACACGGCAAGACAGTGTTTCTTTTCCCTCTTGGTGCTAAGCAGTTGTTTTCATGTACTTACAAGTACCTGCTAATTTTTCGCAGCACATGCCACCAATGAGCAAGGAGCTGTTTCTCCCCGAAACTCTCCGCTGCCTGGCAGGCCCGCTCAGGCCTGCAGCACCTGAGGCCAGAGCTGCCTGAACACCTGGACCCCTCGGCCTCCAGAACCTTCTTCCTTTGTCCCCTGGGAGTCCAGAGCTGCTGCTTCTAGCATTTTCTCCCTGGAGAAGGTGAGGCTGAGGCTTGGAAGGGCTGATCCGGGGAGGCGCTGGCCCCACCCTCCACCTCTGCCTGTTGCCATGGTTCACATCAGGCATCCGGGCGGGATACAGGACACACGGTGTGGGACTCGATGCAGCGGAGAGAACGGGCTAACGAGGAAGCCGGAAGCTTTTCTTTAAATGCGCAAACAGTTTAGAGAACCCTGCAGAAACAAAAGGATAAAAAGTGAAGACAATCCCACAAAGGCTGGAAAAGCAGAGGAGAATCAGGGACAAGATGAAGCTAACAGGATGAGGGGGAAGAGGGATGAGGGGCACAGGGCCAGATGCTGATTAGCATCTGAGCAGAGGAGAGCAAGGCGGTGGGGGGAGACCCCGCAGAGCGTCTGCGAGGGGGCTCCGGAAGACGCGGGCATGAGAGCTGGAGAGAGGACAGGGACGGAAGGGTCACTGTCACCAGTAGACAGGACCCCAGGACTGGGGTAGAGACATGGAAAAGCTGGAGGGTTGAGGAAAACAAACAAACAGCAACAACAAAATATCTACACGTACGTGTTGTTAAGGAGAGTGCGATTGCAATTCTGTAGAACCGTGGCATAACCAAAGGGGCTTAGCCATCATCCAGTCGGGCCCCTTTCTGTCCCAGGGAGGACAGAGACTGAGAACAAGGGTGACGTGGACGGCCCGAGGCCATACCGCCAGGCCTCTCGGGGCCTCTGTTGCAAGCTCTTTCCCTGGTGCCACCTGCTATTCATCTATTTATCTATTCATTTATATTGAGGTACAGTTGACGTATAACAGTATATTTGTTTCAGGTGTACAACATAATGATTCGATATTTGTATACACCGTGAAATAATGCAATGTACATCATGGTGACTGTAGTTAATACTGTACTGCATATTTAAAAGTTGCTGAGAGAGTGGATCTTAAAAGTTCTCATCACAAGAAAAAAAATTTGGTAACTGTGTGAGGTGATGGATGTTAACTAGACTTATTGTGATCATTTCACAGTATGCCCAGCCTGCTTTTTAAATGTCCAGTCACACTTGAATACCGGGACATGGAAACCTGGAGGGAGCACAAATAATATCAAGAGAGTGGGAAGGGTTAACACAGGAGGGAGGAAACAAACAGAACAGGAAGCAGGAACTTGGGCTATGAGAGCTGGCTGGTGGGGGGCAGAGTGCAGGGAGAATCGGGGAGCTGGAGGAGTGGGGGGCAGCTGGGGGGCAGCTGGAAGCCGGGGGTGCAGCTGGAGGCGTGGGGGGCAGCTAGATGCGCGTTAGGCGCCATCTTGGTACACGAAGCCCAGGTGAACCCGGAGCAGGAATTGGCAGAAGAGGTGGCAGAGGTGGGGCGGTTGAGTGGGGGCAGCAGGTGAAAGGTCACGCAGCAGCGATGTGGATACCAAAAGCTGGGAGACGAAGATGGCCCGAAAAGGCAGAGGGAGGGAGCGTTAGGTTCCTCTGGCGAGAGCTCGCTGCACTGTCTCAGAGCATCTTCAGTAAAGGAGCAGGGACTGCGTGTCGTGCTTACGCTGACCGCCATGGGGATGTAAAAACAAATGACGGAAGGGAAATATTTGGGGGAAACTATACTTCTGATTTATGAAAAGGGTGAAAGTCTAATTGCCCACCTCTTCATTTAGATTATTAGTTAAATAAATAAATAATCATGTACTGTTCCCTTCTTTTGGGGGATATATTTCTGGAAACGTATGAAATTTTTGTATTTTGGGGGGCCTACTTCCCCCAGAGTGCTTTATTTTGTAAAGAATTTTGGCAACACAGGACCTGAGGGCCCAATGTTCACATCCCCCTTTGCCACCAAAATGTAGTAAGTGGAGCTTAAACTTATTTGTAAATATTTATTTCTTTTCCATCTGGATGTTGGTCTGAAGGATTTCTTCAAGCAATCTTGTTACCAATTTTATAGCACTCCCAAAAATGGGCACCAGGGATTGGATTTTTGACATTTTCTCTGATAAAATGAATCTTTTAATTGCCCCCTAATTCAGCGATTCTGTGTATGTGGTTCGGGTTTGGGTTTTATATTATCAATTACTCTTTTCTTGTTTCCTAAAATGCTTCCTAGAATGTCTTGTAATTTTACAATAGTCTTCTTCACTGGGTAGTAAATGTCATCAACCGATCTTTTTGGAAGGATTTCAGGATGAAATCTCTGAGTTATTATTCATTTTAGGACAGAAAGCTAAGGAAAGGGAGAGTGTTTGAGCCAGCACCGACTGGTCAGTGCATTCAACAGAGGGTCCTGTGTGGTGCTCTGACTTACTGTGTTGCCTTGGATCAAACAGTTAGCCTCTCTGTGCCTCGGTTTCTCCTCTAAACAGGATTACTCATTTCTAGTTACTTTAGAGCAGTCCTTAATTTGGGTTCTGTGAACCCAAGGAGAAATTCATCCTTGTTCTCCATAATCTATCTCTAGCTGAAATTTACCAGTTCTTTTCATTATGAAATAGACATAATGACACCACAAACAAGGACTCAGCATTGCCTGAGATACTGTGGCCAGTTTAAACCAGGGATATTTTCATAACACTCTACAGTTGTTACATATATCACAGAATATCGTTTCTGCCTGTCCCTGCTTCAAAATCAGTGATCTGATCTGCTGCTAGATCTTGCTATTTAATACATTAGTAAAGAAACACACACCACAATTAAAATATATTTTATAACTATTTTAATCTAATTGGTTTCCTTGTGATCTTGTGTATTTTATTTTATGCATTTGAATCTATTCATCTAAGAAGGGCATAGCCACAGGCTTCCCAGAGCTGCCAAAAGGATCTATGGCATTAGAAAAAGGTTAAGAAGCTCTGCTTTAGAGGGATGTTGAGAGGTGAACCTTTGCTAAAGGACCAGCAACTCTCTAGGGCAAAAAAGGGAGAAAAGGCAAGTTCAAAGAACACTGTTATTATTACAACGGCGAGCAATCAGTGAAATAGCTTCCAGGAGTTAAAAGGCTGACCCTGTGGAGATACCCTAAATTATTTGTATTCAGAGCAGCTGTCCCCACAGGATGGTTTCTGGGCCCCTCCTGAGTCTGGCTGTGCTGGCGGATGTGGACACCGTGTCTCGCCACCACCACGTGGCTGCATCTAGCTGAAGTGACCCAAACACCCCACTGGCTATAGGAGGACTGTGAGTGGATGCTGTCGCCTCCATCCCGGAGCTCAACCCCACGCACACTCCCAGCACCTTCTGCTCTCGTTGACGTACATTTTCCTGACATGATCTTGAGGAGAGATGTTGCCCTTAAGGTGGACAAGGCCACGTCCGACCTGCCTTAATGAGCAGCAGTGGTGCTGCCCCAAAGTCTTGCTCTTTGCAGGAGAAACTTCATTCCGTTCTGATGCACGGTGCGCAGGGCTGCCCCGGGGCACTTAGGGCCCTGAGCCCAGCGGCCTGGTTCTCCTGACATCCTGCTCCCGAGTCAGAACCCAAGGGGGTGTGGGGACCATCCTGTCCAACCGCTCCATTTCAGGGGCACCCTGAGGGAGGCGCACTGGTACTGCGGTCAGGACACCGGGGCCTTTGACCCTGCTCGCTACTGTTTCTCCAGACCCTGGTGTCTTCATCTGCAAGGTAGCGATAATAATTGTATTTCTGCAAAAGGCTATTGTGAGGGTGACATGACACGCACGGGGCCCATGGAGGGGATCTGCAGACTGTGAAGAGCTGTGCCCATGGTCTTTACCAGCACTGTTACTAGAGCAGTGGAGTGCTCACAGGGGCCAGACTCGCTGACCGGGGCTCAGCCACTGTCCTGCTTAGGACGGGGAAGCTCTGCCCTGGGCAACGAGCCCATCGTCCCACAGCTCGGGAACTGCACCAGGCAGGGTTTGGGTGAGTCCTCTCATCCTTGGACTGAAGACAAGGGAATTTGCCTAATGGGGCAGGACTTTTATGGGCCCCTCACTTACAGCGGTGCCAAATCAGGAGGGCGAGCCCTGTTCTAGGCTCAGAGCGTCATTGGTGATGTGGACCCAAGGCTCCCTGAGACCATCCTAGAACAGCGAGAGACCCCGCCAAGATTGGCGGGAGCTTGTCTGTCACCAGCTGTTCACACTGCTGACTTGATGCGCCTTCACATCTACAAATTCATCTAGAGGGAATTTTCTTGAATTTGCTAAAGATACAGCTACCAAAGTTCATTTCTGCATTGTTCACAAGAATAAAAAATTAAAAAATAATCTAAACGATCTCACGTAGGAGATTAAATAAATGTGACATATAATAGTTAAACACTTTGCAGCTATTATAATTTATGTTGTAGAATAATCTTGAACGACATGAAAAGAAACTCAGGATACATTGAGTGAAAAGACCAGGTCATGGAACAGTAGGTTAGACATCTAATTTGTATACACACACACACACACACACACGTGTATATATACACACACACACATGTATGATGTAAACAATGATCTGGGTGATGGGGCTTGAGAAAATTTTTATTTTCTTGTTTTTAAATCTATATTTTCTAAATATATGTATTTCCTTTTCCTTATGAGAAAAAATGTAGTGTTTTTTGTGGTTTTCATTTTGTTTTGTCTGGGTTTAACGAAAGAAACCCTAAAGAGGCTGAATTGCCCCTCTCCTTCGCAGTTATTCCAGTCAGGGACAGACTGAGGTGGCACTGGTCACCCACCCATCCAGGCCCCAGGCTTGCTCTGGTCTGAACGGCACCTCCCAAGGGTCCAGAGGACCGAGGGTTCATCGACTGGACTCATCCTGCTGCCTCCAGCAAGAGCAGGGGCAGGAGGCACTCAAGTGGTCTTCCGAGGAGATTGGGGGCGGGAGGGGGGAAGAATCAGCAACATCCACTCAGTGGGATCGAGACTGGGGAGGTCCAGCCAGCAGATAAACGAACAGACCAAGATCGGAAGTGCCCACACGGGCCTCTTGTTAAGGAGAACCCAGCCGAGCAGGGAGCCTCAATTCCTGGCCGCTGGTTGGAGGCTCTCTCCCCATTCAAGGCCGTCAGAGGGAAAGGTCACCAGACGCAAACTGGTCACAGACACTTAATCAAATATACGTGTATAAAACTCTAAAGAGATGCCATCTCCTCTCGTACACTCTGATTACCCCCAGCACTGTAAGAACCTAAATTAGCAGGTAAAAATTAAGTGATTTCTTTTTTTTTTTTTAATTTTTATTTATTGATTGATTTTTCCCCCAAAGCCCAAGTAGATAGTTGTATGTCATAGCTGCACATCCTTCTAGTTGCTGCATGTGGGATGTGGCCTCAGCATGGCCGGAGAAGTGGTGCGTCGGTGCACGCCCGGGATCTGAACCCGGGCCGCCAGCAGCAGAGCTGGTGCACTTAACCACTAAGCCACGGGGCCGGCCCATTTTTTTTTTTTTTTTTTTTTTGTGAGGAGGACCAGCCCTGAGCTAACATCCAATGCCAATCCTCCCCTTTTTTTTTGCTGAGGAAGACTGGCCCTGGGCTAACATCCATGCCCATCTTCCTCTACTTTATATGGGACGCCGCCACAGCATGGCTTAACAAGCGGTGCGTCGGTGCGCACCCGGGATCCGAACCGGCGAACCCCGGGCTGCCGCAGCGGAACGTGCGCACTTAACCGCTTGCGCCACCGGGCTGGCCCCAAGTGATTTCTACTCTACTGAAAATTAGCAAAAACAGATGAAGTAATTTTACAATCTGAGTTTGTCTTTAGCTTGAAATTCAAGTCAAGCCCATGCCCGAAGCCCCAAGGCCATGGGTGTTCCACAGAAGCCCAAATGGTGGTGCTGTAGGACACCCAGCCCCAGGCATGGATGGTGGAGGCCTCGGGGGAGGATGGGGCTTCCCAAGGCTCTGACCAGGCCTCCTGCGAAACCGAGAACGGCCGAGATTGCCGAGATCAGGACGTTCTCTGTCTCGGGGCCCAGCTTGCAGTCCACCTGGGGAGATGCTCGCCTCCACCCAGGTGTCCACGTGGAGCAGGAGGAAGGACCGCCAGGCACCCAGTCATTCGGACCTTCCCCCTAGGTGTCTCTGCTTCTCTGTTCTCGTCACAGGAGACACGAGAGTGTCCGTGATCTCCCTGCCTCACTAGATTCCTTCCCTCACTCCCACCAAAGGCCACTGACCAGAGAACACGTTCCACGTTCCATTCTCATCAGCAGTGTTTTGTGTAAGCACATCCCTCCTGACACCAGCCTGGTCTCTCCTGTCTCTGCTGGTCTCCACTGCTGATCTCAAAGGGCGTGGTCGCCCGGGAAGAGGTGGCCCTCTTGAGAGGAAGATCAGGACCCCAGTCCTTGTCCAACAAGAGGAGGGCACCAGCTTTCACGTCAAAGAAACTTGCGAGGTCTCTCTCTCCACGTCTTCCCCTTTCCACGGCAAATTCCAGTTGGACGGGGCTGCCAAGCCCGTTCTGAATGTGGAGGGTGTTCTGCCCCCAGTCACCACTACCTTTAGTCCTGTCCTCAGCACCCACCACAGGGCCTTACAATATGGGGGTGTTTAATGAAACGTGCCCACTCCAGCACAAAACTGAAAGGAATGGGGCAAATTCCCGTGCATTAAAAGAAGTGTGTGTCACGGATCTCCTGGGCGCTGGGCACTCACACGACCTGCTGGCATTCCAACTCTGGGGGCGGGGGGAGGATTAAACAAGAGGAATCGTGACTTGGGGACAGTTATTGTAAACAATCCACTGCTGCCCACACAGTCAGGAGAGATTCCAAACGTTGGGCATGGTGCAGGCCGCCGGGATGCCCTCAGCCAGAGGGGCTGCATCAGATCCCTGTGGGTCCCTCCCGGCCCTTCCCCGTGAGTCTGCATGGCAGGGGGAAGAGAACTTCAGGGCAAAGCTTTCTCAGGTTTGGGCACGTTGCTAACTCAGATCTAAAACATGAAGCTTGGATTTACGCAGCCAACTTAAAAGAAGAGCTGAGAGCTGTGCTAGGGGCTTCCCGAGGTTCCAATCAATGAGAGAACAAATGGGAGGAAAGTCAGCTCCCCACGCCACCCTTCGACGATGCTTTGTCTGAGCCTAACGGGCTGGCCGAGGTGTTGGCTCCTCTGGGATTCAGAACAGGGACAGCCGGGGCTCAAGGGCACAGGCTGCTCAGAGCAAGGACGCAGGATAGCCCAGAATCCCCAACACCACAGACAGACAAAGGGGCCATCACCCTGGGCCCTGCTCCCCTTCACCTGCCCACCCCTCAGTGCCAGCTGCCCCAGGGGCTGGCCCAGGCCAGCCAGAGTGGGGGGGGGGTCACGTGACTGCCCTCCCCAGGAGAGTGGTGGGGGTCTCTGGTCCCATTGCTTCCCGCTCTGAGTAATGCGGTGACTGTGTGGTTGCTGTGTTAGTGCATGAGAGAAAACTTCTGTGGTTTGGGAATAAATCACAGGAACTAGAGAAACTAAGGCTTTGCTGGATTTGAGACTCAGTCATCAAGTAGAAGAAAAAAATTTTTTTTTTAAAATATACATATATATGCATACATATATATATATTCTCTTCTTAAGGCTCAGTGTATCACACCCATTAGTACGGAAAATCAGCAGCTTTTCCTCAGCTTGGTTTAAGGGCGTTTGTTCTAACACCAGCGTTGTTCCCATTCGCTTCTACCTTTTTACAGGAGGACCTCGAGACAGCACTAATGGGCAGACACAAGAATCCCTGAGCTCTCTGTGGTTGCTGAGAGACTCACACACAGCTGCAGGCACACGGGACCTGGCCTATGCATGGCTGACCCACAGCCGCGGGGTTTTCACTCCCAAAATTGGTCCAGGTTTTAGCACCCACAAAGTATACAAAATGTAGCTAATTTGCAACATCTCCTCTTCACCATTTGGGGGTATTGCTTAAAAAAAAAAAACACTCAAGTGACCCTTTAATCTTAGGGCATTAATATTTAATCACGGCTTTGATTGCATATAAAGGCAGTTCAAGGGTATATTTTCACCTAAAGGTCTAATAATTTAATAACACTTATTGAACCTGCATCTGTATTAGATTTTACTGTTTTAATACCGTGTTGCTTTAAATAGGGTCCATTTTTAATGGGGACCAAATAGTCTATTTTTTGGTTCTCTGCTTTCTTCTACAAACCACAGGGCATGAAGGTGCTTAATCAGGACCCTTGGATGAAGAACAACAAAGCCGTAAAGATCATTTCTATCAGACAATGAAAATCACCTGATTGAAATCTTCTCTCTCTCTCTGTTAACAATGGTGTCATCTCAAGGATTAGCATCGCCCTTTATCGGCCAATATCAGAAAATATGCTGTGGAGAAATTCCCACTTGTTCAGAGAGCAGCTTTGAAGAAAACTCTTAATATAAAATGTCAGGAGTACGTTCTAACTCTTCATATGCCAACCTTGCTTTTCATAAAGTTAGAAATTGGTGTTAATATTTTATCTTATCACTTACAGGATCTTTCCGAGTCCCGGCCATGCTTAATTAGCTGACATTGGGCATCTACCGCTCCATTATGCAACTTGCATGCCTTAGATATTGGTTTATTAACATTTCCAAAAGGAGAAGGAAGTTACTAGAATCTTTATTAGCTCTAAGGCAGGCACGTATGCCTCTGAGTTGCGTCACAGATCAACCAAGCCTGCAGCTCAGGAACTTCCTCTACCCTGTGTTTTGACGGAACACGACTCTGTTCTGTTTAACTGTTCACCTCGTTGTACTGGGGCTCTGCTTGCACTATTGTATCTTGGGGGATACAATTTTGACACACAGTTTCTTGAAATCTGTGTTCCATAATAATGAGCTATATTATAATGAGTCTAATATATTTCCAATGTAACCTCATAGCATCTTTGTTTTCCAGTAATTTCTTAACAGATTGAGTATGTTTTGTAAATATCTTGCTGTGGTAGGGTAGAGTATTTTCCATGTGTGTTATAATTTAGAGTATTTTTTTCTTTCTTGAAAATCTTGAAAATCAAGATAGGGAGCATAGGGATATTTTTTCTTTAAGGAACTAAAGAAATTTCTGGACACTTTTTCTCCGAGATCTCCACCCTGGAGCAGTCAGATCTTCAGCTGAACCCCCCATGTCCTGACTTGATCCATGTCTGTGTATGTAGGACTGTATGCATGCATCTACGTGTCTGTGTTTCTATCTGCCCATCCATCTCGAATCCCCCGAGAATCTGGAGGACGGGAGAGCTGTATCTGATGGGTACAGCTGGAAGCCCACTCCACTAACATCTTTAGGAAGCGAAGCTTGATTTTTCAGGTAATGGCCTGACAGACAAATGAGCTGATATTATATTAAATCTAATCACCATCTCTGTCATGCAGGGCAGATCCTGAAGAAGGAACTAAAAGAGGGAACCCTTCCTCCTCAGCAAATGCAAGGTTAGGGCAAAGGGGCAGCACTTGGGACTCCCAGAGAGAACAGTATCATTTCCTGCCACTTTTCCTAGGTAATTTAAGGGCAATGAGTTTTACGACTTCTATATTTCAATTTCATGTATCACCTTCGATTTTTTATTTATTTAGTTCCTTGTTCTAAAAGCAAATAATCTGAGTAATTTAAGACACTTATAATGGAGAATTCAATTATGCACAGAAAATCATAATAAAAACACACTTGTGTCTAACAGGTATATTTTTATAGTGCTGATTTAATATCATTGTTAATCTCATTTTGGTGTAAAACTATGCAATAAGCCATTGAGTAGGCTTTAAGATTTAAGACTAGCTCATTTAAGATTAGCTCACAGATTTATATCAAATTTTAAAACAGGCCACAGAATCACATCTAAGAATGGTTTTTTCTCATATTCCGTTACAATCTGAATTTTAAGATTGATGTATAGTTTAAAATATTTATTTAGATAAAGCTATTACATACATGAATAAATATCAACCTAAGCAGAGAAATAGGTATAAAAACTATAACCAGCTATTGACTCTATTTTTTTTAGGGCTTGTCTTAATAAATAAAGTATTGATCTCTCCTGTTTGGGACTTTGGCTCAATTCCACTCGCCACTCCTCAGTGAAATGGATTCATTGGTCTTGGCTTATTCTTAGCAAATAGTAATTCACATAACAAAATATAACAAAATTGGCTGTTCATCTCAGCCAATTTGGTCTTTTCTTTCTGAGAACAGCTTCACAGAAGTCTTCCGTGGAGACCCAAAGAAACCGTCTCACAGAAGTACAATTGAAACCATCCGCCTCAAACATGTCTTCCCACCTCATTATTTTAATAAGCATTATACCCCCCCCAAAACCTTTTTCTCCAGGAATTTTTTTCGACCTAGAATTAGGCTGCATTTAATTGACTGAGAAACTTTTCTGTCACACCCTAGATGTTCTTTTGTTTTTCTGGCTTTTGGGTTTTGTTTAGTTTGGGGTCAATAAATGTCATTAAAAAGGCAGGAATTTGGCTGGGAGGGATGCTAAAACAGCAGCTACTCTCTCTCATTATTGTTCATCAGCAAAAGCGACGCAGCCTAACCGCGACCCAGAGGGAACCTGCAGAGTCACTGCGGCCATAAGAACGCAGTGTGTGCGCCTGCGCCTCCACTGTGGTTCCAATCAGTCACTCAGTAGGCTACAATATTTACCTGAATTTAACAAGTTTGATCAGGAAAAAATTTCTGGAATGAAAAAATATGTAAGTCATGAGATATCAAAACTTGTAAGAGACAAGACTAGTTTTACTAGGAAATGAGAAAAAACTAAAAAGTCATAGTTAGCAAAACTTTAATAGATATTCGCCGTCAGAGGCTAGATGCATGGTTCTCTCCAGTCAGAGCAAAAGCACCAACATCCATGAAAAACACCCATCAGTGGAAAGAAGGCACATCTCTCCATGTCGACGTAGGCTGTAAACAGGAACCTAAATTCTCTTCAATTCTATGATCGGCATTAGTATTGTCTATATTTGAGAATTTGTAAGGACGATCAAGGAGAGTATGAAAAGGCCTGGTGCAACACCTCTAACAATGACAAATGCCACAGTTTTAGTGGAAACTTCGTGCTGGCGTCTCCACCATGTTCCCGTGAAGAAATAATGTTCCTGCTTAGTGCATTTACCAAGAAAGCCTAAGTTAGGAAGATGTTTATACTATTTGAAATGCTAAATTAATCTTAAATAGATAAGTTTACATAAAGACATAGGGACTCTGTTTTAAATAAATTTACTACACTACTGAAAAATGGTGCTAATTATTCTTAATTCCTATTCCCACTTTATACCAGCTGCAGTGAAGGTTCATTGGGTTATAATATGTAGGATCTATACTACTTAACAAGCTACAGACATACCAAAAAATCACACACCTTCTTAGTTTTCCCAAATAAATAAGTGACATTAACATAAAAATATGACTTTTAATAAGAGTTGGGGTGGGCAGGAGGAAAATGGAAACCTCTTTCTCTTAATTTTGGTAAATTTTCCTAAATTTAAGAATTGTTTCCTCCTGAAGAGTCAGTTGAGTGGTTTAAATAGTGTGCTTTCTAGGCAATAATGTAACATATGGCAAATAGTTTCTGCTCTTTAGCAGCAAAATTTATATCATCCTACCCCATAAATTCTCACTGACAACAATGAGAATTTCTTTTTTAAAACAAGTGTAGAATATGCCCTGACATTTTAAATAATTAAAGTCAGATTCCATCAAACGAAATTTAACAGAGACAAAGAGCTGTCCGAGAGCTCTTTTTCCTACACTCCGGGATTGAGTTGTGGTCAAAAGGTAACTTCCCATAAGGTCCAACCTCTCCTTCCAACTCTACACCTACAAAAACACCTGCACAGAAGAAGGATGGGTTAGTCAGTAGTAAAATCTACACACCAAATGCCAGATGAAAGTCTTTCAAAAACAAAAACACAACAGGAGAGCTTGCAGCCAAACAAAACATGGTCATTGGTGTCATCTTTTAAGAATACATGATGTAATAATAAATCAACGTTCTAAATCACTTGAATTCAAAATATATGTGTAAGAAAGGTCAATATAGTTATTGTTCACTAGCAAAGTATTCATTATTTTTTACACATTCAATTAAATTTTAGAGATTAAAAAGTTTTTAAACTTAAGGTTTCTAGAAATTTAAATTTCATTCCTGATATAAAGTGAGTTCGTTTCTTTCACCAATAGCCATACAAACTCAGAAGACATAATCTGGAATTTGTGGCAATATATTTTCTTAATTTCATGACCAATCAAAATTTAAGAAGTCAAATCAAGTTCTTATCAAACAGAACACTATACTTGTATATGTGCATAAAATACACAGTATACATTATTAAATCCTTATTTCATTTATGAAGTGTCTTCACTTTTTTCCTTTTACCAAATTGAATGCTTTACTGCCAAGCCTATTTGTATCAAAATCCTCAAAGGTAATTTGTTTTACGCACTCTGCAGCTTCACCTGGAGAGGGAATCGGGTTTGTCATGATGCCCAACAGATTTTCATACAACCTCACACATGAGATAACGTGGTATAAGTAAGAGATGTAAGATTTCTTCCCAGGAGGAGACATGAAGACACAGCTGCAGACGACCACCTCGAGCTGGGACTCCACTCCCCTCTAACCAGGGCACCCTCACTCCTAGAGCTCAGCGTGAGCAGTAGAAGTTTCACACAGATCTGGAAAAAAAAGGGGGAGAGCATCACTATCACATTTAATACCAGCCCACAAGCCACTGTCTTTCTGCAAAAGGCACGTTCTTGTGGAAGCACATTTCAAAAACTTTTTTATTATGGAAATTTTCAGAGATGCACAAAAGCAGAAAGAAGGTTATAATTTACCCCTCTGAACCCAAACCTGGCCTCAACACTGGGCAACACTCTGCTATTCTTCTCCTATCCTCCAGGAATTTTTCCTGGAGTATTTTAAAACAAAGCTCAGGGACTGTACCATTTCGCCCATGGCCTTGGAAGTATTTAAGGAATACTTTCCATATGGGCCCAGTACACTTGGCATTTAATCCAAGGAGCAGAGAAGCAACGAGATGCTCTCAGACATACTACTTTTCCAACTGCAAGCAATTATGCCAACTCTCCTTGGAAAGGCTATAGATTATTTTAGCTACACAATTTATTTAAAATAGGAAACATGCTAGCCTTTGAAAGCAATTGTTTTGCATATTAGAATTTAACACCCCTAGTAGTGTTGGGAAGTCTATACAAAAAGGTAGAAAATGCTTTTACTTTAAATGTAGAGTAAACATTTCTAGATACTCATTCCATAGGTTGCATTCAGAATGATCATGTTCAGACAAATTCATCAGTCTGATGTTTGTAAATGTTAAGATTTGCTATCAAAGCAGAAGTGATTTGTATGCAGAATCTATTTATGTATTTATATTTATACCCTCACACACTCTATCTAACGAACACCTCCACAAACCTAAGAGTATCCATTTACTCATAATCCAGGGTGATATGTCCTCCTCCTTGAGTGGAAGATAGCTATACTGTTAATCATGCCGTATTTCTTATTAAGATTTTCAAACACCATTTTGACTTCAAGACATTAAAATGACAATCCAGACAAGCCTGGGTTATGTGCCACAAAATATTCCACCAGGAAAATCTAATGAACTCACTTTTATTTTTCGCCTAGGAAAAAACGAGATTACATAGGAATAACCCCCCACCCCTATTACTCTGTCTCACACCCCAAGAACAGGGAGTGCTTGAAAACTTTGATTCTATCCAGTGAGCAAGACTGTAGTGCACCCACAGATCCAACTGCAGTCCTGTAGCCTTTCCCTGAGACTGTTTTCACTCATCGAAAAGATGAGGCACAATGTTTACGGGAACCTCACTGACGTGTTATTTTTAAATTCTAACACAATCATCCTAAATTTAACATTAGGATGTTAAATTAACAAGATATGTTTCCTCCATTATTCTCTATTTATTTATTTGTGTGTAGAGGGTGAACCTTAGACTTAAAGAGTCATACACGTGTTAATTGACCAGATGAGGGATTGTTTCACAATGGAGACACATATCAAATCACCGCAATGTACACTGTAAATCCCTCACAATTTCATGTCGATTATACCTCAGTAAAGCTGAAATTTAAGAAAATCTGTGAATGTGCCTCATCCCCTGTCATGTAGTTATTAAAAATAAAGTGAAATGATCTACATTAAAGAGAAAAAAGCAAAATTCATATATATAATATACATATCTATGCATATATATAAAATATATATAAAGTATAGAGAGGGACTAACCTTCCAATCAAACCTCTAGTTCTAGAAATATCTATTTTTAAAAAAATTATTTATCTCCCTAAAAGCAATCTGTGGACATTTTAACAGCCCTCAGTACAGCATCTTGCACATCGTATACACTGGGGAAAGAGTTATTCATTAATGTAGTTCCACAACGTCCAATACACAAACACACACATACACACACACAGAGTTATATCTTTAAAACATCATTTAAATTGTGGAGACTAATCATAGCAAAGTTGTTGTCCAACAGAACAAGATAAAGTGTCACTTTGACAAAACAGAGTCTGAGTGTCATGCTAGCGTAGGAAACTGACTACACTCGTCCTTCAGATGACGTGTGAGGGCATCAGGAGGTTTTCTACCATGCGAGAGTCTCACCTTGCACAGGGTTATCTGAAACCATCTCAATATGTTAAAACACATCACTTCTCTGTCGCTGCAGGCATTAATCAGAATTTTTCTCATTGATGTGTTGCTTTAGCTTTTTCTGGTAATAATTTTTAAGTTTGAAAAAACTCTCTACTTGTTATGTGGTATTAAACTTCCTTCAACAGGAGGGGGGTTGAAGGCGGGCGGAAGTCTAATCTCTTTTTAGGATTAACCTATTTTCAGTTTTAAATTTATGAATGGTTTAGGACATCCACAAACATGTTTCATAGAGAAACGTAACCTGAAAAAGCTCGGTCCACCTCACAGTGCTGCAGCACGTGGCTGCTGGTTCTTGGGAGCGGTCACCTCGCATTCTCCACAGCTCTAAGGCACTCATATTGATGTGTATAGTGTAACTCCTTCAGCAGTTTTTAAAAATCAAATGCTACTAAGAATTAATTATCTAATCATGTTTTATTTTATACTAGTCACATTGTACATACCTTAGGTTTATGCTTTATGCTTGTATTTTCTTGAGGTTAATGGGAATTTTTATTTCCAATTATAAATATGTAGAAGAAATGAAAAGAGATAGTTGATATTACTTAAATTAAGTCAAATTGCTGCCCTTGGGAACAGTCTTTCCCCAGAATCTTAGTATTTGGGGCAATACTGCCATAAAGAGTTGGTGAAACTTCTCAAGTCCTTCTGCAATATTTGAACATGTGTTCACAGAGCAAATTATTTGCATTTGCCATACATAATTATGACCAGTCCAAACCCTTTATGAGGAAAAAATAGGAAACAAATATTTCCGATATCATTCATCACATTTTTGCTTATATCTTAATGCATACATACATCTGCGAATTGTTTTAAAAACTTCAAAAATACTTTCTTTGGGAAACTGCGGCTACACACTTTTTATGTGACTTTCACAGATTACAACAGTATCCAAAATCAATGGAAAAAGCTCTCAAACTCCTGAATAATCCTGACTGTGTCATTTCAGTGTACTCTTCTTCAAAATCCCAACCAAACTGGGTTTTAAATAGAAAATAACCCCAGTCTCTACTCAGAATAAGAAAACTCGGTTCTGTTAATGGGGACTTAGAATTTTCTTGCTTAATAACTTTTGATGACATAAATATTTATCTACGAATGTCCAGGATTATTATTTTAAGGACTTTGGCACTAAATTTGATACTGTGGATGCAGGTGTATTATACTTTATTACAAACAACTGACAAATGATGTATTGTCTCAGGCTTTGACAGTCGCAGAACTGCAATTACTCCCCCAGCTCGAAATCATTCTTCATATATAGCGTTCATTTTTTTCAAAGATATCTGAAAGGAATGTGCAGTTCGCGCTACATTCCTGGAAATGCATTAACCATGTATCAAAATGATACACGACTGGATGGTGCATGTTCAACCAAACAGATGGGAGGGTCAATGGTGGTAACATATCCACTTTGTATATAGGAAATCGAGTTCTGGAAATTCTTTCTAGCTTCTGAGTGTGTGTGTAGGTATATGTTTAAGAATATGAGTCAAGTATTATTTTCCACTCTCTGCCAGAAAAAAATTTTTGAGAAGTAAATATTCTGGGAAAGGAACTTGAAAAAAACATATCCAGTACCCCTCCCCAACAAACAAAAAAACTTTTAAAATTTCTTACTAAATAAAGATCCCACCTTCTGTTGGTGTAGTAACTAGGCAAGTCATAAGGAGCTTCTCCTGTCCTGGGCCAGGATGGAGAACCCAATCTCTAAAAGTTTGAAAAGAGTAAGTGCTTTGTATCTATCCAATTCTGACCGAGCATGTGCTCCTTAACAATTGGAAAGCAAGTATTTTTGAATTCAATTAAAGTGCAGCAGAAAGGAAGCGCAAAGAGGAAAGCCCCCTCGTTCTGTGGTTTTGTGTATTTGTGTTCTCTCACATGGTGCCGTTTCGGATCCAGTGGAGAACGGCTGGTTGCAGGGAGACGGCAGGCTTGGTTTGGAAAAAAGCTGCTGCAACGCTGAGTGAGAGAGAGGGGTGAGCGAGGCCGAGGCCCATGTTACATCAGACACAGTACCTGATTTTTCACTGCACAGCTCGTCAGC
The DNA here is from genome assembly GCF_057802395.1 of Ceratotherium simum simum. Taxonomy (NCBI): domain Eukaryota; kingdom Metazoa; phylum Chordata; class Mammalia; order Perissodactyla; family Rhinocerotidae; genus Ceratotherium; species Ceratotherium simum. The sequence goes on from NC_141900.1 coordinate 107,766,330, forward strand.
GAGGGAGTGTGCCTCCTGGGCGATAAGTGAGAATATTTCATCTTCATACTCCTCTATTATGGTTTCGCACTGTGGAAACAGAATAATAACATATGTGGATAGATGTGCACGCACAGGGCATCTTGTTAGGAAGGACTTGTCAACATTTTGTTAGCTAAAAACATAAAATCACATTACCAACACGGTCCGTTTTTATTAGCCCTTTTGGTTTAAGGACATCATTGCATTGGATTAACCCTCTTCCCAGAATGTTAATTGCATCATTTTCCTGGGACTTAACTAACTGATTAGCAGTGTTGAAAGACGAGGGTGGGGAAGGAAAATGGTTCTTTGTATTTGTTTCTCTTCCTTAAACTGCAATTCTAGGAATAGGAAGAAATGGGTCTATTTAAGGAGCTGAAAAGTCTTAGTTTTGGTTTTTGCTTTTTCAGAACACTTTAAAGAACACAGTTCCTTGAAGTGGTTAAACCAGTTTCTTTCAGATTTAACATAATAATCCATTTTGTGGTTTTAAAACAGGGTCTGAAGTGTGAAAACAATTAAGCTTTCCCAGCAATCAAAACAAATGCATCTTCAATTTCACTGTGGATAACACGCTTGACAGCTACTTAGAGAAGTTTCTTTTCATACCATTTAGAGATCCATCCATAAATCACCTTGCTTCTCCCCCAAAATCTGACTTTTCAGAGAAGAGGCAGCTAAAACAGCCCTTTGCATTTGAAAATCTTAAATTCTAACTGGAGTATGTGTCTGCGTTAGAGAATCACAAGGTTACACTTTTAGGAATTGCGAAGCTACTGAAGGGCATTCTCTAGAGACTTGTAAATCATTTTCTGAGTTCATTAAGCAAGACTCTAAAAATCTTAAATGATATTTAAAAATATTTAAATTCCACTCTAATGTGTTTATTTAAAAGCTGTGAAATACAAGCACACTTACTCATTGCAATTCGTACTCCACAGTACTTTTAACCCTGAATTATTGCCTTTACTTTTTAATTAAAATGAAATCTTTGAAAGCCAGCTAAAGCCCTTATTTCAGGGTTTCAGCATGCCTGACATTTTGGCCAATACATGAACTTAATACATTTTTTAAACAGGCTTTCCCATCACTTTGTCTGATTCTACAGTGTTAAGTAAAGTGAAATACATTGCAATACGTTTTGCCAGGCACATTCTTGCAAGCCAGAGGCCAGCATTCATCTAAAATAAACATTATACTGGGAGGAAATCTGGCATTAAGCCAACTACCATACTTAAGCCTTTGTTTAACTTAGTTTTTGCTAAAATACTTGAATTAACTCAGGAAAAAAATTCTCCTGTGAAGCCTTAGGGGGGAAAAAAGATGAAGAGCATCACTCTCCCTTCATTATTGGGCTATGAATATTTGAAAACGACCTTCATTTTCATTTGGATTTTAGCCTAGGAACCTCAGCCCTGATTTCTCACGTGGGGACTGTGAGAGACCTGCCTTGGCCGAGGATGGCGGAGACTCCTCCCCACGTCCCCACAGGAGCAGAGCACCGTGCAAACTGTGTCTTAAAGTCACTGGGGTTTGTAACACACTTTCCGGAAAATATCACTTCACTGTCTCCACTGAGAGAAATACCACAGCCCCTTAGGTGTCTCAAAAGGCAAGTTACTAAACGCAGGGTCAACACTGAAAAAGCAGAAGGACAACAGAGCAAAGAGCTAACATTTTAATGTCCAATGTCATGAAACTCAACAACAACGGGAACAAATAGCGAAAAAGACACGTTCAGGGAGCATAGGATTCGTCTGCGAAAAGAGCTTACCGCGAATTTCAAAGGTCTGTAAGCATCAGAATAAAAATAGAATTTTTTAAATTCTTTGTATATTTTGTCTCCCTTCCTTGGAGCAAATCTCTTGAAAGTCTTCTCCTTAGTCACAGGGTCTTCTTCAAGCCTGTAGTCATTCATTCGCTCGCACACTTTATCCAAGAGGTCTGTCAGGAACGCCTCCGACTGGGCTAAGGGGATCTGTTAGAACAGCACGCGGAGGAAACTGGCCTTAATGTTAATATCAGTTAAAAGACCTTGCAGTGAATGCATATGGAGACAGACACCACCCCCACTAAAGCCAACGTGTATTCACTTCCTAACATAAAACGTATACAATTATTTACATAAGTTAAGAGGTTATCTTAAATTCTGGTTTTTAAAAAGTGCATATGTTTGAAAGTGGACAGAAAAAAACATATTCAAACTAGAAAGTATACTTATACAGACAATAATATTAAAAAGTCATTGAACATGCAGAATGAGGCATTAAGCGCAGAACATGGCTATTATTTGTCTACTTGCCAGAGAAAGGGAGAGAGAGGAGAGAGAGAGGACCGGGAGAGAGAGGAGAGAGCCAGAGCGAGCCCGCGCCTGTCTCGTTGCAGAACTCTCCTTCAGTTCAGAAGTTAGGCAAAGCCCGAAGTCTGGCCCTCCTCAGCGGCTCCTCTCCGCTGTGGGTCCTCTCCGCTACAGCTGCCGAACGCCCCTGGGTGCGGTGGACGTGGGGCAGAGAGGAAGACAGGCTGACGGAGCTGCCCCTGTCCCGGCGGGGCTGCGCTGTCTTTTGGAACAGCTGGTGCCCGTCTCCGTGCGCCCCTCTCCCTCCGGAATCCAGCGAGGATTCAGAGGACCCTTTGGCCACCACCTCCGCCCCGCGCGGGGGTCAAAGAGCACCCCTCGCCCTTGGTAACGGAGACAAAAACTTGGGGACTGTCTAGACAGGTCAAGGTGCAGGATGCTGCGTCCCCGCGGCTCCTTCCGGAAGGGGGCGGGGACCCGCCAAGGGCACCGCGGACGCGCTGGGCCCGGGCCTCTGCTGGCTTTTTCCCTCTCCACCCTCTGCTGATCAAAGTAGGAAGTTTGCATGACAACCATGGTGAAAGGGGCTGAATCACAAATGAACTCGATTTCTGCGATGTTGATATATCCAGCCTCCATTGTCCCCTTTCAGACGCAGTGTGAACCCTTCCGGTGCCAACGACGGCGCTGCATTCACATGCGCGCTCCGGGCGCACAAAGGATCCCGGCGCCTCACCGCCATCTGGCCCCAAACCAGGGCGGCCGGCTGCAGGGTTCACAGGACACAGCGGTGGTGTGCGGTGCGCTCTGTGTTTTTAAATCCAGCTTCCAGTACAAACCACTCCAGCATCACCGCCGTCATCCCCTAGTTTCAGTAAGGAATCAACTTTGTAAAAAAATATGTTTAAAGAAACACTGGAAGAGGAAAGAGCGAAAGAAACACACCACTAAGGAACTCTGCCTTACCCCGCCACGTGCAGCGGCCGCATCCCTCCTGGTCCCCCGCTTGACGGTTTTGACCTGCTTTCGAGGCCCGTGCATTCCACTTTGCAGTTAAATCGTTTATGCAGTTAAATCGTTTATTAAACCGGAATATATATCACAACATTTATTAATTTACTAAAATATCAAATTTTTTAAAACTGAGGAATGTTTTAATTTTAAAAAATGCCTACAATCAAAAGACTCTAAAGTGAGTGGCTTAAAGTACACATTCCAAACGCAAGTTGTATTTTATTTATGCCTTTCAAGCATTGGAAGCAGTAAAAAGCAAAAACAAAAAATAGCTTCACAAACAAAACTGAAAATCTGTTTTATTAACTTACAGAAACTGAGGATTAAATACGTACTGGGACCAAAAAGTTGTAAAACACAAAGGTAAATTCTTAAGTTACAATTAATCAAGGGCAGATTATTAACAAAATGATTGTGTTTTTCCCTGCCATGCCTGAGCTTTAAGTTTATTTGCTTATCTGATACATATTAAATCTACCATAGTATTTTCTGGACGTCAACAAAGCAGCATCTCACTGCCAAGTGAAAAGTAGACTCATGTAAAAAATCTAAGTAATCGAGAATCCTGTCTCTCTCCCCTTCCCTGTCCCCCTCTGTGCCCAATCGCAAAAGTAAACACTTGGGGTGGGGAGGGGGGAAGGGTCTGAGGCCGGAAGACGCTTTGTGCACACTGACACCAGCCTGGTACATCCCAGTGTCTCACATGGAGTTAGGTCGCTCTCAAAACTGCCTTTGACAATTGACCCAACGTTCTGAGCTGTGTACAAAAATTACTGAGCATGTAAGTTTTCAGCAAAATCACAATGTTAATGTGTGAAAGGCCTTCCCCAGCTGACTGTTGAGAGCCGTTTTATTTATTTTCTGGGTTGGCGCTTTTTAAAAACACCCCCACGTTAAAAATTTCCACCAAACAGGGTTGTTTTTCTTATTTTGAAAGTGTAATTTTGCATATTTGAATATGTTAGCATTGTCCTTATTTTAACAGAAATATGTCATGTCAAGGAATCAACACATGAATTTTGTAAATCTGTGAAGGATGATTGGCTTTTTGATGTAATTAGCTGGCTCTTTTGAGTAAACATTCTTTAATAGTAGAAAATGTTTCTGACAGCTCAGGAAATGCTGCATTACAGTCTTCACTAAAAGCAGAAAAGGAAAAAGACCCAACACGAAACTGGTAGAATTTGTTTTACAGAAGATTAAAAAAAAAAAAAAAGATCTTAAAAGTCCCAATCAAAGCATCTGATTTTGCAAGAAAATATTTAAGAAAGAGATGCTTATGCATTGCAGCCCTTTATACATTTATCAAAACGCACATGATTAGAGTTTAAAATGATTCCACTTAGCTGAACTACTTTGAGTAAATTTAAAGACTGTTCATAGAATAATTGAGCCTTTTTCTCTCCTCAAAGTGTTTTGATTATGAGTGCAATAAGTATTGGGACAAGTGGAATAAAACCGAGCCTTTCTTTCTATACTATGAAGAGATTGAATAGTACTTGTCAATAAAGCAACTCCTATTGTCATCTGAGGGGAGCGTTGAGTCCGCCCTGGAAGCACTGTCTCGGAGATACCAACCTCATTAAAATATGAATGGAAAAGGCCGCCATCATTGTATCGGGAGAAATCCGACTCATGGGCACACAGTTTCTTATCAGCCATTACTTTTACACATGGACTTATTTCGTATAAGTTATAAATATAAAAAGGATCTGTTATAATTTCACTGCTATCTTGGAACACCTTGATCAAAGTAAATCCTAACTTCCCATTCTGAAACCTACCTACAATTCCAAATCATACTTAGTGTATGTAGTGTCTGGTTTTTTTTCCTTTAGGCTTCTTCTGACCATGTGCTTGTTATGTGAGCAATGAAACTCGGGTGGGAGGAGTGACTCATGTCCCAACTTCAAAATGGAAAAAAGTAGTTGCAAGTTTTGGCTTTGGTTTCTCTGGAGAAGTGGAGTTAGGGATTTATTCCAGACCACTCTGACAACACTTTAATAACAGTCAATTACAGGGTGCTTCCCATGTTCCTTCATTACTGTGTCTCTGTTAATCTTGTAGCAAATTTCTTGCTTGATAGCTATCACAATCAGGCAGGAATACAATTATGTTACAGTGTACAATTGGACGTGGAAACTGTTGCTGTGGTCTATCTTTTTCCTAACAGTCTGGCAATCTCAGATAAATCTCACTTATGTTTATCGTTATTTTGGAGTGTCCTTCAGATGTGAAACCAGTACTTAACCTACCTAGTGACTGATATTGTCACATTGTTGCAAAGATTTTCTTTCTAGAGGTTTAGCTAATGTAGAAATTTTAATTGCATTGTAGCAAATATTGCATCTAGTTTAATCATTAACTTTTCATCCATAAAAATACTGAAATCACTTCTGATATTAGTTAAAAGTCAATATTTAGAAGTGAAAATTCAAACCTCCTTTGCTCTAGGCTACAACAGGGGAAGCATGAATTCAGAAACTCTTGTAAGTTGATGAGATATATAATTAGCTTTTATGTTAATTGACTGCTATGAGTTTGTTGTATGACACTTCTTCATATAATATGCAAATAGCATTGATTGTTTAGTTTTATTAGACAATATAATTAGAAATCTACAGGAACTTGTTTTGATGAGGAATAATAAACGTTGATAAATTTTCTGTATATCAGAAAAAATGAATTTCAACAAGACTTGATCAATAAGACTTTAGGAAACCTTGGTTTAGAGAGACAAAGCCAGCCAATATATAACAGAATTAATATTAGTTTTCCCAGTTACCATAAATTCGATGTTAAAATAGGTAAATCTGTGAAATCAATAAAACTTTGGGGACAAAAATACAAAGATTTCAGCACAATTTACCACAAATGACACAGTAAATTTATGAAAATAACATCAAAATTTTGCCTCCTTTAATTTGAATAATGGAAAAAAGTCATTCTTATCATTTAAAATAAAATATTTTGCAAGTGTTTCTTGTTCTTATTCATGGACAATTATGTCAATAACAAAGTAAATGCTCAGGTTGTGAGAAAAATAGAAATAATAAAATAAGGACAATGTGCTTTGGGGGAGAAATTTTCCCAGAATTTAAAACTATTAAAGTTTCTATCACATTTTTTATTCTGGAGCCTATTTTCAACTTCACAGTGACAAAACAGAATAAGAAAAAAATTGCATAATGAATCGCCATTAATGAACTCCAAATGGAGGTCATCTAACTCAATTTGACTTTTTCCTAAAGTTAAAGAAACACACTTTACTTTCATTTTTAAATACAAAATTGGCACTGTCATTTGGTTTGCCATTTTAAAAAGTATTCTGTTAATCTTCAAAAAAAACTTTAATTTTCAAACATTTTAGGTACAATGAAAAGAAATGCAACTATCCACATGAACAATGTTACAATTTTTCAACTTTTGTTAAAAATCACTCCAAGCAAGGACTTCGTGCCCCTTGCACACTGTGTTTCTGAGCTTTGCCCTCCGCTGGCACACCCCTGAAGGAATGTGTGGATTAAAAAAAAAAAAAGTAATAGAAAAAGTGAGAGTGCTTGAAAGGGCAGAAGCAACCAGACTGCAACGTGAACAGAGTCTGATGTGAATCTGTTCATTCATTCAACAAATATTTATCGAACTCCATCTCCTTGTCAGACAAGCACAGCTCCCTAATTCAGACTGTCTAGAAGGGACTCTTCTGTGATTCTGAATAAAAATTAAAATAAAATGCTTTAAAAAGGTCATGTGCCCGGTAGAGGTCCAATAAATATTAACTGATGATGATATGACTCCCCGTCTACCAGGTGAACTAAAGATCACATAAATACAATATCTGTGTCCTTATTTCACGATTTTCTGCTCCCCCAAAAATCTGAATGTCTTTCACCATTTTGTTATTGAAAACATAATGGTAGATGAGTGGTTACCTCTGCAAAAACTTTCCCCAAATAGAAAAGGTGAAAAGTCACCTTTCTGGAATCTGTTGTTGGACTTCCCAACGCTGTCATCAGCATACTTGTGGGCAAATGGTGAGATTTCCTTAGAAAATGTTAGAAGTCTCAGAGGAAAAGGGACGGATGAATTGGATGATAAGTTAAGAAACTGTGGGTATTCCATCTCCACAGATGTGGAAACACACACACAGGCACAGGCGTGTACACACACTCACGTGTGTGTGCACACATGTGCACACTCTCACACGCATGCACTCACTCACACACACATGCACACACACGCCCAACTCACACACACATGCACACACACGCCCAACTCACACACACGAGTGCGGATTATCAGAAGGGGCCAGCTGGCCTCATGGCTCACAAGCAAACAAGAACACTTCCCATGGCTCCTGGCTGAGGCCCACGGCAGCTAAAAGCAGAGGGGCTGAGGGCTGTCCTGAATGCTCAGCCCCTCAGGGTCTGCTCAGGAAGGCCAGCCTCAGGAGGGCTGGGCCACCCCTCTGGAGAGGCGCACACTTCATGGCCCGCCTCCATGCCCTCGTCCTGGTCACCCTAAGCTCCAGGACTCTTTTATGTCCTCAGAACAGCCCTGGGTGATTCGAAGGCAAGGCCGCCCACCTCCCAGACCCCAGGGCCAAGTGTGAAGACACACTGGAGAGTGGAGCAGGACATCAGCCACGCCTGTGAGAGGGGTCCCCACTCACTCAACAGGACGCCTTTCCCTGGGACTGCCAGGGCCGGGTGGGATGGACCCTGGGACCACACTGCCCGGGCAGTCAGCCGGGGAAGTGGGGACAACACATGATTTCCTCCAGGTGCAGCCTTTCCAGGCAGGTTTGTGTCAACTCCTAATAACACCAGGAAAAGAGACAAGCTCCTGTCAGGGTGAAGCGAGCGCTCCCGCGGCGGGCAGAGCCTCTTCTCAAGGATGGTCTGTGTTTCCCAGTGCCCACAGGCCAGAAAGAGAGCGCTGTCTTTCTTTACACACATTTTATAATAGAAAATAACATATTCATTTGATTTTTTTAAAAAATTCAAAAAGGAACAAAAGGGTAGAATAAAAAATAAGGCTGCTGCCTACCCTAGACCACCAGGCTCCAGACCCCAGACTCGTCCCCCAGAGAAATTCCAAGTGCACATCTCTAAGAGTGTGTGAATGTATGTGTGTGTCCGTGTGCCCATGTGTGTCAGTGTGTGCACGTGCGTGTCCATGAGTGTGTGCACACACAAGCATGTGTGCATGTGCCCGCACGTGTGCACACACGTGTGTGTCTCCAGTTTGTGTGCTTATGTGCACGTTACGTATGTCCATGTACATACACATGTGTGCGTGTGCCTGTGTGTGTTTGTGAGCGTCTCTCCTCCTCTTTTTACACAGATTAGAGCACAGCACACACGCTGTCCAGGACTCTTTCTTTCTCACTTGGGGATAAGAGGGCTGGCGCCACGTGCAGGAGGCTGAGGACTGTCTACTGCCCGGTCACTGAGGGAAGGCATGCTTACTGCAGAGAACCCGTTCCCTGGGGAGGAAGATTCGAAGATGCTGTGCACACGCCCCGAGAGCAACTTCAAAGGAGGAGCGCCCAACCACCTGAGCTACAGAAGAAGCTCTCTGGAAGATGGGCTCCAAATCAGTGTTTTGATAAATCTTACATTTTTCTATCCCAAAACAATAGTTTTGAGTGGGGTAGGCCAGCGTTTTCAACCCCGTTCCCCAGGTGAGGAGCCGGGTGTTGACTGGCATACCCCAGTGTGGGGTAACACACTGTCGTGGTCAGAGGCCATCGGCCAGGCCCCGGAGTCTTCCCCCGGGGACCATTATACACAAGGCCCTGTCTCTCCACGTTCTCCCTGCTCCTGGACACGAGGACTCAGCAACACAGACACGAAGCGGAGACTTGAAGAGCCTACAGTCAATCCCTGACCTGTCGGGTGAGGAGACTGAGCCACAGGGAGGAGCGTCGGGTGCAGAGCCAGGGTGGGACCCAGCTGAGAGACTGTCTGCCAGTCCTCGGACATTCCATTCCCTAGAAACTTCAGCCCCAGCTGCCGCATTGAAAGTCTCCACCAATGACCAGGTAGGGCCACTCTTATGGGCTGAATTGTGTCCCCCAAAATTCACACATTGATGCCCTACCCCCCCAGTACTTCAGAATGTGACCTTATTTGGTGATAGGGCCTTTAAAGAGGTAATTAAAGTAAAATGAGGTCATATGGGTGGGTCTTGATCCAATCTGACTGGTGTCCTTATAAGAAGAGATGAGGACACACACACACACACACACACACACACACACACACACACACACGGAGGGACGATCACGTGAGGACACAGGGAGAAGACGGCCATTTACAAGTCGAGGGGAGGGGCCTCAGAAGAAGCAACACTGCCAACACCTTGATCTCGGATTTCCAGCCTCCAGATCTGTGAGACCCTAAGTTTCTGTAGTTTAAGCCTCACACTGTCTGTGGTACATTGTCATGACAGCCAAACTACTAACACAGTCACAGACCAGGAAGTCCCCAGCCTGAACCCTTGCCCCCTACAACCCAAGCCCATCAAACGGAATATTTACAAAGAGGTGAGTCTTTGTAATCACCTCTTTGGACAGAGAGAGCCCGAACATCACAAGGAGACACTGGCAGGGCGACCCACAGACTCCGAACACCACGAGGAGCACACAGGTGGTGCTGGTGCGTGTGTGATGATCCTGTCACCGCCCAACGTGGGGCCTTCTGCTCACAGCAAGACATGCCAATAGTCAAGAGGCAAGGTGGTGGGAGAAAAAGGACTTTTTTATTACAGCTTGCTAGCAAGAGGGAAGATGGCCGACTCATGTGCAAAAGAACCATCTTAAGGGGGCATGAAATCTTATAGCAGTTATATAGGCCAGTGGGTTATAGGGGAGGGGTTAGGAATGCTGACCCTCTGGTGTTACAGACTGGGAGCGCCACACCAGATCTTTCAGTTTTCACTGATGATGGCTATCAGCATAGACTCTCTGTTCGGGGGTCATCACATTCCTAAGGAACTCAAAAAAGCAGTTATCATCTTATCACAGCTGGAAGGTACATGCACAAGCAGGGGTCGTAAAATTTACAGGGCAGTTAGATCTCCTGGAGGGTGCATATCCAGCTGGGTTAGTTTGTCAGAGGTCATTCAAAGTTACAATAGAGTTTTTCTTTTCTACAATATGGCTTCCCTTACGTCAACCTTGTCTTCAGCCGGTATCAATCCCATCTCCTCCACTTCTCAGGGCACCATGCTGAGCAGGGAGAGCACCGCGCAGGCCTCCCGGACACCTGCATCCCAGGCCTGCGGCACCCACAGCCTGTGTGGACCAGGCCAGCCACCGGCCTGCCGCTTCTTCCAGAGTCTTCACCTGTGAGACTGGGACAAAAAGAACACCTCTTCTTGTGTGTCTGGTCACGTCAAATAACCCACAGGAAAATCCTCCCAGAGTCTGACATGGCGGGTAAATGTAAAGTGTGATTATTACTTTCCCTCTGACGGACACTCAACGTTTTAGATTGTAGGTGCCTTTATTTATTTTTTTTTAAAGTAATTTTATTTATTTATTTTTTTTCCCCATAAGCCCCAGTAGATAGTTGTCTGTCATAGCTGCACATCCTTCTACTTGCTGTATGTGGGACGCGGCCTCAGCATGGCCGGAGAAGCGGTGTGTCGGCTCCGAACCCGGGCCATCAGCAGCAGAGTGCGCGCTGCCCGCTAAGCCACGGGGCCGGCCCCGTAGATGCCTTTAAAGTGATGCAGATTTAAGGAGCATAGACTGATTCTTGTACTCTCCTTACTGATGGGCTCGGGGGAGGGGAGACCACGTCCTTCAAGAGAGACAAATTGGTGACCTTGACGGCAGTGTGCCAGGAAGTTTTCTTGTGAAGCTTTGTTGCCGTCCCTTTCTCCCCTTCCCATCTTCCCAGAATCTGAGAGCTGCCAGGAGGGGCATTTATACCCGCAGCACGCAAAGTGTGACACGGGGACCAGCAGCACTGGCATCCCAGAAGCCTGCCCCAGCAGACCTACTGCGTCAGACTGTGTGCTAACAGGACCCCCAGGCGCCGCGTTCTCGGGGAAGTGTAGCAGCTCTGCTCTGCATCGTGATGATGGTGGTCATGGTGGCGACGACGAGTGGGGAGCTACCTGAGCTGACTTGTTTGTTTTCTGTTTCTGTGCTGTCTCCGGAAAGAGCGTGCCAGCAGAGACTGGAGCGAGGGCCGTTCAGTACAGAGAGATTCTGACTCAAAGGCTTGTCCTTAGACCCACAATGTGGGACGACCTGGGAAAAAGGCCTCCATCCGAAGACCCAGACAGCACACAGACAGCACCATGGGAGAGCTGAACGCTCCCATTCTCCCGACGAGGGGTGAGTTGAGTGAGACACCACATCACTCATTAGAAAACACAGTTCCAGACTGTGGATTTTTTTATGGACACTCAAAGATCTCCCAGAGAAGCAGAGAAGGACGCTGAAGCGAATCACAGCAGGTCCTTGGCCCCTGTCTTACGAGGAAGACCTTTAATAATATTACATTTTCTCAGAATTGTTTAGCTCATTCTGCAGGGCATTATTTCCCTCTCACGCATTTCTGATCTTCCCTGTTCTCCAGAGCCCACACCAGGAGGGGAGTGGGTCTGACATCTGCCTTTGCTGGGACAAATGTAGGCCAGGAGGGCTCTTCTGGGCTGGAAGCCGGTGTGACCACACACTCCCTCTGCTCCGAGCCCCGCAGGCCTGGGGCAGTCTACAGCAAGAAATGAGGAGAGAGAAAGGGTGGTGTTTTCTCTGATGCACCAAATTCTGGTCCCCCAACGCAACTTGAGAAATGGCTTTAACACTTCCCATTTAAGATGCTGCATCTCCTCCTGGCTCAGAAGGTTCTTTGTCTAGAAACACCCAGTTTTGCCCTGGTTAGTCATGGGGTGGTGACCAGACATGTTACAGCTTCGCCTGCAAAGGAGGCAGGTGACTCGTAAACACTTGAAGTGTTCAAGGAGACCACTCAGGGGCCAGAGAAGGGTCACCTGGGTCTTTGTGTTCCTAATGATTGCTGGAGTCCAGTTCTACGCTGTCTCTTCCAGCCTCGAAAGAGTGGGTGCAAAATGTAAAGACCGAGGGAGACCAAACCCAAACTACATCTGCAGCAGAGAAAGAGAGACTACTAACAAGTCAACCTAGTGCTTATGAAAGAAAATGCTTTGGTTTTGTTTAGTTTTCCTCATTTAGGGCCACAAGTGACCATGAGTCCTCATAAATCAACATGCTCACAAGCTAAGCGTTCCATAAAGTGCTGTTTTTTTTGTTTGTTTTTGAGGAAGATTAGCCCTGAGCTAACATCTGTTGCCAATCCTCCTCTTTTTGCTGAGGAAGATTAGCCCTGGGCTAACATCCGTGCCCATCTTCCTCTACTTTATATGGGACGCTGCCCCAGCATGGCTTGATGAGCAGTGCATAGGTCCGCACCTGGGATCCAAACCTGCGAACCCTGGGCCGCCAAAGTACAGCGCTCGAACTTAACTGCTACGCAACCAGGCCAGCCCCTTATCAAGTGCTGTTTTTACTCAAGCAACGGGTCTCAAACACGAGGGGAAAATCTACTCACGGTCTTAGCATCCTGACAACCAGACTCCGTCGCTTCCCAGCCTCCATCCACATGCAACTCCAAATGTACACCCTCCATCCACACACAGCCCTGGATCGCTGACCCTTTCCTGGTATCACGCAGTCTCCACGTTCATGTTCGATGGCGGCAGAGTGTGCCAGGAGAATGTATAGCCCATCTCACAGCTCCTTAACTTTGGGACATTTAGAGTTATAAATTATAAATAACTCCACTCTGAGCATTTTTGTACATGCAGCATGTTTTCTCCTGTTGGATTATTTTCTCAGGACATGTTCCTAAATGTGGGGTACCTAAGACAAACACGTCCCTGCGTTTGTCTCATATGCTGGTATTTCTGGTCGAGGCGTGGAACCGTCTCAGGCTAACCGAGGGACACCTATGAAGACAAACCACAAACCAAATGACTAAATTTCTTCTGTGGTTTCCACAAGGAAGAATGGCTACCACAAGCCTGCCACGTGTTGGGATTCCTCTGAAACCATGGCTCGTGGTTTCTCCTCGTCGTTCCGAGTTAAAAGCAGACTGTGGAAGGACCAATACTTCGGATTTATCGCGTCGGCCAGAGGCACCACACATGGTGCAGAGGCACTCCGCAGCCGCTCTGGCAGGGACCGCTGGCTTCTCTTCAGTCCTCGCACTGCTTGTTATCACTTTGGCCCCTGCTCATGTTTTTTAAGGTAGACAGATGTGAGATCATTTTGCTTCATTTGAACTGAATTATTTTTTCACTATTTAAAAATTAATAATCCCAAGAGACAATATTAAATCTCTTCCTTCCTGATTCTCTGTGCATTTGGATAAATATTATCTTTCTGCTGGTGAATATCCAGACCTTGGAAGAGAGTCACATTTCTGAATTGGGGGTAAGAAATACGCCCCCTACAGCTTCAGGAGAGAAGAAATCTTGGTCCAGTGTCCTTCCAGGTCCTAGGATCCTTGGCTGTGGGTGGAGTGAGCCTTCCAGGGACATTGCTGGCTGCGCTCTACGATTGCAGAGCCCATGTGCATTCACTCAAGTCCATTTGCTGAGCTCTGTGCTGGGGCCTGATGGAAACCAGAACAAGCGGGCCATTCTAACAGGCAACGCAAGGTTCCTTCACATACAGGAGACCCAAGAATGGTGGACAAAGAAATATCTACAGTAGAGAGAGCCTAGCACAAGTCACAAACACAAAGGGTGAACTTCAATCACTTGACCACTGTTTATTGAGCACCTACTGTGTGCTGGGTATTGTGCTAGACATGAGGCGACAGCAGCGAACACAATTAAGGTGGTTCCTGTCCTCCCAGAACTTGGGGTCTGGCCCCACCTGAAATCTCACAGGGAGCACCTCGGCCTTGGGAGGAGCCCTCACTTGGAGTCCCCCAGGCCGCCGCCACCCATTTATGTACAGCTCGTGAGCTAAGACTGGTTTTTACGTCTATAAATGGCTGAAAGGGGCCAGCCCAGTGGTACAAGCAGTTAAGTGCACGCGCTCCGCTGCGGGGGCCCGGGGTTCGCCGATTCTGATCCCGACACACCGCTTGTCAGGCCATGCTGTGGCGGCATCCCACGTAAAGTGGAGGAAGATGGGCACGGACGTTAGCCCAGGGCCAGTCTTCCTCAGCAGAAAGAGGAGGATTGGCAGACGTTAGCTCAGGGCTGATCTTCCTCACACACACACACAAAAAGGCTGAAAAAATCAAAAGAAAAAGAATATTTTGTGATACATAAAAATAAAATGAAATCCACATTTCAGCGTCCATGGTGAAGCCTCTGGGACACAGCCACACCCGTCCACCCACATACTCTCCACGGCTGTTTTGCAGCCACGGCGGCAGAGTGGAGTAGGGGTGACACGGTCTGCAGAGCCTAAAATGTCGACTGTCGGGCTCTTCCCAGAAGACACTTGACCAGCCCTGCTCTGGTGGGCCAAGCCCTTTTGCCCAGTGGTCTCACACCTGCTGTTCCATCCTCCGACGCCAGCCTGGCCCCCTGCCCACCCCCCACATGGCGTGGACCCACCACCACGCTCCTGCCCCCGCCAGCGTCGCCCTTCCTTCTCTGAAGGCCAACAGCGCTTCTCTCCTGGAGGATGTGACAACAGTTCTTCTAAATGTCTTTAACACACACTTGAATGTGTACACATGCACACACATGCATGCACACACGCACGTGTCTATACATGTGCACGCACACGCAAAGGGTGAGTGCACTGCCCCAAATGGAGAGTAAAGTTGCTTTGGCCCAGGCGCTGCCCTTTCCTCCTGCTGGCACACTCGGTGACCATGGCGGCATTCACTGAGGACCCCCTCCGGGCCGGGCCCCAGGAGGGGATCTGCAAATACACGACTTAGTCCAGCCCCCCACCTCCTGGTGAGGTGGGCATTGTTATCTTGTGTTGTAGGCCAGGAAACCAAGGCCTCGAGAAACTCACCCAGCAACTTAGGGGAGCCCTGGATGTGACAGACGCCCGAGGCCTGTGTGTCCCCACGGCACCACATGGCCGGTTCCGTGGCGGACACCTGATAAATGCCTGTGCACTCAATTTCCTCTTGGCCGTGCTCCTGGCCTTCTGCCCGGGGCCTCTCTCACGGAAACCCCCTCCGTTCCATCTGCAGGGCTTACATGGCGCATGAGGACGATGCCAGCTCGAGGCTCTGCGAGGGCTCCCCATCCCTGCTCCAGTCCTGCCCCAGGCAGGTCTCTCGTCCAAGGTCACAAAACTGGTCTGTCTGTCTGCTGAAGCCCAGAAGATAAACCAGGTCTATCTGATGCTATGGCCCTTCTCTGAGTGTCCAGGGCCAGCAGGACTGACCCCTTCCCTGTCTTTGAAGAGTATGCCCAAGTATCTCTGCCGTCCTCCTGGGAGCCATCTGCATGTGTGGCTGCCCTGCACCCTCCGCCCGACCCAGACAGCACACCGGTCCCCTGTAGCACCAAGGAGGCACCTCCAAGGCCACTGTTTCTAGAACAATTAGTGTCATGGAACTCAGTATCCCCTCTCGGTGATCTTTC